>NC_031477.1:4277385-4577385 GCF_000006565.2 Toxoplasma gondii ME49
TTCTGGACAGTCTGAGCCTGATGACGGGAACAGGTGGATCCGGACAGGGAAGGACCCAACCGGAGACACAGGGGCGGAGGAGAGGAACTGAAAGAATTGCGTTCTCTTGTGGCGAAGAAGCGCGTGCGCAAACATAAGAAGGAGAAGAACCAGGAATGAGTAAAATGTAGAGTAAATTGGAGAAGAGAAAAAGATGACAGAAGTGGGGTTCGAACCCACGCCCTTTCGGACTGCGGCCTTAACGCAGCGCCTTAGACCACTCGGCCATTCTGCCGACAGCGCCCACCGGACAAGTTGCCTGTACACCCTGTTTCCATTTTTCCATTTTCTCTCAACAGCTCACAGCTCCTTTGCTGTTTTTTCCCTTGTCAGTGTGAGCCTTCTCCGCTGGAGGCCTGCTTGCGATTCGCATACAAACTCCAGTTTGATAGGCACCCCCCGGGCAACGCCGGAGACTCGCGCGCCGAGACCACCAACGCCCGCGCCGTCTCCGCTCGCTGTGGCTGCCTAAGCGTCTCTCTCGGACTTCAATCGTTGTCCTCTCTCTCTATCTCTCTCTGCAGATGGCCATGTGGACAGCGTTACTTTTTTCTTTCGGGTGTCTCGTCGTCGGCAGCGCTGGAGCTCGACCGCCCGGAAACGGACTAGTCTGCCCCTCTGTCGAGAGCGAGAAGGAACTGTGTCACTCTTCCGGACGCGTTGTTTTTCTTGGGCGAGGCGCTGAAGAATGGGAGAAGCCGACCGGATGAATCGCAGCTGCGTCATATTTTGGTGTACACCGTGCTCTGTGCATCTGGCGCCTCCGTGAGGATCGAGCTGCCAAGTGGTCGAGTCCTGTTCGTTTCCTGGGGACTGAACATGGGGGGCTGTGCGGATTCGACGAGGATCGCCCGCGAAACGTTTCGCGCATGTACGCGTTTTGACACCAGGGCAGCCAGCAGTCGACCCTCGGTTTCTCTCGGCAGACGCGAGTTTTTCTCGGGGCTCACGTTGTCGCTGAGCTTTCTTCGCATTCTTCTCCCTTCCCTCGCTTCCTTTTTCGCCTCTCTCGCGTCTCTGCTGCTCCTCTCGCCGTTGGCTCTCGACTGGCAGGCCGCTTCCCACGCACATGCGACGGCGCATGCGCCTTCTTGAGGTGTCTTGACAGCACACTAAACCGGTCTCTCTTCCCTTGCTGCTTCGACCAACGTCAGCGATTTTCTGCTAGAAACATGGCGGACCGCGGCGGGTCTTCCGCCGCCTCTCCTGCTCTCTCGCCTGCGGTCGAGGAGCTGGTTTCCCTGAACCTCGACGACCTTTCGCGCTTCTGGAAGAGCCTCGAAAAGGAGTGTCTCGACACGCAGAGAAGATGCAAACGCGTGGATTCCCAGGATCTGCTGCTCCAGTTCCTTCACCAAATTCCGCCGTCTTCTGTCTCCGTTCCAGACGAAGGAGCAAGCCAAGCCCCCCTGCCGCCTCTCCTCGCTGCGACCGCCGCGACGCAGGCGACCTGCTCTGCAGAGAAAGAGACAAACAAAGAGCCAGGCGCACACTCACCCGAAAAGGAGATTCCAGACTCCAAGGAAAACGACGCCTCCTCTCTCCACTGGGTTCCTGGCTGGCTTCCCCTCCTCCAAGAGGCGATGGGAAACACCGCTTCTTCTGCGTCTTCTCCTTCTTCTGCTTCTTCTCCTTCGTCAGCGCCATGTCGTATCGAGGAGGCTTCGGCCGCGCTTGCGGCGCAGCACTATCAACTGGCGTTTTCGACTGTGATGGTCCGCGACGCTTCGTGGCTTCACTCTGCAATTGAGATGATTGCAGAAGCTTCCTCCCTACTGCCAGAGGGCGTCCTCGGCGAGGCGTTTGAGGAAGACCGGTGCTCAAGAGCCGCGCCTTCCGACGCCCAACTCTCTCCGACGTCGCGGCCCGAGGTTTCTCCGAAGTCGCGGAGCAACAAGGTAGGGCAACGGAACGCCGGGATGGAAGAAGAGGCGACGGAAGAAGAGAAACTCGAGGCTCTCGGCCGAGTTGTCGAAGCAAATTGTCTGGCCTTGATGGACGACTACTTCGTCAACCACTTTGAAGCTCGGCTGAAAGGTAGGCAAGAAAGAGCAGGAGAGGAAGGCGAGAGGTGGAGACCGAAAGAGAGAACGAAGGGAAGAAGAAAGCCGTGCGAAGAATAAGAGGGAAGCAGAGGGGTGAGTAGTTGGAAAGAGAAAAGGAACGAGGAAGTCAAGAAGGCAAGAAAGGGCAGAGACACGAAAAACGCCCAAGAGAGCGGAAGAGACAACTGGAGAGGGCAAGACGGCGTCTGTAAAAGGCCAGCGTAACAAAGGACCTCAGCCTGTAGACCTGCTTCGTCCCGAACAGAAAAGGAGGCGCGAGACTCAGGCGCATTTCCTCGAAACAGTGCGTCGCCCAACCCGGGAAGAAGGACGGACACAGCGATGGGGGGCCGGCGCAGAGCCGGGCATGCAGTAAAAGCGGAAAAAAGAAGAAAGCAACACAGACATCGAGCAACAGCATCGGCGCGAAACATGGATCTTCGTCTTTGAAGTCTGCCCTTTCGGTGCTGGCGTATCTCTCGCTGTTACGTATAAGCTGCGTCCTCCGTTTCTCAGGTCGCCTGCATGGTTCTTTTCCTGCCTGCGTTTTCCTTCAGTGGTCGAATCGCGCGCCTCTTCTCTCACTGCTCAGTGCCTCGTCTCTCTGTTGAGTGTGCAGCTGAAAATGCTTCCTGTCGACTTCCTCCTGTCTCTCTCGAGTCCTCTCGAGCGACTCCGGCCTCGGCACCCGCTTCTTCTCCCTCAGTCGTGGTGAAGACAGGACTCTCTACGCTGTCCGCGAGCAAGGCGAAGCGCTTGTACCGAGCCGCTGCTCACTTGTACCTCCTCGGAAGTCTCTGCTCCTCCGAGCACTGCGTCCCGATTTCGCGTTCGCTCTTCGCCAACGGAGCCTTGCTCCGGGCACTGCCGCCGCTCCTCCTCCTCTGCGCCAAGAAGGGTGGCTTCCTCGCCGCCGCGGTCGCTCGCGCGCTCCTCCATTTGGCCGCCACAGGCTGCGGAGCGGCAACGGAGGAGAAGAAAGAGCAGCCGGAGACGGAGGAGGAGAAGGAGGAGGAGGAAAAGGAGAAGGAGGAGAAGGAGAAGGAGGAGGAGAAGGGGTGCGAGGAAGAGATGACGGAGAAGAGCGAAGAGACAAGAGATGAGAGAAGTCGCACGATCTCGGAGGGACATGAGGAGCGGGGGCGGAAGAGTGATGCGAGTCGGAAGGATCTGGTGGAGCTGTTTGGAGACACAATCATCACTTTTCTGCATCTGTGTCTGCGAGAGCAAGCCGTCGACCCGCGAGGAATCAATGCACTGGGCTTCTTCTTCCTCGCGCCCGCGGTGCCCTTGGTTTTACAGACGAAGAAACTCAGAGACAGAATCATGGCAAACGGAGAGAAAGGCGACAGACATAAACAGCTGCTCGGCTGCTACCTTGAAGTTCTCCTCAAAGTAAGACGTCAACACCGCCGACGCTTCCTCGCTTCTATTTCTCCGACGCCCACCAACAGTGGTGACACATGCATGCGACGACCTATTCATTTTCCTCCATATTTATATATATATATATATATATTTATATATATATATATATATAAATACATGTGGATGCACATATGTGTCTTCATAAATATATGGTTATATGTTTGTGTACACACATGTGCATATATATATATATATATATATATAAGTATATTTATATGCATAAGCACACACACACGCATATATATATATATATATACATATATACATATATATACATATATATATATATATGGTTTTCTCTGTATTGTTATCGTTGGACTGGTGATTGTGCTTGGGTGTGAATTTTCTGGTTAGCAGTCGACAGCTGTTTTTTAGTCCGTCTCGAGCGTCGCTAATTCATGGCCATGCGTCGAACGTTCTCCTGTCGGTGACTCTGGATGCACCGTCTCTGTGTGGTGCTCGCCTGCAGACGCGGGCGTTCGTCCCCCCAAGGGAGAGGACTTCTCACCTTTTCTCTCGTGTCTGAGAGTCTTCACATTTCCTCGTCGCTCCATCAACTTGTACATAGCATACGCTGTTATGAATGCTTGTGGGCCAAAAATGATGAATGTACTTGTAAAGAGACACAGGGTGCGACACAAAGGTCGGCATGGCTATCTGCATGTCCGTGTGAATCGTTTCACTCGCCACTGGAGGGCCATGTCTCCACTTGACCACCCACGAACACAAACATGCAAGCATCTATTTATGCATACACATACATACACATATGCATATATAAATATATATATATATATATAAATATATATAAATATATGTATATAAATATATATAAATATAAATATATAATATATATATATCATGCGTCTACGAAGATTCTGGTGCGTGCACAGTTCAGTGATGCCCACCCGTTTGCTGTCGCGGCGCATGGCTGCGCTTTTGTGTTTTGCTTAGGCCCTGACAGATCCGCAGTTTCGGCTTTTGGCGACCGGCAATTTGCAGCTAGCGCGTCATGTCTGCGAAGTGATCTTGGAACTCTCTGCGTCTCCGGCAGGCTGCGCGCTCTTGCAGAGCAACAAATTGGGGTGGTTTCTCCTGTGGCGTACTGCCAAGGAACTCTGGAAAACTGCGTGGAACAAAGGTGAGGGAAAACGCCCACGAGAGGCCAAGCGCGGCGCCAGAGCGCAAAAGAAGAGCGGAGAGAAAGGCAACGATTCGAGGACTGCGAAGACAGCCGTGCGGCCCCGCGACGGCGGTTGAAGGGAGCAGAAAGAGACAAAAAGCCATCGAGTCCGAAAAATGGAAGGTTGCGAACAGCTCTGGATTTGCTAGGTATCTATACTGACTCTTCGAGGTGCATGTGCAGTTCATCTCCTCTAAGAAAAAAAAAGAAACAGGAAAGGAGGGGAACGTAAGCTGGCTGGCGTGGACGCAGCGCCTGTGCCGGAGGCCAAGCCAAGTCACCAGTCTGTTCTCTCACTGGCATCTCGAGTCCGAGACAGGCGCCGCGATTCGCGAAGCCGTTTCGTCCAGCAGTGGACGAAGCCGGGAAGTGAGCGAGTCTAACGAACAGGAGAGAAGACGAACGGAGAAGGCGAGAGAGCAGAAGAGCCGAGGGGAAGGACTGGGTCCTCGACTGGGTCCTTTTCAGGCAGTTGCGTCTGCGCCTGCGTTGGCTTCTCAGGCGAACATGCGGCTTGGGAGTTGATCATGACGAAAAGCATTCGCGGGAGCGAAGTCGTTGCGCGAGAAGAAATCGGAGCCCTCTGCATGTGGGGCACCAGCAGCTCCGAAGGAGGTAAGAGAATCGACTGTAGGCTGCCCGCGAAAACTCAAACAGCTGTATGTGCAATTACCTTTTCTGTTTGCCAATCGCCCATACACATATCTCTATCTCCATTTCCACGTATTTCTGTGTGTATATATACATATATATACATATACATATACATGTAGATACATATACATATATATACATATACATATATATACATATAGATACATATATATACATATACATATTTATATATATATATATATATATACTCCCGTCTGTTTCTTTTCTCCCCTTTCCTCTCTGCTTCCTTCCCCTCGCTTTTGCTCGCTCTGCGTCCTGGCTTGGCCGACTCCTTTCTGCTGCGTTCGTTTTCACCTCTCCGCCGCCGTCGCTCTCTTTGCAGGCTGTGCGTACTGTCTCCGGTCGGACAACACAGTTCGTTTTCTGCGGCTCTGCCAGTCGCCACTCGCGGCAGACGCGCCTCTGTCGCCTGAAGCGCAGGCCGAAGCGCAGCAACTGAAGCAGCTGCAGGAAGAGATGCAGCGCGAGTTGGAAGCGACCGAGAAGAGCGGCAGTGCGCGACGCAGGCGGCCGCCGAAGGCCCAGAAAGGCGCGGAGGACGAGCTGGACGCTGCGCGCGAACTACGCCTGGCGCTGTCGCCGCATCTCCAGCGAGCCCAGAAGGAACTGCGTAAGAGACGGGCAGCGCGACAGAGGGCAGCGGACGCGCGAGAGCAGAGTCGCGAAGAAGCCGCAGCTGAAAACCAAGAGCGCTCCCTTCGGCCAGACCGGCAGGACGCAGTCGCCGTCATTTGGCAACGGTCGTGTGCCTACCTGCGGGAGCGCCACAGAGAGAAAGAGGACGCGAGCGGAGCGAAGAAGGTCGAAGCGGCAGCGACAGAGAGAGACGAGGAGGCGAAGGATGCGAGTGAGGAGCAAGAGAGCGAGAGCAAGGAGAGGAAGGCTGCGAAGGAGAAAGAAACCAGTCTCGAACTGTCGCCGTCGCTTCTGTGTGCGCTGGCATGCATTGGCGTCCACACCCACTGGCTGTGCCGCGCCGTCCAGCTCGGCTGCGCCAGCGGAGGTGAAGCGACGGGGGACGGGGAGCGTCTCCGTAGCCAGGCGAAGCACGGGAAGCGCGGAAGAGACAGCCGATTCAAAGCTGGTCAGAGGAAACACAGAGCGAAGGAGCAACTCAAAAACGCAAAAGTCGAGGCACAGACAAAGGAAACTCGAGCGGAGACGGACGAGAAAGAAGCGGCGCCTGCCCCAGATGTCTGTCGCCCTGAGGAGACTGTCGAAACTCTCACGCCTCCTCAAGAAGAAACGGAAAACGACCAACCCCCAGAATCCTCAGTCCCATCCCCGGCATCTGTCTCCTCCTTGCCAACTGCCTCCTCTCCCGCTGTCGCCTCTCCCACTGTTTCTGCGCCGGCAGAAGCGGCGTCGGATGCTTCCCCAGAGGCCGTCGATGCATGCACCGAAACTGGGCTGGCTTCTGCGTGTACTGCGGGTCTCGCCGCAGAGGCGAAGCTCGCTTTCTCGGCATGTCCTGCATGCGGCTTCGTCGCGTACTGCTCCGAAGAGTGCCGCATCAAGGACCTGCCTCTCCACCTCTTCATATGTGCGGGGAGGCATTGAAAAGGCACCCGCGCAGGCGGCTGCGCTGCGTTGTGAACTGCGGCATTCATCGCTGTGGATATCTCCCCTGCCTGCGCTGGGTCTTCCTCGTTTGCGTCCTGGAGTGTGTGGAACGCATGCGCGTCGCAGTCTTTCTGGGTGCCATGCGTGTCTCCTTGGCAATCTATGGGCATTTCTCTACGAAAAGCGAATGCACATTCGCATCATCTGCATGCAGCGATATAGTGACAGTGTGTGGATCTGTCTGTTCTTGTTTTCGTGTATGCGTATATGAGCGTAGCTGCGTAAGGTCGCCGTGCCTGGCGTTGCTCGGGGCTTTGCGCAGCCGTCTGGAGAGCCGGGCGAGTGCGTCGCGGTCGTCTCGTTTTTGCTGCTTGGTCTGTGAGCTTCAAAGGCTGCATGCATCGGTTGGTGCCGCGGACGTCTCGTTGGGTTTCCTGTTTTTTTCAGTGTGCAAGCATCTGTGCATGCGGAGCTTTGTGTCCAAAGAGCCTTTTGCTCGTTCACTCTGTCGCGCTTGAGCTTTTCCCCGTCCAATTGGTATTTGACGTCACACGAGTTCTTCGCACCTCTGGCGCGTTCACGTCGGACTTTCAGTTCCTCGGCTTTTCTTCTGTCTCCGTCGCTCCGTCCGAAACGAACATTTCTCAATCCTTTTCATGTTTCTGCTCGCTCTCTCGGCTCCACCCTTGCGTTCGTTTCACTCTCTCGGCCTCGAGACAAGTCCGCCGACGCACAGAGGCGCGAAGGCAGGCGCAGGTTTGCAGTTTCGTTGCTCTGAGGCGCGACGCGGTGGTGCCGTTACTGAGGGGGGGAGTTCAGACAGCAGCGAGTGCAGTCGCTTTGTTTTTCAGAGAGCAGCCCACACGGTGTCTCTATGCCAGAGGCCGGCGCATGCCGGATCACGTCTGAGTTGACAATTCGTTTCAGTCTCGACGTCTTCTGGCGACGTCTTCTGGCGGAGTTCGAAACAACGCGAGACGCCTGCGGCCTTGAACCAGGCAGGCGGCCTTGCTTGCCCTGGCCCTCGGCCTCTGGGGTGTATGAACACAACACACACTGGTGAACGGCGAGACAGAAGGCACCTCTTTTTTTTATGTTCCGAGAAAAACCGAAAAACGCGTCGTTTCTGTTTCCGTAGGCAAAACGTCGAATCGCGCCCTTTGCGCGCTTCGCCTCGTCCACGACGTTGCCAGTGGCAGACATCGGCATTTCGATCTTTTCGCCAGTCTTCCTAAACCGATTTCCAGGAGTTTCAGGAACGCGCACAACACACTCCAGAGTGGGTCGCAGTGGACTCTGGACTGTCTTCGCGAGCTGCTTCCTTCGTCTCGTCGCGAGACGTTTCAGAGAACGAAACTACCCTTTCTCCAAAAGCAGGAGCTGCAGAACGCACTTGCAGTTGCGCACAGAAAAACCTACGAATCCATTTCATGGTGTGTAACGGCCAGTCTCCCGAAGAAGCGTTTCCTGGCGGATCCTGCATCCATCGTGTCTGAACTGGAATTCGTTGGGACGGCAGCGTACGCGTCTTTGCTCAGTCCAGCGCGCTGCCTCTCCCTCGTTTCTCTGTCGCCATCCCTGCGTCTCTTGGTGGAGAGCATCCCATCCGCTGCTGGCCCTTTCGGACGCCTCACGAGCTCCATTTTTCTCACTGAAACAAAAAAGGAGAAAGACGGTCACGCTGCACTTGCGCGTTCTCCCTCCTCCCTGTATTCTTCGTGCTTCTCCGCAGCCTCTGTCTGCGCGTTCCCAAACTGATTTGGCGCGTCTTCAGGTCTTCAGACTGCCTGGTCACCCTTCAGGCTCTTGACCCCCGACGCTTCTCGTCTGCTGGACGGGCGTTCGATCTTGATCCACGAGACTCGACTTGCGTCCTTTTTTTCCCAGCCTCTCGGGAGCCGGCGCGCGCCCCAGCGGTCGCGTTCGAGCAAAACTCTCTACGCCTCCCGCTGTCGCCTGACCCGCAGCCTGGCGTCGCGCGTCTCCTCAGAGGCAAGAGAAAGCGTGACGGAGTCTGCTCGGAAGCAACGGCCGTTGCTGCTGCGTTGCATGCAGGCGTCTTCTTCTTGCTTGCACCACTCCTGCATTTTCTCCGGAACGTGTGAGAGATCTACAGCGCGGCACAGTGCGCATCTCAGCGAGTTCTCTGCCGCCTCCTGCGGAAACAGAGACAAACACAACGTCTCCATCAAACGCGGCCTCCAGCCTCTGTCGATTCCCTCGCTCTCTGCTGTGTTGTCGCCCCCCATCATTCCAGGCGCTGTGCTCTCCCGCAGGACGACACAACGAATCTCTCCCTTCGCCAGAAGTTAGCGCGCGCGCTGTCCCTTCCATCCAGCGCCGCAGAGTCCTCGAAGCTTGCTCTGCAACGCGCTGCGCCTCTCGACTCACCGAATGCTCTCCATTGACTCGGACCCATGGAACGTAGTCGTGGGCGCCGGTGCGAGCAGCCACTGCATGCACCAACTTGTCCCCCTGAGAGGCAACGGTCGGCGGAGACCGGAACAGAGGGAACAGTGAAGCCGCAGACAGCAGAGGAAAAAGCAAGGAGGGAAAGGAGCCGGCGCGACGCTACCATATGCCGGCGGCGGAGAGCGGAATCGCAGGACCAACGAACAGACGGCCGACTCAGGCGAGACGAACGAAGCACAAACGCGAAGAGTCGAGAGAGGAGAAGAAGATTCGTTCAAAGAGGAGAAAGAAGAAGAAGAAAACGCGTGACTTGCCAGCGATCCCCATTAAACGGGTCCGCAGGCCAGACAGAGGGGAAGTCCAGAGAGGTCGTTTCCAGAGCGCAGACAGACTCTCACGCGAGTACCAGTTAGACCTCGACTCGAGTTACAGATGTTCAGAGAGGAAAGCCGACATTGCAGGTTTTGTTTCGAGAATTCACGGTTTTTACATCTCACCTCTGCCGTCTCGGCGCAGGCCAGAATCGCGAGGATGTCTCTAAACATGTTGTCCGTAGGGACCGGACACAGCAGCCAGTTGTATTGACTGTCCTTCAAACGCTCAGCAAGTTCGTGATCTCCTTTCGCTCCTTCTTCTGTCCGTTCGTCTGCTTGGCCTTCTGCTTCTGCTTCGTTCTCGCCGGCGCTTGGGCCGCCGTTCACCGTACCTGCGTCGGTGTCTCGCGCAAGCTGTCGAGACGCCCGGAGAGTATCTGCAATTTCCTCGCGCTGAGCAGGGGAGAGCGAGGCCACCCAGGCCGCTGCGGAGGGTGCAGGCACAGCGGACGTCGAGCGAAGTTGGCGCGAAAAGCGAGAGAGAAGCAGAAGATGTTGCCCCAGAAGCGGCGAGGAAACCGGGGGCGCGGAAACGCGAAGCTCCGGAGGAAAGGCAGACGCCGCCTCCACGCACAAGAGCCATTCCGACCATCTGCCGCAAAAAAGGAGACGCAGGCGGAGAAAAGATGAACCAGGGCAGACCAGACGAGACAGCGCCAGTTGGAAGGCGAGGCGGGAGAGAGAGCGAAGTTCCAGTTCGGAAGCAAAGAACGGAGAGGGTAAAATCGATATGCGGATGCAAAGACGAGACGACACCGAGTCTCTTTCTGGACGGCTACAGAGCACCAGGAGCGGGGGGCAACAGAACTCATTGCGCCACACACAGAGCTCGTTTTCCTTCCCTGAATGCCCTTTCTAAAGTCCACCGTGCTCCACACTTTCAACGCATTTCCCGCTTCCAAAAAACGCATGCAAGTCTCCTTTTCGTTCGCTTCCTCGGCCACTGGCTCCCCCGGAGGCCCTTCGTGTTTCCTCTCTCACGCCTTCACTTGTTCGCGGCCGATGATGCTCAGGCCGCAAGCCTACGCGCAAAAACGCATGCAGTTCTCAAAAACTCGAACTCGTCGCTCTGTCTCCTGCCGCGATTTGACCGCGGACTCATGCATGCGCCTCGCGCATGCAACAGCATAGACGCTTCTCGTTCGCGCTGTACAGACACGCGCGTACTTACATACATATATATATATATATATATACATATATACATATATGTATATACATATATACATATATGTATATACATATATACATATATATATATATACATATATACATATATATATACATATATATATATATATGTACATATGTGCATATGTCAGTTGAACGGCATATGTGTGTACGGAGATGTGGGTGCATGAGCCTGAATATCAACTGGCTTCCTTCTAGATGCACGATTGTGTTGAAGAGTATCTGCGTCCATGAAAGCATCCGAGGGACTCACACCGCGGCATCCCTCACCGCAGAAGGTCGCCAGCCTCTTCTGTGCATGCATGCGAGGGGCCGCGCAGTGCCGCATGCAGAGGTAATACGAGCGACACAGACGCATGCATGGATATGTATATGTTTTCGTCACTGTAAAAACGGCGGAGAGCGAATACAGAATACTTTAATTATGAATATAAGGCTATTGCACCTGTCCATGAGTTAACATCAAAGTACGGAGTGATCTAGATTTGCATATGTCTGCCGTAGTCTACGTCTGCGTTGAGTAAAGAGAATGCCCTTTCGTATCGGCTAAGGAGCAAGGGAGGTCTGCCCGCTTCTCTCTGCAGAACGAGGCTTACCTCCACTTTGTTCAAGTAGCACTCCGACTGTCCATGCTGAAAAGAGGAAGAAAACATGAAAGCAATGCGCTACTCTCTTGCGGAATCGAGTGAGACTTCTCGCGTTGAAGCGCATGCGCGATCTACTGTCTGCGCGGCCTCTGCGAGGAAGGCAGGGAAGCTGAAGTGAAGGCCGAGATGCTTCGCCAGACGTCAAGGGAAGCGAGCAACCGAAACAGGCATCCTGCCCCCCAGACTCTCCCCGAAAAAAAATCCTCGTGCCTTTGTGCGCCTCTCACTCGATGGGTATACAAACATATATACAAACATATATACAAACATATATATATATATATACACGAACATGTATATGTACGTATACAGATACAGACATATATATATATATATATACATATATACATTCATATATATATATATATATATATATATATGTAAAAGCATAAAATGATGTAGACAGATTGCCATATATATGTATATATGAAAATATAGATAGAAATATAGATATTCAAATATAGATGAAGATACAGAGATAGGTCGAAAGATGGACAGAAATAGATATATGGAAGTAGAGAGGAACAGGTCGAGAGGAGAGCGGAAAACAGGCACCGATGGCCTCATACGCAGGTACAGCAGTCCCCAGACAGATAGGCACAGGCAAGTGTAGATTTACACACAAAGGCAGACAGAGGTCGAGGCAGAAAGGCACAGAGAGATTGAGATGAAGCAGACAGGGGAGAAGAGTTCAAAGACGGATCTGCAGAAAGAGGACAACAGGCTGCACGCGCGGTTACCTGACACTCGAAGGAAAAACCTCCTTTTCCATCAGGGATTTCCTTCGCGTTGCCGAAGGGCAGGGGATCGAAAACGATGTTCGCTTTTCGGAGGACATCATCGCCGAGGTGCTCGACAGCAGGGTGCAGTTCCTCCTTCAGCCACGAGAAGCAGAAAGGACATTTCTGTCGGACAAAAAAAGGAAAAAAACGCACACAATGCAAGGAAACAGAGTTTTCGCCTCCACGGTGCGCCGTGTACATCTACCTCCTGGGACGAGAAAGCGCTCTGCTGTTTCTCTCGGCAGAGAAAGACGCGAATGCGGCGGCGCTTGTCTCCGACTTCCTCCTCCGCCATTCGGGCATGCAGAGAAGGTGCTCTCACGCAGGCAGCCGCAAGAAAATGCGTGAGAAACGGATGTTGTGCAAGTACGTTGAGATACAAAGAGATGGAAACTCCTCAACAGGGCTGGAGACAGGAAACGGCCTCGACGCCAGCGCTGCGAGTGTTTAAGAATTCTCTCATGCAGAGCGTTCTTTGCCTGCTGTTGAGGAGTAGCATTTCTGCGCTCGATTCGAGAGGAACGCGAAAAGCGCATCCACCTTTCAACCATCCTTTTGTGTCTTTACTAAATATACACGTACATCTATGCCCATATAAGTTTATAGACGCACATGGATACATATATATATATATATATATATATATATATATATATATATATATATATATATATATAACGTGTATATATGTATAAATGCATACATACATATATATATATATATATATATATGCATGTGTATACGTATGTACATATATGTGCATATGTTCACATGTCTGTATATGAATATGTGTTTATATATCTACATATATATCTACATATATATCTACATATATATATCCATATATATCTACATATATATATACATATATATCTACATATATATATACATATATATCTACATATATATATATATACATATACATACATATATATCTACATATATATAAATATATATATATATATATATGTATACCTAGACATTTGTATATATATGCAGATGTGCGTGAAATATCCCAGTGAAGGAGATTAGCTTTTGGTGGCAAGGAGCTTCCTGGAAAAGTTTCTCGATTCGGGCAGTGTCTTTGAAAAAAAGAAATGGTCCTGGATGCGGTTTCGATTTCAGTTTTGGCTTCGTCGTCAGCTGAATCCGCGTCGCAGCGTCATCCGCAGTTCACACATTGGCGCGTTTCGGGAGTCTTTCTCTGAAAACGGGAACTCCTGAAGTCCGGTCCTTGCCGTACACTGTGTAACTTGACTTGGTGCAGAAGTATCTTTGAAAACAAGGCAAAAAGAGACGAAAACGAAGTTCACTCTGGACGGATCTTCAGGTGTGCGTGCACCCCCAAAAAAAAAGAAGCCGTCGCGTATTTCGAGAAGAGCCTCTCTGTTTTCGGTGTTCTGCCTGCGTCGGGCCGCCTCGCTTTTTCGTCCAGTTCCTCGATCACCTACCGATTCGTAGAGGATGTCGACCTTCACTGAATTCTGGGCTGTGGCTCCGCTTGCGGATCCGCAAAAAGGCAGGGAAACGGCAAGGAAAAAAGCAAAAAACGCCTCCGCACAAGTCCGGATGTCAGCCATCGTGAAGTGACGGTGTCGCCGGGCTCTTGAAAAGAAGCAGAAGAATGTCAAGGAGGCGAGAGTCGGCGGCCTGTGTTCGCGCGTTCTGGAGCTCTCGCGAGAGTCGATACGAAACGCAAAAAACTGGAGACACAAACGCGCAACTTGCGTCAAAACACCCTCGTCGTCGCGAAAGAGCGACGCTCAACCCCCAAAAGTCGGAATTGTTCGCGCTCAAAACTAGCGACGGAGTCGAGGTCTCATCTCAACTCGAACTGCGGACTGTTACACGAAGGTTCACACCGTACACAAAAAACAGACGGAGCTTGTCAGCCTGGGTCAACTCCCGCGCTTTGTGTCGCGAAGCCGATCGTCAGTCCGCAGGATTGACACAAACTTTTTCCAGCTTTCTCTTCACACGGCGAAACGGCGAAGAAGGACTCGCGAGTACAGCGCCGCTGGCGTCCTCTCTGTCGAAGCAGCGTTCTCACGAGCGTCTGCAAGTGTCTTTCTTTTTTTCCAGCCTCGAGCGAACGCTGGTCCCCCTCCCGCCTCGGGCAGTCAGCTCTTTTCGGCAGAACTTTCCCCGCTCCCGTGTTTCGCGAGCGTTTTCGTGTAAAAAGGAGAGTGTGTGCGACCCCTCTGTCGGATCGAACGCAGCTCTCCGCAGTGTCAAGCGCCGGTCGCGACTCCCAGGAACGCCTCCGCGCCCGTCTGAAAAGAAGGTTTTCGAAGAAGCCGACGAGTCTGGCGGATAATTGCGCAGACGAGAAGGACTGAAACGAATGCCTTTTCACTGCCTCACTCGAGAAACTCGGAGCAGGGACGCAAACCGCCGAGAGCGGGGCGCAGGGACGGAAATGTCCGTTCGAGAGGCCTTTTTTTCTTCTGTGAAACGCCAGGGATGGTACAAACGTCGCCTGGACATGGTGGCCGGGGAATTCGCTCCAGCCTTCGATGCAGGTGTGAGGAAGAAACTCTGCCTCGACACCACGGGAGCCGGAAATCGGCGCTGTCGCGGCGCAAGCACAAGTTCCAGCTCGTTTCGTCTCGCGAGGCCTGAGAGCCATGCCCGAGGGAAGACACCCAGATTGCCTTCAAAACGTCGCCTCAGTTGCTCGGAAAGAAAGGAGGCCAAAAGAAAAGGCGCACCAAGGGTGTAGATTCGCCGTTAAAGATAATACGCGAACGACGCAAAAGTGGAGGAAACAGCAAATTGACAGAGACGGTGCCCGTCCAGCGCGACGATCCGCGCGAAAGAGAAGCACAGGGAAACACGAGAACGGCGATGGCATATGCTCTCGTTCTTTCGAGTTTTCTCCCTTTTACGCAAGGCAAGGACGCGAACCTTTCTGGAAAAACGTTTCAAAGCGTTCGAGAAAGAGTGTGCCAGCTTCCTCTCCTCTCGATGCTTTTTGCGGAAGGCGCCTGCGCTACATCGTCCGCTCTTTGTCTCTTTGCGTTCCTTTTTTCCCCTTCATGTAGTCAACTACTGTTCTCCTTTTCTCCTTCTACAATTGCTCTCTTCTCTCTTTTCTTTTTTCTTCTCCTTTTTCTTCTCTTTTTTCTTCTCCTTTTTCTTCTCTTTTCTCTTCCCTCGTGTACTCCTTTCCTTCGCCGCGTCGTCCTACGTTCCTCCTCTCGCTGTCGCTCGATTTGCTTCGTTCTTTCTCGTCCTCCACCTCTTTTCCTTCGTCTCTTGCTCCACCTTTCCTGGAACAAGTCTCTGCCCCTGTCAAGCTTCTCCGCTGCTCTCGTTGCCTCTGCTTCACTCTGTGTTTTTCGCCTTCGATATCTTCCAAAAGTCTCAGAACCTCGTGATTGTCGCCTTCGCGTAGAGAGCGTGGACTGCCGCTCTGCCTCTGCTGAAAGCGAGGTTCTCGCGCCTTCGCGCCGGCTCTTCCCCCTTCTCTTTCCTCCCCTCAGTTGCTCCTGTCATGGAGGACGAGGAGCAGGAGCTTTCTTCGACGTTCAGAGACGAGGCTGTCGAGCCTTCTGAAGCTTCGCGCTCGCGCAATGCTTTTCAAGGCTCTCTGTCTATGCAGATGCTCTGCGGCGATGAGGAAGCGCTTTCCTCGTCCGCAACTTCTTCGTCTCCTTCTTCAGCCTCCGTCGTCTCCTCTTCCTCGTGTGCAGAGTTGTATGCACTGCCTTTAGTCTCTCCATCGTCTTCTGGGCATGTGAGCTCTGAAGAACCTCCGCCCACTTCCCGCTTTACCCAGGAAGAAATAAATGTAGAGTCGTATCATTCATCTTCCCCTCCTTCGTCTCCTTCCTTTTCTTCCTCTTCTTCCTCTTCTTCGTCGCCTTCCTCTTCTTCCTCTTCTTCCTCTTCTTCGTCGCCTTCCTCTTCTTCCTCTTCTTCCTCTTCTTCGTCGCCTTCCTCTTCCTCTTCTCCGACTTCTTCTCTGTCTCCGTTTACGCGCCCCAGCCTCGGTCACACCTTGTCTCGGTGCCCGCGGCAGGAAGTTCCGCCTCCTTCGCCTCTGTCTGAGCCTCACCAGCCACTAGCGACTTCTCTCTCTCCTTCTCTCTCTCCTTCTCTCTCTTCTTCTCTTTCTCCTCTCTCTTCCTCTCAGATTCCTCTCTCTCCGAAGGTCAGTTCTTCTGCTCTCCCTCACTTTTCCTCTCTCTTTCTCTTTCCGGAGAAGCAGTGTGCCCCGCGCGTCGCCTCTCGTTCCTCTTCTCCGTCTTCTTCTCCTCCGTCATCTTCGCCTTCTTCGGCTTCTCCCTCTTCTGCGTCGTCGTCTTCTCTGCCTGCGCAGGCGCGCTTTGCGCTGCGCGAGCAGCAGCCAGAGAAGACCGCAGACTCTCAATTCCTCTCTTCAGCGAGCAGCCTCCTGTGGAACTTCGGAAAGAAAATCGGCACCGGTGGAAAGGCAGCGGCCGAAGCCGCAGCGCATGCAGCTGCTCGCGCCGCGCTCGTCACTGTGGGCGAACCGACGGTCTTTGCGCCCTTCCCTCGCGACAAGGGTGAGGGGAGAAGCCAGAGGGCAGGCGCTTGCAGCGAGCGGAAGGGGACCATCGAGACAGACGACGCATGCAGTGCCTGTGTGAACGAAGAGAGCAGGAAAAGGGGAAGCAGAGAAGATGCCAGATGTGTAGACGAGAGAGGAGGAAGCGACGAAAGGGGGGAAGTCAGGAACTGGCCTGAGAGAGGCGAGGAAGGAAGAAACGTCTCGCAAGAAACGCGAGGAAGAGAGATGAGTGAGGAAGAACTGCGACACGAGGTCGAGGCTCTAAGGTGAGCTGGCGAAAACAGGAGAGACATCTACTGCTGTACAGGTGGATACAAGTATGATGGCATCTTCGTAGCCAGATCGATTGTTTCGACCTTGTCAGGCTTGCTTCTTTGCAGTGAGGTCGCTGGCTGCTCTGGCTGTCTGTGTTCAGTCTCCTTCTTCATGAATGTCATTCTTCCCTGCTCTTCTTCTCGTTGTTTCGTTTTGCGTCTCCCATCTCCGCGCCTTTTCTAACCGTCGTGTATTTCGTACTCTCCTTCGCCGGTACCGTGGCTTTCGACGCTCTCCCTCGTGGAGTCTGCTCCTCTCTCTTCTGCTTCCTCGCAGTCCGGCGCTTTTACAGAGAAGAAAAGCCGCAAAGCAGAAGAGTCTCTTCCGCTTCTCGCCAGCGAGGGCGGAGGTCTTCTCGCAGTGTCTGAAGTTTCGTCCGGCCCATCTGTCGAGGAGGGATTGCATCTCAGTTCCTTCGCAGTGTATCTTGTGTGTGACCTCTGTTCATCCGCGTCGCTTAAATGGCAGTTTCTCTATACTCGTGTATATTCGTTACTCGTATTGTTCATACTTATCTATTCGTCAATCGTAGGCATTTTGTGTTCATATATATGGTCCACTTGCTTTTTCAATATATATATATATATATATATATATATATATGTACATATATATGTACGGTTCATACACTTGGGATCGTTGTCTGCAGTCGTGGTATATTGGGTGTCTGTACTCATGGTTTCCCTATTTTTAGCAGTTTTATGCTCTCGTCTTTTTCTTCAGAAGAAGATTGATTTGAAACATCATTTGTTCTGTTGTGCCGTTGCGAGGTTCTTTTTCGTGTGTTTAGACAGCAAGTCCGGACGTACCACGAGGTTCTTGCTCAGATGAGCTGCTTGCCTTCTCCTCAAAATGCCACTGAGAACAAAAAAGGATGTTCGCCGTCCTCGATTTCGCGCTCCTCCGCCCCAGCGGCGACTCTTGCCTCAGCGAAGGAAGAAGAAGCTGCAGCAGGCGACGACAGAGAAGACAAAGAACGAGAAGAAGATGAAGACCAAGAAGACGACGAAGAACAGCAAGACGAGCGTCCGACGGAGGAGACAAGAGAGAAAGTTCGTGCCCTTCAAGAAGAGATTTTTGAGTCTGTTTGTTCTGCCGCAGCTGCGGCTGCTGCGTCTGCCGCTCTCACAGCCACGGAGGCGGCGTATCGGTCTTGGCAGACGTCGCAGACTTCCTCTCTTCAGAGCTCGTTTTCTCAGAGTGCTTCTGGCAGCGGGGACTCGAGCGGCGATTCGAGGCCTCGAAACGCGCCAGAGTGGAGCGCCGACGTCGGCGCAGTCGCTGCTGCCGCAGCTGTCGCTCTCTACGAAGATCGAACCCTTGCTGAGAAACTCCGCGCTCTGGTCGAACAGATGGTTGCGCTGCAACTCTCCACGCGGCGAAAGAGGAAATGCAGTCTGCGCAAGGCTCTGTGGGCTGCGCATGACGGAGGGATAAGCCCGGGAGAGGCAGCGAGCACACCGGAGAGAACGAACGAGAGGAAAGGAAGAACCGACCGGGCCGCGGAGAGACCAGGCGAGTCCACTGAGGACTCCGAGGGGAGCGTTCCAGGCTCGACAACTGCGTCGAACGCGAGCGCCCATCTGCGGTGCTCTGGAGGGTGTGTGAGTGTGGAGCAGAGAGAAGAGACATTGCGTTTGCTCGAAAAGATTCAGAAGCAGCAATTCGAGTTAGACCGGCTGCGAGACACCAACGATCGCCAGGGGAAGCAGCTCCTGCAACTCACGCTCCAGCTGACTGCCCTCAAAACGGAGGCCGAGGAACGCAGCCTTCAAGAGCGCGAGAGAGAAGAGGAGAGAGAGGCGCGAGCACGAGAAGAAGAGGAGAGAGAGGCGCGAGCACGAGAAGAAGAGGAGAGAAAGGCGCGAGCAAGAGAAGAAGAGAGAAGCGGAGGCGGATTGTCTGCCGATCACGAAAGGGAACTCGAGGAGCTCGCCGCCGCCGCGGCCGAATGTTTCGACCTCAAGTGTCACCTGCAGGACCTGGCGAGGACCTGCAGTCAGGCCAGTGATCGACAGCGAGTGAGACTCCACAACTGAAAGAGTCTGTTTTCCAGGCACAGGGAGATTCGCCGACACTGCTGTAGTTCGCAGATTCGGGGGACAGTGGAGCGTGAACTGGAAAAAGGGAAAGTGGGGTCCGTGCAAGTGAGAAAAAGCTTCAAACGCTCGAACAAAGAGGAGGAGGGGAGTTGATGGCGACACTCCTCAGAAAGAGTACTGAAGCAGTCCGGTGTGATTCAGAGTCGAAAACGTCTACGTTTTCTGAGATACGGTGGAGGCGCGTGAATGCACTGAAAGGAGTTCGTGAAAATCCATCAGAAGTCGGGGGAAACGAAGGTTTTTTAAAGCCGTGGGGGACAGGGATTCCAATGAGAAGTTGGACACCCAGTCTCGCTTCACACCACGGACAAGAGGGAGGCCGGCAGCTGCTCCACGAGTTCTGTGCCGAGCGTCAGCCGTCCTTTCAAAACGCAACGAGATCATTCGCGTTTGCCTCAAATGTATTTCCAAGCGGCTCATTGAGAATTCACCTAACTCCATGGACATGCACCTATACATATATATATATATATATATGTATATACTTTGAAGTATTTATTTTTATATACGCTATATACATATGTATATATATATATATGTATGTATATCTGTGGTGATTTCGCGTGTGTGACTTGCCTGGCGTCTGTAGGATTCGACTCTGTATCAAGATCTGGATTCGACGTCTTTCTCGATTTGCATGAAAAGGTAGATGCACCTGCACGAGACCGTTTTGACTTGCAGTGTGAATTCGGTGTTGTTTGCAGGTCCTCGAGGAGGAGGTCGCAAGCCTTCGAAGGGCTCTCGACGCTCGCGATGCAAAGCTCGAGGAGCTCTCTCAATTGTCTCGTGCCGCCTCTCCAAAGGAGACAGCTGCTGCCGTCTCAAGCGAAGCAGAAGCGTTTCAGGATTGTAACGCAGGAGAAGGCGGGGGGAGAGACGAAGAGCGAGAGCTGAGTCGAAAAAAACTGACAACTGTGGTGTCAGTGGGCGTTCAAGCGACAGTCGAGGTCGAGGAAAGTGGAAGCAGAGTCGAAACTCGCACGCGCTCCAGCATGGTGGAAGCAGCGAGCAACAGTCGTTTGTCTTCTCCCTGCCGGGTCCAAGAGGAAGAAGGTACTGAAGGTGAAGAAGGCGAGAGAACACACAACAGGGAGAACAAGGAAAACATGGAGGATAAAGCGACGAAAGGGAAAGATCCTGATTTCGTCGAGGTCCCGACGGCGAAGGATGCGCATGCGGCAACTCTTTGCAGAACAGCAGAACAGGGGGGGGATGAAAAAGAAGAACTGATGAGGAAAGTCAAACTGCTGGAATTCGAGCTTGATTCTTTGAAGGCGCGCGACTCCTGCGAGAGGCGCCGACAGCAGCAGCAACTCCAGGACCTCAAACGTTTGTGCGTCAAAGAGAAGGCGAAACGAGAGAAGGTGAGCTGACAGGAATATGCGTGTGCTCTGTGAAGAAACAAGAAAGGGACAGGAGACTCGTTTTCTCGGCGTGTTGTCTCGGCTTTCTTGTGTCTGCGTGTATTTGTAAAGGTCATTGGTGGGGCTCATGCCCCCCTGTTTTCGTCCTCTCTTCATGCGGTTCTTTCAGTTGTTTCATTTGGATTTTTCGGCGAGCGTTGCAGTGACGCCAGCGCATCCGCGATTGAAACAGACCGGCTCGTGCTTCCATTCCTCTCTTGCCACAGCTGCATGCATGCTTTCTTCTCCGTCTTGCGAGGTCAGAGATCGAGCCTGAAGCTACGATAGGAGGTTCGTGCTTCAATCGCGATTCGCCTGTCCTTTTCCTCGCGGACCCGGGCCCTCTCTCGTGTGTGTCTCCCCGTCGTTGAATCTCGTTTGTAGCTGTAGCCAGTCTGGTGTGTTTCTTGTCGCTTGGAGTTCTCACCTTCTACCTGTCTTGGTCTCCCCTTTTGACGCGTTCTTCTGTCTTTTTCTCTATTTTCAGTCTTCTCTCTCTGCGGCTCTTCTCTCTGCAGGCCGAAGCAGAGTGTCAACGCCTGATGGCAGAAGCTCTCGAACAGCAGGTGTTGGAACTGCACCAGCGTCAACAGTCTGTGGGGGAGGATGCATTTCCAGAGTCTTCGTATCGTTATTCGCGATCGAACGCCTCGCCTTCCTCGCGGCAGCGGCTTTCTCCCCCATCTCCTTGCGGCGTTCGTCGGCAGGAGGCCGGCGCACGGGACGCATGCAGTCCTCAGGCCGGTCTCCATCGAGGCACAGGAGACAGCAGTCCTCTGTGGGGTGTGGCGAAGCGCGAAGCGACACTTGATTCCGCAGAGAGACAGAAAGGAACTGAGGCCTCTCAAGACATCTCTCCCGACTCCACGCCTGCTTCTCAAGCGGCTCTACGAGAACTCCACGACGCGTACGAAAGCTTGAAAGAAGAATTCAATCAGCTCTCGGTCGCGCAAACTCTATTGCAGGTAAAGTCAACGCGACGACGGCCTTTTGAGGAAGCCGTTTCCACGGAAATGGTTTCGTGCATGCATGCAAAGAGCTTCCAACGAGACGTGCTCTGTGATGCCTGTCTCTGCGTGTCTCTTTTATCCCCACAAAGTGAGGCATACGGCTACCTGCATATGTAAGTTTATGTATGGAGATGCAGATATGTCTATCTATATATATGTGCGAGGGTGTGTGTATCGACAGGTGTGTATATTGAGGTAGATAGATAGACAGATAGATAGATAGATAGATTTGGTGTGTGTAGGGTGTCGGCTTCCTACAAGTGCTATATAGTGATGATGCAGAAGGTAGCTGTGCTAGCTGTTTTCTTCCTGTTCTCAATGCCGGCGCTTGTCCTGAGTCTTTCCTTCCAGGACGACGTCACAAGGAAGGCGGAGATCATTGCCTTCCTTGTGAAGAAATACGCTCTGAAGGAAGAAACGTTTAGGTAAGCTTTCTTCGCTTGTGTCTTAGATTTTCCGCGTCCGTACAGACTTCGGTGATTCCGTGTACTCTGGCGGAAGTGTAGGAGAAACGTAGATAGACATCAATGTCTGTTCTGTTGTTCCAGGGAGCCTCTGTTGTTTTTTCTCTCTGCCCTTCACCCTGAATTCAGTGTGGATATCGGCACTCCGTTTCCGAGCTGTCCAAGTTGTCGCAGGACGGGGAATGTCGATGTCAAAACAACTGAGCACATGTTGATGTATCGTCTGTGTCTCTTCTTTTTCTCCACCTCTGTTGTCGGAAGCGCCACGGTCGAAAGTGTCTTTCTGTTCACGCGTTTTTCCTCCAGTTTTACGCGTCTCGTATTCTGCTTTTCCCGGCGGCTCAGACTCGCAGAACCTGCTGGCCTTCGTCCCCTGTCCGGGTGTCTGTACACCTCGTTGGGAAGCGTTCTTTTGTGTTTCCGCATTCTCATTCGGTCTCAATGTGTTCGTGCGTCGCGGACGGTCGCCGGCTGTTCTCTTCGCGCTTCAGTTGCCTATCTCGCAACGCGGTCATCCTCTTGCCGCACTTCATTCGGCTGCATTTTCTGCTTCTCCATCTGCGCCTCAGAGGGCCTGTGCCGGCCTCTTCGTCGTCCTCCGGGTGGAAGCGCCTAGCCGCGGCTGCCGCCGAGGCCGTGGGAGGCGCGGGCCATTCTTCTCTCTCTGTCGAGGAAATGCAGAAAATGGTGGAGGAGACGCTTCTGGAGAACATTCGCCTCCGCACAGATCTTGCCACCTTGGCAGATGACTTTGAGTAGGCGATGAACGCGGGGAAGAAACGGGCGAGTGTGGTTAGACGGCGCTCTTGTTCGTTTCTGGGACGGAGCAGCTTCGCCTTTATTTTGGGGCCTTGCGGTGTATCGAACTGAAGGGAAGACGTCTCCTCGACGGTGGTGTGGAGCTTTGCTTCCAGAGGTGCAGACCCCACACAGGGTCGAAGTGGGCGGGTGTCGAAATATATGTCAGCATTGGGGTGTAGAGACGTTGGTGACGGCGGCTGGGGACGTTTCTGTGGTTCGGGAGTTTACCGCGTTCCTGGTGTTCTTCGGTTCTGCGCGCGGGGGTCCCTGGGAAGCAGACGCCGGTGAAGGCGATGGCGTTGCGTCGCAGACCGCGCGGTGTGGAGGGGAGGTTGCCTCAGTTCCCTCAGTCTGAAATGTGTGGACGTTGTTTCTTTCCAGGCGGATTCTGAAAACACAGGGCGCGTCGCCGGAGGACAAAGGGTCCCTCCCTGCTTCACCGCACCCTTCTTCAGCCGCCCCGACGCCGGGACATGGAGACAGGCATCGCGCCTCGCCGATGCAAGAAGAGAATTCAAGTGGTAACTCTCACGCAAAGAAGGGAGGCCAGACCGAGAGGACGACGTTGATCAACGGGATGGATTTACAGTCCTCGGCGGAGGCGGAAAGGGAACGGGGAGAGGAGGCGAAACGACCCCCCGGTGTTCTGAAGGAAAACGAAGTGCCTGTGACGCTGGCGAGTGGAGAGAGAAGCCGAGCTCTCACCAGTGAGGGAATGGCACATTCCGACTCGAGTCTGAAGAAGGGGGAGCAAGAGGAAAAAGGGAAAAAGATGGTCTTACTGAGTTCGGGATGTACTCGACTGACCAGCCGGACATCGCAAACAGACAAGGCGGGGGTTTGCGGCACAGGGGTGGACAGAAGCGCCGACGAAGGCTGTTCGCCGCTCTCCGATTCCGAGGCCTGCAGTGAAGTCGTCCTCTTCCGTGCAGATGCGTGAAAACTTTGGTAAAAATAGGAAAAACTTGTGAATCGACGAATCCCGTGAGGAAGATACTCACACAGAAAGAAAAATGTTGGACAAACGAAACGGCGGAAAAACGCAACAGGCACAGCAAAAGGGGAGCTTTAAAATAGAGTCTCCAGCACAGAGGTCAATGTTTCCTGAGAGACTCCGCACCATCTCTGTCCCGGTTTGACGGGGTGGGACTGTTCGTCTCTGAAGTCGCTTTTTCAGGTTTTGGATGGCCGAACACGGTGAATTTGTGAGACGAAACTGATCTTCTAGGAGGGCTTTCGGTTCGTCCACGGGTGTGCGGGTGCGGTGCACAGACACCTGAATACATCATCAATGGATTTCTGAGTGTACGGAGCTGTTGTCGCCGTTTACGAAACGCGAAGAGTCATCTACCGGAGGGCAAGCTTCTGCGTTGGAGTCTCGTAGATGTACCTTTCAGTCAACGGATTCTAGTCAGCTAGCCGGAACAAGTGGAAGCATCTAGTCACTTTCCTCAGCTGCAGCTGCAGGCGTGTACGTGTGAAAAACGACAGGGTCTGTCTACGCGGATGCACTGTTCGTTACAGCTGAGGGCACCACGTGAGAGCTACAGGGGAAGCGTCATAGGAAGGCGGCCTGCGGAACAGCAGGGAAACAATGAAAAAGGAAAACTGTCGCGGTGTTTGTTTTACCGGAGGAAGGCAGTGCATTTGTTTGGAACAGCAGGAGACTGTTTGTCAGAGCAGGCTGTCCCGTGGTGGACGCTGAAGGAGATGAATTACGCCAGAAAAGCGACATGGAAAAAAGGTAGTTAACAGATTATCAAAACACCCCCGTAACGGCTTGAATACCACAGCAGCACAAGCTTGGAAGGGGGAAAAGTTCGTTCCGTGGAATCACTTCTTTACGCCAGAACACGGAGGTCAATGATCAAGGATACACGCACAGGTACATTCCTTTCCGGACACACTCAAGTACTGTAATACAGCGGCCGCGTCCGTTAGCCATCTCAAGAAATCGTCCTCTCACGATGGCTTGGTGTCTTCTGGGTGTCACTGAGGCAGGGAAAGGCGTTTCGTAGTCGGCGTGTACTTACGGTAAAAAAGTACGTGCTTCACACGTGTAGAAATCCACAAATGAATTCGTGCAAGTACACATACGTACTTGTATGCTTCGCATTCCGATCTCAACCGAGAAGGTTGAGAAACGCTTTTGACATTCTGTAGTAGCGAGCCTACCGGAAGGAAGATTCTGTTGTTTCTACCAAACAAGTTGAAAATGCTGGGACTTCGAAACCGCACGAACGTTTTGGTAGCCTGTTAACGTTTTAGCGTGAAGCGACACCGGAGCCAGCACAGTCCGTGAAACTACAAGTGGATTAAGCATCACAGAAACTCAGCTGCTATGAATGAACATGCTGGTGTAGACATACGACAGTCTCCCTGGTATTCTCCGCTGAAGGTGGTAGTAGGCTTCTCTCTGCAACACCACCTCTCTTTCCCCTGCAGCGCACACTGCAAAGCTACGCCCGGGATAAACTTAAGACTGGTTCGAATGCCACAGCGTGACCCGAAACAGTCACCAGATTCGAGAAAATCGTCAGACACCCCAAATTTACAACTGTCGAATTGGTTGTTGTTAAACAGTGTCTTACTCTCACCTTTCTTGCGAGTTGACGACAACGCCTGGGTATGAACCCACGCACAATTCCGGAAGCGCCGACCTTGTAACTGGGGGGCAGTGTCGTTGTCTGGCATTCCTAGGTATATTATTTTTGCTCTCACCCCTCTCAGTGGGGTTTTTTCACCGATCGAAGCTGGTAACGTTAGATTCGCTGTTTCTCATTATTCAGCAGGGCGTCCTACAGCGAGCTGCATGAAGACGGTACCTTGTAATGTGCATTCGACGCGCAGCGGCGCTGGACTTTCATTGGTACGTGTCTCGTGTCAACAACTGAGACCCGAAGTGTATGTTTCTTTCTTATACGCTTTTGTTCCAAAGCAGCAACGGAACGCAGCCTGTAGGTTCTGTCACTGAATTGTTCGTCTGTTAAACAAAATGAGGGCCTTTGAAGTTTCTCCTCTGGTGGTTTTCGGATTGTTGTGTTTCGTCCTATTCATGCCTGCATGTAAACTCGAAAAGCTGGAATAAATGTTTGCATTGGCACATGCGTCTTCATTCTGCATTCAGATGAATTGAGTCATAAACGCTGCAATAGTTCCAACAGTTTTACCGCTGCGACTGCATATAGACGGCTTCTTACTACTGCAAGAAGTATACCTCCCCAGAAAAAGCTTCGAAAGAATGCTGTCTCAGAGCTTCACACTCCCAGCACGAGGGTACTGATAATACTGGCATCTGACTAGCAACTTTCTTTCGCCGCTAACGAGAGTTCTACAAATTCTACGGTAGCCTGGTGTATGTGCTTAGAGGTACTGGTACGCAGGAACGTCTTTTGCGTGCATGTTCCGATGCTTTTGATGCCACACTAGCCTCATTGGTGACCAAGAGCGTTTGTACAGATGCGGCATGTCTCCCGTTTGTCTTCGAAAATCCAGTGATGCTTGTCAAGTTCGTTGTTTCTAGGTTGCATTATGTGGGAGTGCTGGGCGGATGTCACTGTCCTGCACATCTTGGCGCTTGCGTACGGATATTGCCGCCGTGTGAAAATGCTAGGATATTTTTACAACTGTTGCGAATCTAGAAGGCTGGATTGCCGAACTCGAAAAACTTTTGTAAAGTGTTGCCACTGTTCTGTTTGCGAATGAATTCCCGTTTTTGTGCCATTACACGTCCGTGAGAGTCCACTCCATCGGTTTATGGTTTCCGCATACATTTGCTTCTTTCTTCGAGACCGCGTCGTATGGTGCCGTTACATCCCGGGATGTATGAATAAGCTCATTCATGTGTCTTTAGGGAATCCGCTACAACAAAAGCAGCTTCAGTTCACTTCAGTCAGTAGCTTCAGTTCATTTCAGTCAGTAGTCGGGAACACGGGAACAATTGTCCCCTACCTTTGAGTAGCAAGGTATTATATAACAATTGACAAGTCAAGACCGCTATATTTACATGGGCTATATTTAAACATAAGGAACTGGGTGTAGCAGAAATGCCCTGACCTGGAATCGAAAGAACCCACGCCAAGTTGACCGCCGAGCACATGGCTTTTTGTGCGTGACAGCCGTGCTTGCATTGCACGACACCCCGCCATGCTTCCCACACCCCTCGTTTGTCGGCATTGTTTACACCTGCACCAGCAGGGAGACTGTCATCTAATCGACGACGTCCAACTGCCGTCCACAAAAGGACAGTAGAAAGGTGCGTCTTTGAACCGCTCGTCGTGTGTCTGAAATGTCGTATGGCATCACAGCTCTCTCCCCATTGCATCTCAGCGGAAAGGAGCAACTCTAAAGGCGGTATGTATCGTCTCCCAGCGACGTATCCCGGCAGGCGAAAACCACCACAGTCTGTTAGGTCGGAGAGCCGTACGAACGCACCCAGTACTTGGCAGCATCTGCCTTCGGCTGTCGTTCGTACGGCGACGGAGTCTACCTCCAGTTAAGCGCGTCGAGCAGACCATAACATATCGAAAACGATGTAATATAAACGCTGTCGCCTTTCGCTACAGAAGCATGTGGAAAGCTTAGAGGCGCCTGCTCAATGCATGCGCGTCTTCAGGTCCTTATAACAAGGCGATTGCTGCTTATTCTCATATCGAACAATACTCAAATCGAGCCTTTTCTCAGCTCAATCTGGATGCCCTGGTCCTTCGTACTTTGTTTTTCGTCCTTCATCAAGGTGCTCAAAAGACTTCCATACAGCTTCTGCCCCTGCCGTACCGCCTGTTCGACGGACCCTTTCAGCGTCGTTCCCACTTCGTCTGCAACCGCTTTAAGTTGCCCCAGAACAACCGCCAGCTTCTCCATGGCAACGCTAGCTTCTTTGCGGGATTTGTCTGCCTCCATCCACGACAGCTGCATGCCACCAAGGCTGCGGAACTGCGCCGGGTCGGTGGGCAAGCCGCCCTGTTTGATGTTTTCCAGATGGGCTGCCAGTTCCTCTTTGAACGCGGTGGCGTCAGCCTTTGCGGAGGCTAGCAGCCGGAAGCTTTCTTGGTATAGCTCCTGGATCCGTTGCATCAACGCAGTCGCCAGAGCGTCCGGACTCGACACGGCATCCTCCAATGATTCATCGCGGTTTTCCGCCGCTTCGTCTTGCCGGCTTGCTTCCTCAACTTCGGCGACGACGGCCTCCGTCGCAGACACAGGGTCTACGTCAGCACGTGCCGCCGACGCGATGTGGGTTGTGACACCGCAAAAAGCCAGCAAAACGCACAAAACGAAGAGGGTCCGCAGCGGGCGTCGACCCTCCTCCCCCCATCTGGTAAACTGGCAGTACATCATGGAACAGAACAAGGTCTCACCTGAAAACATTTACTCCAGCAGGCAGTTGCTTTGCCTGACGCACGGGCACGTGTGACAGCGTAATCAACCGATCAACTGTGAACTGGGCGTCGCGCAAGTCATCTGGCAAAGGAGGCAATCTATTTGCAGGCGAAGAGCCACAGCAAGGCCCGTGAAAGCGTGCTCGGACACAGCCCCCGCCTTGAGCATGCAACGCTGCATGCTCTGCAAGGCGAAACAGAGGGGCCCGGTGGGGTTGTGCCTGCTACGAGCCAGCAAAAGAGGGTAAACTCTCTATATCTCAAACCAAAAACAGATCCAAGATGCAAGGAGGAAGTGTTGTTTATTTCTGCAAACAGGTACTAGGAGCATGAGGAATCTTCGAGGCCCAGGCATTCTTGAGGCACAGAATGAAGCAACCACCTGAGGACGCTGGCAAGTGCCGGGCCGTCGATGTCGCCCGACCTCCTGTGGCACACGTTGCAGCGGCACTAACTGGCAGCCGTCCGCCAGCTACACTACCTTCTTTTCTCCGCTGCGTCTACGAGTTCTCCCTGCCTAAACAGTCCTGTAAGTTCTGAAGAGTGCATCACGGACGCGTGGTGAGAACATAGATCCTTTTTTCGAAGACAACCACAAAAGCGAGATTTGCTGTTGTCTATGCGGGCCCTGCAACAGGGACAGCGTATGTGCCTCAGAAAGTAGCCTGCTTTATCAGAGTAAAAATCAACCAGTATAATGTTGAGCGCATAGAGATGATACTCTGTGACGTTTCATCTGCTTCAGAGTAACTGCCATGGCAAAATGCTTTGCCAGACATTGGAAAAACTCTTGTCGAACGACCTCTAAGGGTCTACACCCTCTGGCCGCCTGTAGGCAGAGGCGCCAACCGAGTTTCGGTTTCAAAGGTCCGCCTGACCCGGTGAAAACGAACGTCATGAGACACTAATTTGTTTCACCAAAATAGCCGCGTCATTTCTTGCTTTGCGAGATGAACAGACAGTGAGCCCCATTCATGTTACGTAGACAGACGGCACAGACAGGCCTGACAATGTATGAAGTCGGCCTCCTAGTGCCGTGGTGATTACGGTCGTTCCATGAAAATATAATTTTCTTCGACCACATGAGCGAAAGGCAACTTCTATCACGACCGCAAGATTTTTCCTGTGTGTTCAGCATACTGAAAGTGTTTGCTTCCCTTTGTTCTTCTGAGTGTGACGCAGCCCACTGTGTCGCCGCGCCACCATTTCCTTGCTGCGACCAGCCCCATCCATATGGGGCATATTGCCTTCTTGTTAGTCCCAGGGTAGTCGCACTGCTCAAAGTGGCTGTGATTTAAACGCCGATACATGTGGCAAGACTGTAATTGCTGAGTGTATCGTGGGGTAAGGTCGTTTTTGCGTCACACTTTATACGCTAGTTCAAAGGCTTGTTATAATCGTATTCGATACTGCTGCCCCACAGCACCGGGATATGATTTTCTAGCTCCTCCGTATGCTAAATGAACAAGGCATCTCAAATCACAGCACACGCATCAGGTATATCACGCACATGGCACCGACGGTACCATCGATCACGGAACTCTGGTTCTTGGATGCCGTTAGTGCTCTGCTTGATCTGCAC
The DNA here is from genome assembly GCF_000006565.2 of Toxoplasma gondii ME49. Classification (NCBI taxonomy): domain Eukaryota; phylum Apicomplexa; class Conoidasida; order Eucoccidiorida; family Sarcocystidae; genus Toxoplasma; species Toxoplasma gondii. The sequence continues at coordinate 4,307,320 of NC_031477.1, forward strand.
TATCGTCAATGAGATCCATGATTGTACTTGATAAATGGAAGAAACAAGATGAGGTAGGGTTTCATCGTAGCCTAAAACACGAACATCAGGCACACAGTCGAGACTCTAAATACTATTTCAGTTCACTGCACCCCTCCCGTGGAGGGCTATTGTTAACAGCAATTTACTCCCGAGATCTTGTACCGACTGCTAGAGTTTCTCCTTCGATCCAAGGTGCATCCACTTGATCATCACGATCTACAATTCAGTTCGCTTTACACCGTCGCCCCATTGTTGCCCAGGGATTCGTGGTTGACGGCGTCGCTATATCCGAAGCCTCACTTTCCACTCAGTGAGACCGCCGCCACCAAAACTGTACCATATGAGGTAGCAGCTTATGCTTGTGCAATTCGCGCGACAGAAAATTAATGCCTCTGAATAACCAGACGGATACGCTCAAATGGATACCCGTGTCACTGTTGCGCTGGAAATGACTCTTCCTATGAAACGCAGGCTTCTGCTCTCTTTACGAGTTCTGAAAAGACCTCTGCTTCCGGTAGAAACGGAATGTGAACTAACGACACAGTGGGAGTTTCACAAGCGAGAATCCATGTGGTCGTTCCTCTCTCTGTGACGTCAATTTGAACGAAACTAGTTTTCTCGTGTTCTCCACATAGGACAAACGCCAAATTCGGATGCTGCGAGTTCATACGGACTCTTCCTAATCTCAGTGAAGAAGTCTCAGTCGCAGGTTGCAACTTCCCGAGTGGTACACAGCCCAGAAAAGCACCTTGCACGTATTCTTCCAGATGGTTGCTGTGTTGTCCTTCTTCTAAAGGCACAGAGAACACCCCGCCAAGGGCAATGGCAGTTGTATCGAGTCTTTGCTTCCTTTGATTTTTGAAGCCAGCGCACATCCATCTGAAGGACGCGCTCAAAATACGTGGCATCTTTGAGCGCAGGCGTTATCGTGTGGCAAGTGGATGGTTGGCATAGATCGTGAAGGCCTCTTTGTTTGCCGAATCTAAGTTCTATTGTGCTGATCCACATTGACCAAACAGGACATCTAATGGCAGCAATGAAGGATCCTGAAAACTCACGCGGAGGTGACACCATTGCTGCAGCATGCAGCGTGTCTAACGATTTGTGGCAACTGGGAGCGCTGCAGACGGGACGCGCCAAGAGAGAGCATTCATAGAGGCGTCAAACAGCTCTTCAAGTTTCATGCATATGCCTTTTTCTGTGTTTGAAGGATCTTGTCGAGACCGACTCCAACAGCGGCGGTCGCGATCGTCTAGATACATGTGATTGAGAACGCGCACATGACCATAAGCTTGCACTGTGTTGCCAGGGGGGCTTGGTACTTGAGTGGTCCAGTATGCTCTCTGACACCGGTCTACAGCAGGCAAACCTAGTCATCACTGCATATATTCTGTCTATGGCAGTTTCAAGTCTTGCACGAAAGCAGTTTTTCGTTTTTAGATGCTCTACTCGATTGCCGATAGCGGCGGTCGCGTGAATCGATACTGCAGTCGCCCACCTTTGCGCGGCCACAGCGAGCCTGCTGTGAAGTTTCGCGGGTAGAGGTATTGCTATTCTCCGTGTCATTTCGCGCGGAAGAAGGAAGGCTCTTGCATCCGCAGCAATCTCACTGCATGCCAACGCATCTTTTATTCTCGGAAATGTCTTGCTGAAAGCGGATTTTCCCTCAACAGTCGAAGTTGCGCAGGCATATCTCTTGTATTGGGCTGCGCATGCCCAGACACAAATCGGAGCATTGCAGCATAGGTTTCGGCCTTGCTTGATCCTATGCGGACCCCCCTTGTTTCTCTGTTTTATTCTGAAGTCAGCACCGTCAAATTGAGCGCCTCTCTGCTCCGGGGACTGCGCTTGCATGTGGCTGTCCAGTCTGCCAGAGCTCGGAGCGGCGTGTCTCAGCTACTCATCGGGAGATCGTACCGCCGCCAAGAAAAAACATTTCTATTCTGCGGTCCTCCTTAGGTGGACGCGTGTTCCCTCAGATCGTGCAAAAGATAACCGAACAGTTCGAAATGGAGGACAGCAAGGATAAAGCTGCTTTTTCTACTTTTTGCCGACAGGTATGTGCGAGTGACTCAAGTCAGGAATCCCGTCGCTTCTGTACACGATACATACTCCCCGTGTTCGGCTTCTCAGGAGCGCCTTCGCTTTCAGTCTAAACGCTGTTTTCTCGCCGCGTTTTACCGTACCATGTGTGTTCTGTTGTTGTACCCCGACGCTTGCAATCGCGTGTGCTGTTCACGTGCTGCTGCGCGCCGCCTCATCAGTCTGACGACAGGATGCAAAGCAAACCGTGGCTGCTACAAAACTGTTTGTATCTTTACTTTTAATCACTACGTTTGAGTTGTTTGTGTCACAGAAACGTTCATCTCATAATCTTGTTGCTGGCAATGTTGTCATGGAAGCGAACCCAGAGCGTAACCGCCGCTGTGTGCTATCCCCTGCGCTCAGCTGTCCGCGGCCTTCCGCCATGACCTTATCCAGCGTGCGGAAGAGAAGTTTTTCAGGTCACAACTCACTTCAGTGTCCAGGCTCTCCCCTCCAGATGTTGTCCTTTTTGTTGCCGTGGCCTCGCAACTCCGCCAGCTTCTCCTGAAAAGCGAACGCGACGCTGCAGCCTGTCCTGGCACTCTCTCCGAGACATCTGTCCAGAATGGCTGCAGCGAAGGCGCGTGGTGTGAGCTTCTCCAGGTGCGTGTGCGATCTGCGTTCATTCACGTCTCGCTGGAGTGCGTTTCAGAAATTCCTAGCATCACCGTTCGTCACGGTTATCCCTGCCGTCTTCGTCTTGAGATCGGAGACCGGCTGTTGATTTTTTTTCTTTCGCACGGACAACCGCTCAAGACCACGATGGTAAGCGTGGGCTGTGTTTGGCGGCTGTCTTCGTGTGTGTTTTGACGACGTGGTCTAACACGAGTTTTACCCCCTGTTGGTGGAAGTATGCACGGGAGCTTCTGGAGTTGAGCGCCTCTTGCAGCTGTTTTGAAGAGAGTTGTTTTCTGGATCTTGTCATCTGTTCGCTTTGTCGCATGCAGGGGAAAAACATCGCAACGGTGTTTTTCGAGCCCAGCACTCGCACGCGGTGCTCTTTTGAGGCCGCCACCCTTAGGCTGGGGGGCCGGGTTATCAGCTGTGGCGACATGCAGGTAATTTGGGCGAGAAGAGTCTTTGGTGAACGCAAACCCGGATACACACAAGCGAGTAATGCTTCTCAAGTTGCTTGTGTGTACTTGGCTTCCCCCGTATACTGCGTACTTTTTAGAATCAGATCAAAAGCGTACAGTCGAGTCAAGCTCGTCGACTTGCCTGTATCTATTGGGCCCGCAGTGTACTTAGGATGAGGCCAAAAAAGTTCACTTCGGAGTTTCTATTTCAGGACATCGTCCTTCGGACGTTATAGTATTTCATAGCGATCAAAAAGGCAAACATCTATTATTCTAACTGAACTAATTCACATTTTTCGAAAATGAGAACTACAAATACAGGAAAGGTATATTCTGAGATGTGCGAGCTTCTCGGATCAGACCAAACGTGGTGACGAACGGCACCGGAAAACAGGAGGTTAGGGTAGCTCCTGAAAATATAGAAACAACTTCCAAACCCCACGCTTGATCTACGTTAGTCGAGTCACGTCTTTAACTCGGAGTTCCATTTTCTACGTTGTTTGAAGACGACTAGACGCACTCATTCAGCAGCGAACTTCGGTGGCGGTGCGAAGGCCAATCAGCGCGGAAGGCCAAGAGGTGGCCTGAAGCGCGCGGCATTTGACTGAGAATAATTCCAAAAATCCCAAGTAGATGTTGATACAGGACACGGTCTGCAGACGAAAGACGGTACAGCAAAGCAGGTGAAAAGAGTGGGCAACCACAAGCTGCGTAGCCCTTATTTTCTCTTGTCTCTGCAGACGAATTCCTCCACTAAGAAGGGAGAGTCTCTGGAGGACAGCATTCGCATGTTTGCAGCTTACAGCGACTGCATCGTGCTCCGACACCCCGAGAAGGTACGCAGAAGGTTTTTTCGTTTGTATCGATCTGGTGGAAGATCTGTGGGTGAAAACATATGTTCGCTGTGGTGTTAATAAACATGGCACGGCTCCTTCCCATATCTTTCGTCTTCGCTGTTGTTCAAATGTTCGTTGTGGCTCTGTCAACGGGGGAAAATTGCTGCGAAAAATTGCTCTGCTTATATACAGACGTTGCCAAGACACTGGTTTCCCGTCGCGTACTAAGACGTTTGTTTCCCTTCACGACCATTCACTCAAATGGATAGTTTCCACGTGGTCAGAGAGAGTCACTTCCACTTTTGTGTTAGACATTCTTTGGCACATGTCGACAGCCTATTTCGTATTTCTGTGTATTGTAGAGCATGAGACTCGAGGACGAATGGAGTTACTTTCTAAGCACTGAATAGTACGCTAGCCAGTACCACTCAAAGCCATGCTTGCCTCCATCACCTCGCTTTCGCCTTCGGTCTTTCTCTCAGGGCTCTATGGAACGCGCAACCCGGGCCTTGAAAGACGTGCGAGTGGGAAGGCCGCCTTGCTGTTTGCTCAGTGCGGGCGACGGAGCAGGGGAACACCCGACGCAGGCTCTTCTCGATTTGCTGACTGTCGTTCAGCTCCGCCCCCGCTGGTGGGAGGCGCAGCTCAAAAAGATTGAGGGCGACAGCAGCTGCATCCGAGATCCGAATGAGAAAAATAACTTGGTCGAGCATCAACCCGAAGCGACGCTACGGGTGGCTTTTGTGGGGGACCTCAAGAACGGCAGGTAGGGCACTGATGGCACCCTGGTGGTAGCAAAGGCAGGAGTCGACATTGCGAGAGGGAAACAACAACACATCTGCAAGAGTATAGAGAAGCGGCGACACGCGGATGCCTAAACTCTATATTTGCAGTTTGTGGCTGTTCTGTAATTAGGTAGACGTGGGTCTTCACAATGTGACGGATTGCTTTGTTCAGGACTGTGCATTCTCTCGCGTTGCTTCTGTCGCGTTTCGACTGTCACTTGACAGCCGTCAGCACCGAGGCCTCGGCTCTGCCCGCAAGTGTCGCGGAACGCGTCCGAGAAAATTTCAAGGCTCAGGTAACAAACTCTATGACTTCATTGCTTTGTTCAAGGCGAGCTTGCATGCACCCAGTTTAAGTTGTAACTTATTTGGAAACTGTAGACATTGAGAGTGTTGTTTCAGTAGACGCGTAGAACATGTCCGGTGTTCCCGAAGTTTTATTTGCTGTGCTGTGTATCAAGGGGAGAAACAGTGGCCGATCTACCAAGTCAGGCCGTCCCCAACTCGACATGGTGAACGGGGGAAAACACTTTGACACGGCCCTTGCTCTATTGTCTTCCACTAGTGGGTTCTCTGAATTCGTCGTCACTGTAAAGCTTAGATTTGTGCTGCGGACGAATGCGTCAGCACGTCAACTTTCTCAAGTTTCAGCAGTTTCGCCATTGCATGTGTGAGGCCCGTGTGACTCATTCGGGTCCGGCGACCCGACCTATGTGACTCACAGCCTGAAACCGGCGTTCTGTCGTTGAAACCAAGGGCATTCCTGAGTAGATAGGCAGGAGCGCTGGCGAATGCGTGTTCTCTGTATCCTTTGTTTCTACATTCCAGGGACTGTCTGGCGAAGAGAGACTTATCTGCTCGTCAGATTTCCCTGAGGCCATTCGGACATCTGACGTGTTGTACATGACTCGTCTCCAGTCTGAGAGGCTTGATCATCCAGTGGTGCCGACAAGCGGACAGCAGTTCCCTCCCAGCGACTATCAACTGACGCGAGGTCTGCTCGAGAAACATGCCCGCCCCCATTTGAAGGTAAGGAGTGAAAGCTAAGGAAACACGTGACAGTCGAAGCCCGGCAGAAGCAAAACGAGAGAATGTATAGCCATTAGCGAAGCAATCAGTAACATTAAAAAAGCATTCAGTAACATTGAAAACACTCACGTCTAACCACTGAAGGAAGAGCTGGTATGAAGGCCTTGAACGTTCTCGCTGACTCAATCTGTTGCGATACAGCCGAATGGGCGGTGTGGATTCAGGGCCACCACTGGTCAAGCTGGTGTCTGGCTACAGCCTAAACGTGGCCGCATTTACGGCAGAGTGGTGCACACCTCATAACTCTCAAGGATTCTCAGTAAAACGTGTCTCTGTTTAGTGCTGAGTTCATTGGGGTTCTTTCAGGTCATGCACCCTCTCCCTCGCCGTGAAGAGATCGCGGTCGACGTTGATGATACGAATCATTGCGCCTACTTTACCCAGGCTGAGAACGGACTCTACATGCGCATGGCGCTGCTGTCAGTCTTTTTGAATCGAGGCACAGCACGCATGCTTCTGGGTCAGGCGTCTTAATGGCCAGCCACAGCGGTCGGTGCGTGTGCTGTAAACGACGTATGTGACGTGAAATCCTCCACGGAGTTTCGGTTACTTCCGCTTCAGAAACCGTCTGCACATCCACCCGTAGATACACGAAAAAAACAACTTTGTGGATTGTGGCAGTTTCACACCAACCGCCACTGCAGAGAGCGGGAAGTCCATTTGCAATTGTCTTGATACTTCCAGCTCAAGCAAGCTGCGCAGACTCGAGATGTACACAAGCGACCCAACTATTTGTCAGGAAAACTGTCCGTGCACAAAACAGACATCGGCGAGAGTAGAGCTTCGGCTGCCCAGAGAGGTCCCTTTTGTGTGTGAAAAGAGCCATGCCTTTGATCGTATTACACGCACTACGTAGCCATTAGTAAAACACCTGTTTCTTGCCTGCCAGTAGGCCACGGAAGAACGGGATATACTGACGCAATGGCGCGGACAGTCCGGCGTCCATAAATATAGCTATCACTCAGCGTGTGCTAGCACGGCATCTCCTGTGTTTCGTGTAACAGCGCGCTATGCGGATGCCTGAAAACTGCTGTCCGTCGGTTCGAACGGGGACAACGGGGCTTGTGTAGAGCAGGCAGACTTAGCGAGTGTAGATGTGTTACAATGCCATGCTAGACTTTGAAACAAGTCTTCAGCTCGTACGTAGATGCATCTGTTTGATTGCCTTGGTGTAGTTCGTGCAGGGTGAAACAAACATACCTAGAGGTGACGGAAACCGGCAAAGCGAGGCAAGGAAGGGAGAAAAGTTATACAATCTGTTGACATATTTGGTTTCGCTCGTGTATGGGCTCCACTCAGTTTCAGCGTCAGCGGAAAAAGCCCTTCCACGGACAGCACCGTCTTGCCTAGAAGAACGCCGTTGATAGATAAAAAGAACACATGAGCCACCAACGGTTCTGTGTAGGGTCACGGGAGACGGTAACAACAAAGTCGCGTCCGTCTTCACGAAGTATCACCTGATCTGCAGATGAAGCACATTGTTCCTCTGAAACTAGCCCACCACTGTTAGGCGTCGTCTGAGGATGTTTTGGCGCCCATGGGCGGTACTCTGGACTACTACACGACAAACGGACGATGAAGAATTCATGGTCATGGCGAACACGATTGCCAGTTGAAAACGCCAGACAGCCTCCAGAGGACAGTAGCACGTGTAGGAAAAACCTTAGGACCAGCGAAGATTCACGAGGCACACTGTTGACGCTAAAGAAGACTCCTACGCGTCACCCTCCCAGAAAAGCACTAGACATGGCACGACTCAGGGAAGGGGCAGGCTGCTCGTCCACAATGCTCCTGGGTGATCGGAGAGTCCTAGTTCCCAAGCGTAAACCGAGCCGTGGGCTAGAGATCGTCCTTTGTGGTTTTCTAAGTACGTCATCCATTGACCGGATCGTGGCGTCTCTCGCTAACGTCGGCCGCATTTCGTGTCGAGGCGACACGGTCCCCGGTCGTGGAGATCTTCGCGCGCCACGGGGAGAAGTCATTGACTCCCGCTCAACGTCACGTGTTCCATGCCTGTCTAACACTTGCTCGAGCAAGTCTGCAGCCGGTTCCCTGCTCGGCTCCCGAGAGCGCCGCCGAGTTCGATCCTTGCCCATTTCGTCTGCAACAGTCTTCTTGATATCTGCTGCCGCTTCTGTGATGCCGCCTAGTGCTTTGAACAACTGGGACAGCATCGTGCCTTCGCCATCAGCTATCCCCGGCTTCGCCGCCGGTGCACCGTGCACGTGCTGCTCGACAGGTTTTTGCAGCGGCGCATCTCTCGGAGGTTCGAAACCTGGCTCGAAGGGGCCCTCTGGAGGCGGAGGTTCGCGCAGCCGAGGTATCACATTATTGAGGGGATTCACACGAATGGCTTTAACCCAATCGGAGGCGTGCTTGAAAGACGTCTCAAAGTCCTGATGAAGCGTCCGAACGGTGTAGAAAGTAGGCTGTGGCCTGCCCGCATGAACTCCGGCGCTACACTCGTTCCTCATCTTTCGAAGCTGTTCAGCGTATAAGTCATTGAAGTAGAGACATTCGTCGAGCTCATGTTGAAGAATTTTGATAAGACGGCCTTGGTCTTTTACTTTCTTCAGTGCTCGGCAGGTAGCTTCCACTTGGCACGGATGAGTCGCTACCCACTTGTCCTCCTTTTCCTCTATGTGCATCAACTTGCGCTGGATAATCCATTCTAGCTTGGATGCTTTTCTGCAGTCCTCGTTAAACTGCTGCAGGCGTATGTCAAATCCTTTCTTGAGCAGCAGAATGTCCTCGCTAGGTTCCGCCACCAGCTCTCGAGTTTTGGGACACACGTATGGCTCCACCAGTCTTTCCAGGCGCACTTTGTCACGCATGATCTCTTCATGTGCGTGAGTGAGAGCTGTGATCTGTGCTTGGTAAGTCCGAACCAGCGCTGGTACGCTCATGTCCTCGTCGGCAACGACGCCACTCGCGAGCAAAGGTGCCGGAGGCGCCTCTGCATAAGCGTTCCACTTCCATTGCGGTAGAGTCCTTTGCGAGTGAACGACGTAATTCGTGGGTCGTTGCACCCGCATGTTTTCACTCAAAGCACTAGTAGCAGAACCAACTCCTCTGCAGCGGCCAGTGCCACACTGCAGAAAATTGGGGAGCTTGCTGTGGTACCACCACGGAAGAGGATGCGCCGAACCATGAAGCAATTTTGTTTGTCGTATGAATCAGGTGAGAGCTCAGGAAACAGGCTGAACAAGTGAAACTGGAGTTGACAACGGCTGTAAGAATAGCAACAAGAAGCCTCAAGACCAGATGCGCTTTTGCGTTTCGGGTCAACCGGATGGCATGCAGATGGCTAGCAAATCGGGATGACCAGGGTGGATTGAGAACTCACCCTCCAGGTCATCAAGGTCATCAACTCCCCGCACCTGATAAAAGCTCTTCTTCAGGGGGACAACTTGAAGGTGGTAACACTAAACAAAGCTAACTTCGTTGTCCACTTACTGGCGCAGCGAGGAAGACGATGGTGTCGAAAGCGGCGGTCGGACTACGCGTGATTTCAAGAGCACAATGCCGATGCGCAGAGGCGTACGACGCTGGTACACTGGTTCCGGTTGTTCATGCGCGAGCGCTTCAGTACAGAAAATAGTTCCGTGGGGGTGTAAACTACCTTGAAGAGCAATCCCATCTCTGTTCAAGGTGGCATTTCGGCCACAGTGGCGGGTGACAAAACTGCAAGGTACCTCAGCCACAAGACACTCCTGCTAAAAGCAACCGTCAGGGTGGTGTCCGCCACGCGCACGGCCAGCACCGGACAAATGTGCTGAAAGTGGCCCCACAATGTCAATCATGTGTGGTCCCCCCCAACCTCAAAATAGGCCTTAGTTATTACCAAGTGTTAGGCAACTTGCTCTTCTGCAACATTGCTCGCGATACTGAAGCCGATCGCCGTTTTCTTTGAACGACATCGAGGACCGTCAGCGCAGCATCGGCGCCAGCTGCTGGCGCACTGAGGAAATCTGCATGGCAGCAAGCCGTTTGTTGTGGCGTTGTCCCTTTTGCAGGCCCACTGCAGCATATAACCCAGGAAATCATCGCTTAGGAGAATGCTCACGAAAATATGGGAATGCTGCTTCAATAGAAAAGATGCATACGGATTTGACAGTTCATCGGCGGCGAGGGATTCTTCAGCGCACAAGCCGGCAAGGGTACAGACAGGAAAACCGCTGGTCAAGAGCTGTGACAGAGTTTTCGTCACATGCGCTTAATAAATCCGCCTGGACTGATATGCATGTCCAGCACACAAAAATGCTATGGATGCGCTATTTGTGGCGTGTACATGTTGGCTCACGAGGTTAGAGGCGAGATACCGCGTCCACGGTCGAAACGGGTCGCCAACCGACCCCCAGTCTGTTCAACAGAAAAAAGCACGTCACGTCCACCGCGGGTAACGGAAAAGTTCCTCTTTAAAAAGCCTATACCAGACGAGTAGAAGAATCGAAGCAGAAAACCGGGCATGAAGCAGCTGAGCCACTTGCCGGCGTTTCCGGTGTGCCACGCGGGCATTCATGCCACAGGTCTGCTCATTGGCGTCGGAACCGCAGAGGGTGATGTGCTGAGAAAGGGAACGTCATCGGTTAATGCCTCAGAACGAAATGCAAAGCAACTCATTCAGCTATGTAAAGAGAGCAACGGAAGGGCGAATGGAGGTTTATCCCCCCCTCACGGAGGATGCCCGGCCGCTACCGCCCAACCAGTTCATTCATTCCCGTGATACGTGTGCTAGCTCTCTCCCTGCAACTGACTTGATACCTTCAGGCATCAGGCGTTTTCCAATCCACTGATAAACACAGCACAGCTGGTTGCGGCAGGTGGGGGAGCCATGTCGCGATGTCTTGCCTACACGGAAGTAGCCGCTGGTGTGTCTGTTATCCTTGTTGCGGTTTTACAGAAGCGTGCTTCAGTGATAGGAACAGACAAGACTACTGGTGAGGGAGTTCCTCGCTTTTTGCTTCGTGGCCTTACTCTTGCCACCGGCGTCCCACTCAATTTATAGAAGAATCAGTGTTGACATGCTCTAACACCGAACTGGAGATTGGCTGGTCTTGTGCACGAATACTAGATGTGAAGAACAGCCTCAGGCCATCAGAACCCCCTCCAGATGATCTCCTTGCTTCCAGTACAATCAACAGGAGTCACGGCAGAGGGAAAGAACGCATCGTAGTTCACTGTGTCTTCACAACGAGACATCGGAGTGTTCGCACCAGAGCTAATGACGTGTGTATATACAGGTGAGTGCATCCGCATCCAGAAAAAAAAACACGGTCAGGTTGAGACGCCTCTAGTGAAATGTTTATTTTGCTTTCTGCTCAAGCTTCCTGTCAGCTTCTTACGTGAACAATTTTGATCGGTGAGACAAGAATTTCTTGCTCTATCCCGCGTCAAGAAAAACACGGGAACGTCTCACGTCGCCTTTTCCTGGGTGAAAGCGCATCTGATCGGGGCCGTTCTTCTGTCAGCACCCCAGCGTTTACACATAATGGCGGCCGAGTTTCTGACACTGCTGGATCACTCTCGAAGGCAGACTGCCGAATATTTCCAAGAAGTGGAACACCTAGAGCAAAAACGCCAGGGGCTGGAAAAGGCGCTTGCGCAGGCGACTTCAGAAAAACAGCAGCTTCAACAGCACACTGTGACAAGCGAAAAAGGATTGCTCGAGATTGAATCCGAAAAGCAAACTGCTTCGTTGCGTTTGCTCCTTCAGCAGACGGAGGTGAACAGTCTAAAAGCCAAGGTTGAAGAGATCGAACGTATTAGGTCGGAGGTGATTCTATCCACAAACGATAGCAGGTGTGATATCTGCGAGGCTGTCGATGATAATGTGAAAGGTGACTCCTCCATGCCTCCATGCAGGGGGAAGCATAGAAGTGACTGTTCCGCGCTGCTTCAAACAATTCGATCGTCCGACATCCGCACCGTCAGTTGATATGCGATTCTGCGGAGGAGGGAGGAATGCATGCCTTTCCGCTTTGTTCAACTCAGGTTGCTGATGCCGCCAGGGAGCAGGCGACACACATTAAGAAGAATATTGAACAAGCAGAAGAAGCTCTGACGTCGGTTCGAGCCGATATTTACGCACAAAAGTCCGACATTTCTATCACAGAGGCAACCTTGCAAGTGAGATTGAAATTCCCTCATGAGATGTTCGGAGAAGCCTCGTGTCAGTGATTTGTTCTAGAGTCTGCAGAGAGAGGTTCAGGAACTTCGATCACAACACACGAATCTAGCGTCCAGCCTCAAGGTGGGTGAAAAGCCGCCTTCGAGCCTGTCGAATATCGGTGACGAGACCCCTGGGCAGACGTCATCCTCATTCTCTGCCGCCAAAGGTTCTGACCTGGACCAACTTCGGCAAGCAGAGAAAATTCTGTCCGCCAAACGATCTGCTCTCTTGCAAGAGGTCAGACGAGATCTCGCCATATGCATCGTGCCTTGCTCATACACTAAATTCCACACAGACCGCAAGATTACGAGACGACACGTACCATGGGAAAGGCAGGAAGTTATGAGGCGCAGTCAAGCATACACCTTGACGTCGTTATGTGTTGGACAGCTTAAGGTTTCTCCGGGAACCGTTCAGAAGCGATCTTCACCTTCGAATTAATTTTTAGGCAGTTCGTCTTCGCCATCGTTCTGGCGCTCGTCTGGCCTCCTGTCCCGCATCTGCTGACGAGAGCCGCTTTTGTCTTCCAGCTTTTTCCTGAACGAGCGCTTGCGGCTGAAAGCATCGGCCACAGAGGGGGAAACGGGGTCCCGCGCCGCCCTTTGAATGACGTCAACTAGCGCTTTCTGAGTGTCATAGTAAAAGTTCAACGCTCTCCCTGGTTGTTCGCCACGGGCGACTCGTCCGACACGGTGTAGATGTGCCACCGCACTTAGCGCGAAGTCATACTGCACTACTAGTGTCACACCAGCTATGTCAAGACCTCGAGAGGCTGCATCGGTACAGACTAGTACCCTGCTCTTTCCCCTCGCAAAGAGGCCAAGATTGAACGATCGATCTTTCTGATCAATTTCTGAAGAAAACAATTTTGGTCTCGTCGTTGGCAGCGCCTTCTCCAGAGCCTCGAAAAGGCTCCGTGCAGTTTGAGCCGTATTGCAGAAAATCATGACTTTGTCGCTCCCGCCCAGCTTCTTTAGCCTGCTTAAAAGAAGACTGACTCGCTCGTCATCGGATGCTCCTGCAGGGACTTGAACGAATTCCTGCTGCAGTTGCTCCCTGTGTTGGTGAAGGCTATCCGTGCAGAAAAAAGTGGCTCTCGGACACAGACGGCTAATGACTTTCCTCACAGACTTTGGTCCCCTATCGGGGATCGTTGCAGCAGCAAAGATGTACTGTGTTCGTCGCTTTCCGCTTTCGGCCGACTGCCGATCTGCCCTGCGAAAAGCCGTGAAGATGCCCTCCATGGCTTGCCGGTATCCACCTTCGAGAAGCATATCCGCTTCATCCAACGCTAGCATCTGAATTTCTCGAAACGGCGTCAAATCTTTGGCGTGGCCGCCCTTCACAAAAGGTGCTAGAACCGGCGGTGTGCACACCACAAGATCGGGAGAGGTCGGGATTGCGAGAGTGCCGAAAGGCCACCTTGTATACGTCCCCAGCATCAACTGCGCAGTTACGGGGGTCTTCCGGCATAGTCGACGAGCCCATGCGACCACCTGCAGAGCCAGCTCCCTGGTCGGGACGATGACGACCGCGTAAGGGTGATGTCTCGGAATGGGGAGGTCGGCTTTTTGTAGCACCGCTGCATCTTCTTTTTTCTCGTGAATCATTTTCTGCAGCAGAATGTTTTGGACCAAACCGACAACATAGCCAAGGGTCTTCCCACTACCAGTTTCTGCTCCAATAACCGTGTCGCGGCCTTCTAAGATGGCTGGTATAGAAAGCTGTTGGATATCAGTGGCCTGCCTAACACCGAAGTTTCCCAACGCTTCCACGAAATTTGGGAAGACGCCGAGTCTCGGGAAAACCAATCTACCCCCCGAATGCCCGTCAGCGGTGGTCGTTCGGATTTCTGTCGAGCTTACACAGCCTAATCCGTGCTCAGAGGCGCTGGCGCTATGGCTAGACCCCGAGGCGTTCAGCTGCAGGCCAGCTGGGTCTGCGGCGTTTGCCTTGTCTGTTCGTGCATATTCAGTCCTGGCAGTTGACCTCAGCAGAGTTGCCAAAATTCGTTTCTCCAGTGTCCCTGTCGCATGCAGTTGATGCCGAGCGAGCAACTCGGTCGGTCCGCAGTGCGAGTTGGTTGGGAGTGACGAATGGCTTGCGCGGCACAGAGCCGCCGCTGCCGTATAACCATCTGGGCCGTGATAAGGTCGTTTCCGAGAGTGGTACGAAGAGTGTGGCTGTTTCTGAAGCAACAAACCACACGTGCTCCGCAGTGCCTGAGCACCTCTAGACGCAAACCCGCGGGATTCGCTGCTCCAGTTGCATGGCCGAGGCCACGCTGTTTGGAATGCCGTGTACTCGCCCGGAGGCCTGGACGCCCATTCCGGACTAACTGGAAGAAGACACGAGCCCCCGAAACAGCGACTTCGGCCAGCGGTCCTATGGACAATCAGGGCTTTACTCTGTGGAACGACGCTCAGGCAGGCATCTACAACGAATGTGGCTATCGCGAAAGAAACGAAGAGCCGTCGCAGTACCATCGAGAAGACCGTCGGGTAACCTTCTCGCAGACGAGCTGTTTCCAGGCAGAGGGCACGAAGTCAGAGTCACGCAAGTCATCCCTAATCTTAGCCTAGCGGCAGATGATTCCCGTCTCGGGCTTCATGGCCCTGGCAGGAGACACCGGCGCGTGAATTGAAAATGCCAAAGATCCGCAGTCAATAGGTGGTTGGCAGCGCACACATGCAGGCTCTGTCGTAAAGAATGTACAGTCACCATTCGTTGGATTTCTTTCTGCTCGGAGCCAGGCTCTCTCTTCCCTCTGGGGAAAGTCGACATAACTTCGATTCGGCCGAGTACGCATAGAGCGCATGCACTGAAGGGGGAGACGCTGTTGGATTCAGAGAGGGCTTCTTTTCACGGCAGAAGAGCAACGGCTGTGTAGCGTTATCGTTATTCTGACGCTCTCGTTGAATTCACGAGGCCTCTCCACAACTATTGTTTATTGATCTAGTCCACTGGGGAGGGAGAAACAAACCGTAAAAGATGTTCTAAGTCACATTCGGATCAGCTCGGTCTTCGGTGCGTTAGTGCCTTGTCCCCAGCAAGACAAACCACACCCAGCTGTTGTGCAGTAGAACAGTTTTAGTACGGTTTTACAATTCCCAATTCTTTAGAGAATCCATGTGTAACTTTTATTGTGGAAAAATGGTTGCTTTGGTCCGTCCAAACTGCCACGCGTTGTGTCCTCCTTGAAGTGTTAAACAACGGCGATGTTACGGGTGTCAAAGTGATGGATTTCAGCTTTTTACGGTGTTACGGCTACTGCACAACGGTTACATTCCAGACGAAAAGTGTTGGATTTTGCTATCGTGTGGCATTTATGGAATGACACTTTGGTGGTGGGGCACGTTGTGCACACATACCCCGTAGGACGATTTTTGTGGAATGTTTTTTAAGGGTTATTGAAATGCAACACCTTTTTCAGGAGTCTTCGGCTTTTGATATTGGCTGTTGAACACTAATAAATGCACAAGGTGGTTCTGAGGCACATCCAAACGCTAGAGCTTTTGCCGGGGTTCACGGTCATCTAGAGGCGGCAGGAGCATGTAGACCTTGTGCAGTGCCAGTGGGATCATACCCCCGCCGCAAAGAGGTGTTTTCTTACTGCCCAGATTAATGTGGTGGGTGTTTTCTAGAGAAACGTTATGTTTACCGTGGCTTCTTCGTGACTATCAGAGTGTCTGACACGAGTCGTCTCGGACGGGAATCTGAAGTTAAGCATCTTTCGTGGCACGGACGTGTGTAGGTAGCGCATGGCGTTCTTCAGATGTGGAACTGCATGCCAAGACTCTACTTATTACATATTCTAACCCTTGCGAAGACGATGACCGCGTATGAAGAGTACCTCTGTAAAGAAAGAGGAGGAAAGAACGGGAGCCCCGTCTGCTTCCCCACTCGCACGCTGATAATAGTCGTGTGGCGACGGAATCGCGGCTCTCTTTATCGTCAGATGCCTGAAATCTTGAAAAAAGTTGCCAGAGCTCGGCCACACTCCTTGATATCGAGGTGACCATTTTGACCCGCGACTCAGCAAATCGCCCTCAACACTCGAGTGAGCGCACAAAGTTGCTCGTTATTTTCCTAAAAATGCTCGCTCTGGTAGACACTTGTTCTCTACGGCGATGCAGATGAACAAAAAAGCATATCTACCTTCGATCGAACTCTCCAAGCACTTGCAGAAAGAAAATACAACAGCTTGTGGTCACAAGGACTCGTGAGGAACCGGCGTCTCTTATTCCGTAGCACTTGCGACTCTAACAAAGTGGCCAACCCTCTTCCGGCTCGTCGTTGTCTCAGGAAAGAACCGGAGTGCTTGCACGATAACTCTGTCAACGCATTTTCATTTTAAATGTGTATCATCTATCCTTCTTAACATCACCTTCGTCTATCTGTATCAAAGGAATGGTATTTTCTAGCACACCATGCGGATGGACGGGTCCCTCCGTATTTCGTGGAGTTCGACTAAACAGCACCAAGAATGATTTCTGCGAGGATGCCGTTCTTCTGGTCAAAAAGTGACCCTGGATCGCTTGTCGAGTCCGTGCTTTCACGACTCCACTAGAAAGGCAGTTATGCGTAATTGAGTACCACGGTCGAAGTGGAGCGTCTTTTTTTCCACATTCAGGAAAAAACTCAGCATGTTCGCTACGACCTCGTGCGTCTTCGCACTCGACTGTCCCCGTGGAATTGAAAGGAAAAATTGGAAAGAAGCCGCTTCCCACTCGCTCCGTTCGCTCTGACGTCGAGGGGACTCTCCAGGTACCAGCCCCCGCCAGGTCAGGCAGCGTCGCAACCGCATCTTTTGCTAGCGGGAAACAGTGTGTTTTCTAGTGTTCCGTCACGCAAAATCGACGAAAAGCCACTCAAACAATTGCTCCTCGTGTGTGTTGCACGCCCCTTTCGTCTCAAGGGTTTTCGCTGCCATTCTCGCGTCCCCTACGTCCGACATTCGCTCTGACAGAGCTCTGCGTGGAGCTCTCCACTCTCGCGTTTTCCACTGCCCCCCAACCTTTTTCTGCTTTACCTTTTCACATGGAAAAGACAAATCAACGCCGCACACGCACACGGTCCGTCTGCTCGTGCCTTTCTGCCTGTCTTCAAGTCACACCCGCACGCTCCCCTGTGCCACAGCTTCTCCACCTGAACGCTTTTTGGCCGCTTTCCCCCTGTCGGCGTCGTCGCGTAAAACTGCTGGATTTCGGTAGCTTCTTTACGGTGTCCGCGTTTGCTTCAGAAATGGAGTCCCTGGAAGCGTAGAATTTCTCTTGAGCTAGCTCTGGACTGCCAGTTTGATGAGGTGATCCATGAAAACCTTGAGACTGACATCGTCCGTGTTGATGAAACTCTCGCCAGCTGCGCCAGAATCTCCCATGAGGCCTGCCATGGCGGCACCTCCTCCTGCAGTTTGTGCGTAGTTGGTTGATGGATTGACTTTTGCCAATAAAAAGCGAGCTTGACTTCCGCCGCTGTTGCACTGGACGTACTTGGGAACAGGGAACCGTTCGTCGAGAATGACTTTTGCGTCCTCAAGTGGTGCCTGAAAAAGCGAGGGACCACCCGTTCCAAGTTTGCACTGACACCAACGGGAAGAGGGCCTCGCGGCCGGAACGGTGAAAATCTGGTTACTGGGTAAAAACCGACTTCGACTCTCAATACCACTCCAGCTGCGAGATGCAGATTCCCCAGGTCTCCGAGGCTGCGGTACAGCACGACCCCAGTGGACTGCATGAGCCAGGTAGACGAGTGGCATTTCACCACTCTTCCACCATGTTGAAACGACACTCATCTTTTCTGCTTGCAGGATGCAGTCGCTACCAGTGGCGGTTTACCGCACACACACGATTGCACAAACGCTTCACTCGACCGACGGCAGCAGCACACTG
The DNA here is from genome assembly GCF_000006565.2 of Toxoplasma gondii ME49. Lineage (NCBI taxonomy): Eukaryota > Apicomplexa > Conoidasida > Eucoccidiorida > Sarcocystidae > Toxoplasma > Toxoplasma gondii. Next base: position 4,325,275 of record NC_031477.1, read on the forward strand.
TCGATGGCGGTGAAAATGCTGCTCCACAACTAGAAGGGAAGGGAGAAACGTCTATTTGTCTTTCTGATTTCTCGATCTACAAAGCTGCACGCAGACACAGGAGCGCTGAACCGACCCGCAGACACACCAAGGCCGCTTATCCCAGTCAAATCTCACTAGCGACGAAACTCATTTGCCACGACAACAGAGAAGATCCTGAAAGCTGCACGACGTCTACAGTCCACCACTGAAGACCACTGAATGCTTTCCTTACTGGCGACCGTGAAAGCGACTGTAAAGACACAGCGCCCACAGCCTTTCCAGCCGCCAGGCGGGGGTGAATCTGTGTCTTAGAAAGAGCGCGAGACGGACCAGGAAAGGTTTTTTGTTTCTGCAGTACATCGAATCGCGTGCTCACCTGAAGAAGCTGTCGCAAGTTTTCGTACTCCGGCATATTATGGAAGCCCTGCTCTCGCCACTGGTGGATGAGCTCCCCATGCCAGACGACCACATGGAAGAACGAGTCCAGCAACAAGATGACGTTCGGCTGCGGCAAAGAAGACACGCAAGTTTTCGCGATAGAGCAACAGCTGTACATACGCTGTGCAAGGCATGCCCTTCTCATTTGAAACCCCTGTGCAGCGGCTCACAAGCTGTGCTCGTGTTTCACACCTCGAACACCACCACATGTACGCAAAATGCACAAAGAGTTTGATCTTCACATCGCTAGTGTTCTTCCTCATGCTCGTCTGTTCGGAGTAAACAGATCGAATCCTTGTTCGCCTGTCGCCTCTGCACGAACTGAACGAAGGCTTGAGCGAAACTCTTTCCTTTGGAAAAAAACATGAGAGACATGCACAGAGTCCTGATTCCGTCGTTGTCTCGCCCTCGGCTGTGTTTTCGGAGACTTCGACCTAGGACACGGACACCGCAAACCCCGTTCCATTTCCTCAATCAAGCGAAACAAAACGACCTCGCACGGTAATCTCCACATGTGTGTATACGTGTACAGATGTTGGCACCTAATACCTGCATACTCCACATACATATATATAGAGATAGACAGCTATATAAATATATACAGATGCATACGCATATATATATATATATATATACGTACAGATAAATAGATATGTAGATCGATGAACATAGAAAAATACTTGGAGACAGATATAGAGACATCGGATAGAAAATAACACATAGACTACATACAGACAAATATATGTCTGGAGAGAGACGGCGCAGCTCAGCTTGCAACTGGAGTTCCTCGCGTGTGAGATTCGGGTCCCTTATTTAGGACGAAATGGTAAAGGTTTCCTAGGTCGATTGGATTTTGATTTTCCTGTTGTGCGGTTCGCTCTTACCTTGAGAGCTTGCGCGTCGAGCAGCACAGGCTGTGGTGGTCCCTGCTGTTCGAAGGAGTACTCCAACAACGCAGGCTGAATCATGACGAGAGCGTTCATCACGCTTGCACGGAGAAGCACAGAGCTGCAAGAGGAAAAGATGCACAGAGGGAGGCGTTTCTGATAAATCCATTTGCCTCCAGGAAAAACTCGCACACAATCAGACTTCCTCGGCGACACACAGCCACCTCAAACAAAACAGCGTTACTGAATATTTTCAATTCTTACTACACATTCAAGCACGGGCTGGAACTAGATCTTGCAACTGAAAAAAAGGCATTCAGACTCTTGTTATGCAGCATTTACTGAAAGACTTCCTTGAGAACCCCCAGCGAGGTCACGCGGCGTGCGAGGACCTGCCTCTTAGTTCTCAACACAGTGCCCGATTAGCACAAGAGCACTGAAAACTCGACAGTGCGAATCCCCTGACAAAACTCCGCAGCAGACGAAAGACGAACATCAGGAAGCAACCCCCACAACAGAGAATCGTTTCTAGGCCTTCTGAGCGCCGCAAAACTAGACTAGAAATGTGCGAAGCAGGAACGTGACCACATGTGGTGCACAAACACCTGGAAGTTGTGAATCAAAAAACAACTTCTCTGCCCAGACGCCACCGAATAATGTTTAGCGTGAACCCCGCGCCCCGAATTGGGAGACACCTGTTTCTCCGCCAGATGCACTGAGTCGCAGTTACAGTAGTCAGCACACACGGCGGACTCCTGTTGACTTCAGCCTCTTAGCAACCGGATTGCCCATGGTCGTCGCGCGCGCAGTGCTCGCTCGACCGCTCTAACTGTGAGACTTCTGAAGACTTTCAAGGAGTCTTCCGGGGGGAAGGCGGTGTGCAGCTGCAATAAATGCGCTTGACCCTCCCTCTCCAGACTGGAGCCCTGCCACTGTCCAGCTATACTGTCCACGGCACTGCGAGTCGTTGGAAACGCGAAGGACGCGGCGGAGTTGAATCACAGAAATGTCACTGCCGGGTCCAGGTGACGGAAAAGTCTTTTTTCTCGAAACCATTCTGCAGGTGGAAGACCTTTACACGCAAGAACTCTGTTCCTGGAAAAGTAAGGCGCTTCACTGCCTAAGCGAACAAAGATGCTGCGACAAGCCGAGCACGAAAAGTCGAAAGTCGTTCTCTCGCTCTAAACCCCACATAGTCTGCGACCCTGAAGAGTCTTTTTGCTCCAAGGTGCACTGAGAAGTTGGAAGAAAAACCGCATGCGTTGTCACAGGCCCCTGGCGAAATGTCAATCGGGCAGGCGACCGTGACGTTTTCAGGGAATCTGCGAAGAAGAAGAGCCTTGCTAGGACCGCCGTGTTCCTTCTGAAGACGTCCTTTGAAGAATTCTTTTCTGCAGTGCGTTTGCGACCAAGGATCCCGACAGAGAATGCCCTCCTCTGATCTGTGTTTTGTCTTCTAGGAGCCTTCTCTCTGGAATTCGTCTTCCCTTTCGAAAACACCCCTCTCGAGTCTACGAGGGGCAATCTCTTCTTCCTTCAGTTGGCTGTGCGCCCTGGCGCCGCTCCGCGCTTTAACTCGAGAAAGCTGCCGCAGAAAGTTGGCCTCGAGCCACACGATGCATGCGACAGCTGCGGAGAAGAGGCAACTCAAGAAGACAACTCACCGGTAATACGCCGTCTCGTCAGGCGACGCATTGAAGGTCTGCAGAAAGTGACTGCGCCGCAGGTGATACATGAACTGCGGGTATATGCTGAACTCCGTGGAGAGGTGGAAGGAGCTCGGATCGTCTTTCTGGTAATCTGCGAGACATAGCTCACAGACACATCGAGAGTAGTCTCTCGCCGCGACGGTCGCGGCTCGGCGAGAACCTGAGGAGTCTTCTCTCGCTGTCGATGCGAGTTTGCACAAGTAACATGTTCAGAAACGTCATCCGCCGTCTCCCTGCCGCACATTCCGTTCCTCGTCCCGATAAGATAAAACATGCATGCAACGAGGTGGGCTCTGACGCGTTTTCGGCGGCTGTTCCCGGAGAACTGCCCGCCCGGCTCGATTGACTTCCTGTTTCAGACGTCCACACCCGCGACAAACGCCTTGTAAAGCACGACGATGTCAGCGGCACAACTGTTGTTGTCGGGAAGTTCCAGGAGACACCACGCACGCTGTGCAGACAGCAAGCGCATCGGGCTGCTGTCGAAATCCAGCGCACATCAGAGGCAGACCGTTGGCCCTATCCCAGGGCGTCTCTGTACCAGCAGATCTGATGCTGCGACATTTCTTCGTCTCTTCTCTCAATCGAGGAAAAAGGCCCCCACGGGCGACCGCGTTTTCGCACCCCGGGAAGAACGAGGCACGACGCGACCTCTTGCTGGTCTCCGGCCTCCCGCACAGTCGATTTTGACACCAAATACATACGCTCTACGACACAATCTCTGCGCTCGTCGCCCTCCTCGAAGCGTTCCCACAGCCGCACAGCACTCTACGCGCCTGTCTCTCCCTCCACGCGAAGGCGCATGCAACGGCCTAGACTCCAGGCCCCCTGCTCCGCTCACGAGCTGTTGAACACCCGCAACTGCGCAAGATGCGTCTGAGGTAGACCTCAACGCGAGAGGGAAGAAGCACTTGGAATCCTCAAGTTCGTGAAGCACAATGGGATGTGCACTGCTCGACGCGGCGCGCGAGCTCGGTTGAAGTAAAAAACAGCAAGAAGGCATGCACAGAGGTTCACTTAGCGTTTCGAAGCCTGTAAAGATTCGTTGGTGAGAAACGAGAAAAGGAACTCTCTCCCTGCTGTCATGAAAGACATCTCCTTACCGGCAAAGCGAGCAACGAGACGAATGAGTTTCCTGTCCAGCCACCGCAGGACATCCAGAGACTCCTCCGACTCTGTTTTGAACACCGCCAGACGCGTCATCAAAACAGCTGCAGCCTCTTGGTCAAAGCCTGTGAGTTGAAAAATAGGGAAGCGGGGACCAAAAGACACTGAACGCATTTCTTGAGACCCCGGCTCATCACGTTTCCTCAACAAACTTTAGAAAACATCTGGAAAGCCACACAAAGTGCATCAGTGATCGTCCAGCAATCTCCTTTCCTCGGGAGACTTCTCTCGACTTCCTCGCACGCCTTTCTTTGAGAAGGTTGAGCTGTACGGACACGCCGCAGCCCAAGTAAACGACGGTGGGTCTTGTGATTGTAGCGAGAAGCCAGCACCGTCGACGACCGCGTTTGTAAACGCGGGAACGACAAGGGTACAGAAACACTAATGTCGAGTCTTCTGGAGACATTCGACTGCTGGCGCTGCTTTGCAAAGAAAGGCTCCTCCCCTCAGTTCGTTAACTCTGGACTGGACTCGTTCCTCTCTCCTGTCTTTCGCGAAACATGGTCGCGTCTCCCAACTGCAGTCACGCACTGATTGACGGCGGCCGAATGCATCTTTCAGAGCCTTTGCCATCGGACGCTCCACGTCGGAAGCTGCTGAAACAAGTCGCTGCCGAGCCCAGACGCGAAGAAACACGATCGCCCCCCGGCAACAGGAAGGGGAATGCAGAAGACTCGACGCGTCTGTGCAGATGTCGCTCGCACGCGCGAGAGCACGACACTCACAAACGAACTCGTCGCTCTTCACTGCCATACCTCTCAGCACGAGGCAGGCGGCGAAGCAACGAAACAGACAGAAAAGCAATGATTCTCTCTGGGTGCGTGGGAAGTCGAAGACGCTTGCCTCAGAAACGCAAATGCCGCTCGGCAGGCGACACGAGGAATGGAGACACAGAACTCGCAGAAGACACGCAACAGCCCGTAGCAGCGGGAGCCCGACCTACGGCGAGCATGCAACAACCGCGCAAAGATACATGCATATGCATATATACATAAGCATTTAATATATATATATATATGTCGCACCATCAGAAGGGGACATTCGAAGCAAGCCGACGACGAACGTTGAAAGACGGAACAGTTCGGGTCGTACCTGGAGCAACATCGATCGTGTTTGGCTCGGCAAATCGGTAGGAGAGAGTGGTGACGCGAAGCCGGCGGCGGCCACTAGGGTGGAGGTAAGACGTCTGGAACTGGAGAAAAGACTGTTTTCCTGAAAGAAAAGATAAACTACAGGCATGTTGTCACGATCCTGCAGCTCGCGAAGGAGGCCACACCCCACTTGAATGCGAGTGTCGCTCACACGCAGATGCGGCGACGACCCGTCGGATCCTCGGTTGGAGTCGACGGCAGCGCCTGCTCGAGCGGTGAGAGGCTCGGTTACCACCGCGAACAGCTGTTCGCGTCGCACGGCGCAGAGACTTGGAAGTTCAAGACCAAACGAAGAGACACATCAAGACGCAAGTCATCCGTGTCAGGAACACAGGTAAACGTTTCGCATCGAGAAAGTCGGTTTGGTAGCTGCTGGAGTCATCACGCGTTCACCCAAAAATCGGCGAAACTTCGCAGGTCCAGAGAAGGCTTTCATCGGCCATCGACCTGCAGTGCTTCACTCTCCCGTGTCGAGTCTTGAACACTGAACCCGATTATCTACATCCTATGCATGCGCAGATAAACTGAGACGGACAACACAAAAACCTCTAGCTGTGTATGCACACAAGCACGAGTAGAAACCAGCGTTCTGCGTGTGAAAACTCGCGGTCTTCCCCTCGTCCCGGACTCAGAGACACCGGAGAACCAGTGTCAAAAACTGGAGGCCGAGAAAGGGCGCCAGGGCGGCCCCGGCAACAGACACGGGAGACTGGTTCCAAGCGCGCGTCGACGCAAGATGCGGAACGCGCTGTTCCTCGCTTTTCGGCGCCCGGCTTTTTTACGACTGAGCATGCACCTCGTTGCGGCGCGCGAGAGCCGTAGGGAGAAAAGCGCGAGAGGAGCAAAAAAGCGAAAAATGAGTCGGGCTGCAGAACTCCGCACTCGACTCGAACACAGCGAGTCTGAGCGTTGTCGTGTGAAACGGTCTTTGGAAACGGAAGAGGCACAGTTTCACTGCAAAAGCAGGCCGATAAAAAAACACAAGGCGTTGGCCTCCAAAACCTGGATTCCGTGAAAAACAGGCACTTTGAGACTTAAAAACCACGCGTCGACCTCGCGGCCTGCTCTCCTGGAAGCTGAAACGCCCTTGGGCTTCCCAGCCTGCGCGAGAACCGCGGACCTTCGGTTTCACGCTGACGAACTCGCCAGCGCAGCGCGGCAGGCAGTGGAGGACCCCCGGCTTCGTGCAGAGTCACCTGGGGGAGACCTGACCGCTTGGGCAGACACAGACGCAGAATGCAGGAAATTCTCGAAAGAAAGCACACGACAGAAGCGCACCTGGAGGAAGGTTCTGAGCTTGCTGGTTCGTCACCTCGAAGTAGAAGGCAACCGTCGATTCTTTGTCAAGGGCGGCCGCTTGCCACTCCGTCGTCATGCCCTCGCCCACGATGGTGTCTGACACCTGACATCCCTTCTTCCCTGTGCCTGCAGGCAAGCCGCAAGCGTGGAACTGGCGCGCCCCGACGCTGTGTCTCAGTTCAGGACTTCAAAAAAAGAGCTTTCATTCGCTGCATTTCTTTGCGACGATTTCCCCTGCCCACAAGACCCCCGTGCGATGGCACAGACACCTTGGCAACGCTGGAGGCGCTGGACGCGCCGACCAGGTCAACAGCTCCTCCAGTCATGTGGAGTCGGCGAAAAAAAACAGACCTTCGAGGTCGCCGTCAGGCGTCCGCCTCGGCGCGTCCACCCTCGAGGCTGCAAGCAAGTCAGATATTAATCTTCTGTCCTTGAAAGAACTACTCAGCTACTATCGTCGCCGAGCTGCAAATCATCACTGACTTTCAGTCTGGCACACATACATCATGTCGAGTCGCACTTTGAAGGCTTTCACAGACGTTTTTCGTTTTTCCCAGACATTCTGAAGAAGACAGTCGAAAATTGTGGAGAGAAGAGAAGAGGTGCAGTGAACAGGCGAGCTGGAAAGCATCACCCCGACTACTGAAACTTCAGAAAAACAACCGGTGCGCCACGACTGTCTACGCGAGAGCGCCCAGAACCCTGTGTGTTGGCCTTCAGCTTCGGGAGCGAACCGACACCCCAGTTCTCGGTGACTGCTGGGCCACCATCCCCCCCAAGAACTGAAAGTGCGACAGAGGATGCGTTCCCTTCTTCCTCCAACGTTGAGCGTCTTCCGCGCCCGTCACATTCGAAGCGTCACACGTGGACAAAGCTAGAGAGACAGAGACAGACGAGAGATCTAGACAGAGAAAGAGAGACGAAGAGGCATCGGATATGCAGACGGCTACACAGTGGAAGGAGACCAGGAACTCACACCCCTCAAGAACGCGTTTGCTACTTTGAATTCACTGCGTCGAAATTTTAACTTAAAGCAAACTCGAGGCGACCCCAGGTCCTCGCATCACAAGTTCGCTTCCAGACGTAAACAAACGCATCTACCTGTTGAAGGCGCGAACGGAGCGTCTCTCCCTCTGAACAGAAACACCCCCGGAACAGACGCGCACCTGTGCAGGGTCCGATGGCGCCGCAGACTTTGAACTCTTTGCTGCAAAGAACCTCGATTTTTGCGTTGAATCCCATCTTGAGGAAACCTGGAGAGCGCACGTACACACCGAAAACTGTCAGGAGTCAGAGCGGCTCAGAACGACCGGCCGATGCTTCACCAGAACAGTTCAACGCAACAGTTCCGCAGGTGAGCTGACGCAAGATACTTTATTCTTCTTGATCGACACATTTTCACTTTTCTCGCGGAGGTGTTATGTTTCTTTTTCCTAAACCCTGACGGTCTCCTGCTGTCGAGGCATTTCAGCTCGCAGAGTGCTCGAGTGTACATACACCCCGCGGGGGACAGTGCGACGGAGGAGACAGACACCGGAGAAGCTCGGCGTCGAGAAGAAATTTCATCGAAGCATGCACAGAAAGAACTCACAGAAGAAACTTTCAGACGCGTGCGAGTGCCAGAGTAGAGAAGCCGAGACGAAGAGAGTTGGGATCGAGAGATCGGCAGAGAAAGAGGAAATCGGACAGACAGAAGGAGGTCGAGGGAGAGGAGTGTTACCTGTCGAGTCGGTTTCGAAGAATTTCCTGAGACTGTCTTTGAAAACGTTGATGGAGAAACTGTCTCCCATGACGACGCATCCACCCGTCTTCTCCGTCATCACTTTCATCTCGTAGAGACCAACCTGAGAGCCGCAAAAACCTCCAACATGAAACCCTCTTCCATGTCAAACACAGCGGCCTGCTCCTTCGGTTGAGGTATGTTTGGCCGCAGGCATGCGCGACGCTCGGGGCTGTCCCAGCGCACCGGCGCTTTTTCGACTTTGTGAAGTGCAATCCCCGATACATTTCCTGGCTCGTGGTTCACCTGGAAAAGTTCCCCGAGGAACATCCTCTCATGGTGAAGAAACACTCGCAGCCGCCGAGGCACAGAGAAGCGTTTCTCCCACAACAAGAGTCCACACGCCAAAAAAGCCGCAGACGCTCCATTCGCCCTCCGAAAACCGTGCATGCAAAAAGACGCAGGTTCCTTGTCCACGGAAACGTTGCCCCGCGGAGAATGCAAGCATGCAAAGACTTCCACACTCTCGTTCACGTTCGTTTTTCATTCCGAGGACTGGCAACGCTGCTCAAGGCAGAGACAGAAGTCCTTTTCACTGTTGCGCACCTGGTCCAGAGAGCATGCGAAGATGTCTACGGCATGGCCAGACCTGACAGCCTGGTTCGCGAGCTGGGTGTAATACTTGAGAGCCTTTTTGACAAAGCGCGCGTTGTTGTTGTCTTTCTGCAAGTCCAAGTGGTGGCGAATGGACTCGCACAGCGAAAGATCGACAACCTGCAGAGAAGAGATACGAACCTCACTTTCGAAGAGAGCGGTTGTTTCGAGAAGTTCCGAGACTCCCAAAAAGAGCCGAAGAGCGGCGTGGTGCGCAGCTCGAGCAACAAAAAGGCTCAAAGTCGAGAAAAGCCATCGGAAGAATCTCAACATCTGAGTCCACGCAGTATACACGCTTGAACTCTCTGGCGACACACACACACACTCTCCACCTACAGAAATGCACATGTACATATGCATCTATGCATGCATACATATATATATATATATATAAATACATATAAATACATATAAATATCGAGAGACTGAGATACATGTAGAGACATACAGGAATGTACACGCATCGAAGCACTGACGTATGCATCGACACTCTTGTGTGTAGACAGACATGTCGAAAAACGCCGTCCCGTTAAAGCCACTGGTGTTTGCTCCGGAGGTCCAGTAAAGGTCCCCGAAACACGCGCAGCATCTCGAGAGGAGAGTTTCGGGGAGTTTCCCGCGACCCGAGAGGAAAAGAAATCGCGAGAGGGGGAGCTAAAACGCCTCGCGACGGCTGCGTCAACGAGTCTACTGTTTCTAGTGGGGTGGGGAGGGGGAAGCCACCAGCTGCAAGATGTCGAGATTACTTCGGAAACACTCGGCCCTGGGGCTCTCACCTGACCCGGACCCGAGGTGCATGCGCCGCCAACAAACAGCAGCACGCGAGCTGGAAGTTGATACCAGGCTGCCTCGAGGACGGCGAGAGCAACTGAGAGAGCCAGGCCTGTACAGCGCATAGGGCTGAGGCAAGCAACACAGAGAGACAAGGACGGGATGCGCAGGCGATAAGTGAGAAGCTCACACTGGAAAAGCAAGAGACAAAAATCCTTGAACTCAAACCGGAGCCCGAGTTCCGTGTCTGCCCCGCTTCAGTCAACGGAAGACCCTAACAACGACAGCGGTCACAGAGGCGAGAGAAAAGGACTTTTCACGCCCACATTTTTCAACGAAAGACCTCGCCTTTTGCAGTCACATATGTCTCTCCCCTTCCAGAGGCCAGTTGTGGAACAACCGCGTGTGTGTCTCTGCAGACCATTTGTGCGACGAAGACGTTCGCGCTTTCAGGCGCCCAGCTACATTTCTCCCGATTTCTGACCGACGTCCACAGGAAACCTTCCTCGCAGTATCTCGGACTTCCCGACCACGAAGATCTTTCGGTCGCGCTTCCAGCCGAGGCTGTCCGCTCGTGTGACCCGCTCGCGCGCGAGGACGAGTCGGAAACTTCTCGCCTTTCTTCGAAGAACTCACCGCGAGTCGGACGGCACCGGCCAGGAGTCGCGCCGCAGCTCCTCCAGAATGGAAGTCAGTTTATACTCGCACTCTCCGACCGGCTGAATGAAGCGCGCCGCGGCAGGTCGCAGAAGCGGAGAACCTGCAGGCGCCCCCGGACCTCCAGCAGGCACATACGCGTTCGCTGACCGCGCCAAACCCAGTTGCTGCTGGATCTGATCAACACGAAAACACACGCTTCACAGAGCCAGTTACACACACCCACATATACATACATATATATATATATATATATACATATATATATATATATATACATATACATATATATATATATATATATATATATATACATATACATATATATATATATATATATGAATATACATGAACACGAAGTCGCAGGACTGAAGAACACGAGTGGAAAGAGCCTCCTTTCGCTTGAGAAGTGGATGGCTCCACCGGGGGTCGGGGGCAGGACTTTCCTGTCTTCAAGACGAGATGTTCCGGTCTTTCGACCGAACATCTTTCTGAAAAAAAGAACAGTGACTCTTCAAGTCCCGCAGAACACTCCTGACTCGCTGTTCCGCCAGAAATTAGCATCGCCGCACTTGTTCTGACTCAGATTCGAGATTGTGTCGAGCTCCCGTTCTTGCGACCTAGTCATGACGCATGTGTCCCGGTCTTTCAACGTGAACATATAATCTGGACAGATACAAACATATGCACCATATATGCATGCATATATATCGTATGTTTGTACATCACATGCGTGCATATATATATATATATATATATACATTGTAGATGTATTTATTTGTATGCCTCACCTGCGTTGATGTCAGCTCTTTGTTTCCACGGAAGACATGCGCCTTCATCACATCCACGTTTTCGCTTCCACCCCCCAACTCGTGGAGCATGGCCATTGCGCCGTACGTGATGATGCCCACCATGGCGTCCGAAGGCATGAGCGCCAATGCCTGCACATGCGGAAGAACAATCCTCTTCTCTCTGTTTTCTTGGAAACTCAGTCTCTCTTCTCTCGCCTTCCTGTCTTTTCGGCCCCGTTGTTTGCGTTTGCCACACTGCGTCGGCGAGGACGGAAAGAGACAACTGTCTCTTCAAGGAAATCATTCCTCTGGTCGGATCCCAAGTACCCACAGAACGCTACATCGACACGCGGTAGTTGACAAGCGCCTGTGTCGACTCGCGAGAAAGAGGAAGAAGCACGGTGTCTAAAGAGAAGGTGAAAACGGTTCGCTTTCCGAGGAGCTGCCAAAAGGGGAAACAAACGTGTGTTTCTCGGCGCTTCGGTCACTGAACCGCAACAATACCACATGCACAACTAGCGTTCAACTCTCTCGAGGCAGGCAGGTAGTTCGCACGCGTCTGTCGGGCGAACGTTTGATTGGTTTCCCAGGACTTTCATATCTACCTGGGGATGCAGAAAGACACTCAGTTGAAAAAAACGGTGGTGACAAACGACTTGCGGATGCCCCCCTCTGCCGCAAAGAAGATCTCACCCGAGTAGTTGCTTGACCTCTTTAAACAGCGGGAGCAGTGGAGAACTCATCAGATCTACATGCACAGAACTCTGTGCATCTGTTTTCGCACCTGCATGAGAGAGTCGCGAAGTTGATCGAGTTCCTCCTCAATGACGCACGTATCAACGACCAGAAAAAACAGAGGGGGTGGAAGAGACTCTCCCGCGGAGACGCCGGGGGCGTTCGCAGCGGGCATCGGCTGCGGCAGAATGTACTCGATTGTGGGGTACAGCAGCTCGGCAGGCAAGTTCTGCGAAGTCAGCATGTTGAACACACACGCAAGACAATGCAGAGGAAGACCGACGAGAGCGGACCTCAACTCTAGTCGTACCGTCTCATACATGTGACTGCTCCGAGTATAGGGCGGAACGGATCATCGCACCGATTATTCGTTTTCGCTTACTCGCAGTGCGAATGGTAATGGTCATAGATGTACTGCGCCGAGCAAATACCCACCGATAGTGGAATACAAGTACGTGTATTCATACATATATATATATATATATATGCATATGTAGGTATGTAGGTGTATGTATGTGCAAGTGTGTATGTCCGCTGGATAACGATGGATGCAGGGATCGTGTCTATGCACCCCGTTGCAGCAAGACTTGGTGACTCTTGCCACATTGTCAGAACATGTCAGCCACTCGGAGATACACCGTGCACGCAGGAATATGCACTGTATCCGAGTCTTCACGTCCACACAGAAAGCGACTCGGAAGCAGTCGTTCTCCACCCTCCACAAAAGGGTGGGCGGCGCCGTCGGACACGGCAACTCTTCTCTACGCCTAGGGGAATTCTGAGTTTTCTTGAACGCTAAATCTAACGTGTCCACCAGCATCGCCCCCCCGCTCTTGAACTCCGATCTGTGTGAAACGGGGATTTTTCCGTTTTTCTGCGGTAGGGGCGCTTCCTGGAATCCCCGTTTGTCTTGTGCACAGGGACACCTCCACAGCTAGCCGAGAGACGCGAGCGGCTGTGAGGAAGCATCGGCAGTAAACCCAGCTGATGCACACACACTCTCTACCGGAGGTTTACTATCAAACGTTCGGCTCGGTGCAGTCACACGCGAACGGCGGCTGCACTGTGACGTCGCACCCCGGCGGGGAGCTTCACGGGCGGAGGTACGCTCCCGTTCAGCAGAAGAGAAACTCACTCTGGGTAAGACACAGGAGAGAAAACAGACCGCTTGCAGATCCACACCGTAAAGCGTCGGGGGAAAGGCTTTTTCGCGCATACCTGTTCGGAGATGTGCATCGCGTAGTGGTTAGGGAAGGCATTGCGTTGAAGCGAAAAAGGACAGGTCCACTGTTTGCTCCGGAAGTCGATGGCGCAGAACGGGTTGAGAATGCAGCCACTCACGCGACACCTGACGGGCTCGTACTCGACCAACTGGAGGCTGGTGCAGTCCCGCAAAGGCGTGAACATGCATCCCAGAGGCAGCTCGATCTTCTGCGCCTCTGCACGCGTGGCAGGCCAGACGTTCCAGGAGAAGCGACAACCCGTCGCCGCCTCATGCTCGTGGACGTCCATGGTGTTTGCTGACAGTTTGGCCGCAGCGCAGGCGGAAAAAAACGTACCTTCTTCAAAGCCTGCCTCCAATCACTCAGAAGCCTGACACGTGGTCTTGATGCTGCTCTACGCCAGGTGTAGGTACAGCCGGTCGACCTGGGATGCCACCCGAATTCAGTCGGGAACCGTCAGAGTCTCGAGTCAGATGTTGCCGTTTTCCGGCGAAACCAGGCCACAGAAAGCGGATCGCGAAGATGCAGAGGTGTCCCTTCGAAAATGCATGCACTAAAATATACACGTCGCCAGTACGCCTGAGAGAAAATCCTTCCGGGACTCGGCAGCTACGGAGGAAACGAGACGAGCTTCGACAGAAACCCGCGGCACACTGCCGAAAGAGCAGCAGCACTTGACCAGAGATTTGCGTTTCGCTTCTTCTTAGACAACTTGCTGCCCGACTTTCAATAATGTCGGTCCCGAATAAGAAGAAAGTGGACACGTTCGCATCTGCGACGTTGCGGACACGTTTGAACCGCTAGAAGTTCTGTTGCCTTCCTCTGAAAAGAAGCTAGCCAAGCAAGTTCCTTCAACAGGAAAAGAGCAAGAAAACCCGCCAAACTTCCACAACTCCCTTTTATGTGGCATCTGGTCGCCGCACATACAGTCGTAGATGTCACGCAGGAAGCACGTGCACGCAACTGTGAAACACCGCGTTTGCCCACGTAGGAATGCCTCGAAGAACAGGTTGCCGTCGGCCAAAGAGGAGAAAGCGTAAGAAAGAAAGGAAAAGGAAATTTAGACCCGGAAAAAGCTCAGAAATCTCCGAGACAACAAGGGGGGCGAGGATGAGACGCCGAGCGACGGACGGACGGAGGGAGAAGAGGAGACTGGAGGGTCATAGCAGAGACAGAGGTAGCGTCCTCTTGTAAGATGTTCACAGAAAAAAGATGGAAACCAGCGAAAGGTTAACGAATCTTCCTGAGACGTGTGAAGACCTGCGAATAGCAGCGGTTGTTCTGGCGGGTGGTTCTCCATATACAGACGCCGGAACTCGCAGAAGACACGACGCGACGGACTCACACGGAAACCTTCAACTACCATTCGCAAAAGATGAAGGTCTCTCCGCAAATGTCTTTCTCTCAGAGAAAAAAGAAGTAAAAACAGTGGCAAACTGTCGCATCGGTTTCCTTACAGCTTTTTGGTGGCCAACTGTCTGGGCACCGGTCGGTTTTTGTTGCGCCCTTCGCCGCTGCATGCGTAGCATCAAGTGACGTTATGCGCAGAAGCGTCCGTATCAAGTGCCCTTCCGCAACAGAAATAGCGATGACGTCAAAGAATGTTGCGTGTGATGACAGGCAAGTGCTTGCTGGATCAGAAAGGAGTCGTGTCAAATGTGTGTGTGACGATTACTAACAGAACGGGGTTGCCGTAGACACACTGGCCTGGTACAGGATCCATATAGAAAAAAGGCTCTGTGCAAATGTGAAGTGTACGTAACTGTGTGGCTAGAACAACGCACGATCTAAACGTGTTCAGTGGAGTTTAATTTTGATCGTTCCTCCTCCCTCGGCTTCAACCCGCCTGTGTGTCGCGTCTGGGGTGAAGAGTCGCAATAGGCAACGAGTTCAGTCGCCATAGCTTTGAACGACGATAGGAAACGATCTATGTCATATAGAGTGACGGAGATATTCGTGTCAAAAATAAGAGAGTCTGCTTTTTTGTTTCTTGACAACGACGGTTTGCGTGTCACCGGATCATCGTGCGTCTCTTGTCTGGTTTTTCGACTGTCACAACCTCTCAACGTTTTAACGATGTTCGACGGGAAGTCTCCAGGTTCTGGAAAGTGTTTGTACCAGTGAGTATGTAAATAGGTTAACATCGACCGTGGTGGAGGCGATCCAATGCACTGTCTTCTCACGTTTTCTTGGGATGCCAAAGGCTTTGTATTAGACCTGTTTTTCAGCCCTGCTGGGCAAAGGGGAATTCGATCAGCACAGGTGAATGCATTTGCACATAGCCAGAGGTAGACAGTTAAATCTACCGCGCACGGTATAGTATTTCTCGACGTGGCGGACGCGTGTCAGACCGCAGTTTCCTGGGGCCCATGCGCCCTGACAATTTGGGAATCTACGGAGCCCGAGTATGGGATCTTAAACAAAAAACGCATGCCTCGGAGTGGCTTGTTCTGCATTCAAACGTGGAATGGCGTCACCCACGGCGGCACTGTGCCGCCGTCATCTGTGTTCGCTATTGTACAGCACTTGCGCACGAAATTTAGATGTTCTGCTTTGCTGCAATCAAGTTTGTTCGCGCAAACATCTCACGAAACTTGAATACGGCAACTTCCCATCAGAGCCCAGCTGGCCGAAGCATAAATTGACCTGCGCAGAAACCGCTGACGCACCTCTGGGACCACAGGTTTTGTGGCCACCTTGTGTGGAATTTGAGATCAAAAGATTTCAATTTCTTTGAAAAAGTGCCACGTAGCGCGTTGTTTGCCTTCTCGAATAACAAGGAGTGTCTACCTTGTAATCCAGGTACACAGTCCAGGGCTCCTGTGGTTTAAAATCGCGGGAAGCATAGTAACCCTTTGTGCGAAACATATTCTCGTCGAATGGATTTGTCCCGCCGTATACCTATGCTTCACGGGCAGGGAGTACCGGAGATACGGCTACTGTTCGTGTCCAAACCTCTCCAGTTGTCGCGGGTGAAGACCTTTTGTCAACGCTTATGCACTGACACGCGCATCTTTCCGCAGCACTGCCTTTCATAGGCACGGGCAAAGAAGCGACAGAACACGTGAAACTCACGCGGTTCCTGAATTGGTACGTTTCTTCTGCAGCCAAGGGACGCGGCTGGCCGGTCATCTGGCAGTTCTGGAAGAAACCTCATTGGCGTTTTTCGTAATGCGCAAACCGAAACGAACCAAACTCAATACGATCGAAAGAGGCAGCAACGAACCGAAGACCTATCGGGTCAAGACGACGAAAAAACAACTACAACTTGACATCAAAGCGGCTTGTCCGGCGCAGACCAGAGGTGTCTGAGAAAACAGCAACAGCCTCTGAAGCGTCCCTTTATAAGAAAACCACGGATTTTCCACGGGTGCTCTTCAGATGTTCTCCTCGCCTCCTACTAGCATTCCCGTCCGTCTGAAACCTAACTGCCTCCGGCCCCGGCTCTCGCTTCCCAGGCCTTCCTCCGCGCTTCTTTCAGGGCTGCGCGATCTTCCGCTGCAGCTTTTTGGCGCCGTGCGAAATTCGCGAGTCGCCTCTCCTGGCGTGTCATATTTCTCTGATCCGGATCTTTCATACGGCCGCGCATCCGGTTTCTTCTTCTCCGGGACGACGTATGGGACCGCATAAACGGGCTGTGCACGTCGTACGGCGTACTCGCTCCAGATGTTTTAGTCACCACACTTTGTCCGAGCATCATGGCCACATCCATCGCCGCCTCGATGGCTTTGAGTCTCCTCGTCTCCACACTGAGATCTCGTGAAGGGTCTGCATGCGTTTCCCCTGCGCTCTCCAGCGACACTCCAGGCGGTGACTCAACGCTTTCCACATCGCCACGCAGTTCGGGTTTTTCCGCATCCGCCATCACGTTTCCTTGCGTAGCTACACGCTGCAGAGTTTCCCTCAGTACAACACCCTTATCCCGCAGATGCTGAAGAACCCGGCCTTGCCTTCTGAGCAGCTGCCCCGCTACGACCGCTTCGACCTCGCGGGTCGGGTTCGCCCAATTTACCCATCGACTTTGGACGTTGGTGGCGGTCTTTCTCCCCCGCCACTTGTGCAGGCCTTTCGCCGACGACCACCAAGGAATTGGGGACGCTGCAACGCTCGCTGTCATGGGCGGCAGGCGGTATCCTCTACGCAACACATCGTCAAGCGCTTCTACGTCAGCAGAGCGCAGAATATCTTCGGCTTTGTCTTCTCCACGACAAAGCCCGCGCGTGTCTCGTAACGATGCTTCTCTACGTTTAGAGAGTCTTCGCACTCGCTCTTCCTGCTGCTCTCCATGTTGCTCTGCGCAATTCTCTGCCGGCTTCATTTCCTCTGCATCTTGTCCGACGTCAGGACTGGCAGCTTCTTCAAAAGCGAGATTTCCATCTTGCTGTCCTTCATTCTGTCGGCCACCCACGTCGCTGTCTTCAGACACTGCACTTGAGTCTGGTTCTTGGTCACCAGCAATCCATCTCTGCGCCTGAAGCGCGTATTGATTTTTCCAGTACCGCGCAGCTAGCAGCGACCACCGTTCCATCTCACGAATCCATCGGTGGGTTTCTTGATCTCGCATATTTCGCCGCCACGCGAAGTACATGCGGCGATTTTGTAGGCTCTTCAGCCTCCAGTCGAGTTTGCGGGAAGAACGCTTTAGCCGCCGCCTGCAAACGAACATTTCGCAGCAGACAGTCATCTTCCCGTCCACTAATGGATCGCTACCACACATGTACACGTTGCCACACGCACAGGGAAGTTTTCAGAAGTCGCAAATATTCTCGCGGGGTTCACTCTTTGCCGTGGGCATTCATTCAGAAGCGTAACAGGCACTACACAGTTCTAGAGGAAGGTCCGCAGTTCCTCACGACTCTCCCGTTTGACAGAGTCAGTTTTCTCGCTTCTGCGGTTTCGTGAACGAGGCAGGGTGGTGAACAACACCGCATATGATGCAGAATCCGCACTTCAGGCAGCGCGTGAACGGAAAGGCACCGTTCAAAGCAGCAAGGAAGGTGAAGCATATAGTCTTCTGTCGGCAAAGTGCTCACGGCCCGCAGCTTCTATCCAGCTTTTCGATGTCAAGGCACTCGAAACAAGGCCCCTGCGTTCCCTCGGAAATCCCAGTCCGGGAGAAGTGCTGCCGTACCCAAGCAGGCAATCTGAATATTGTTGGTGTTGGCTATGAATTTCTGATTACACGCAGGTCTCTAAACCCTTCATTCACTTGCATCGTTGTGTATCGACGAAACACAGACGACGACTGATACTCGTTCGCTGTGGCTCTCCTTGCCGTCACCCTCATTCCCTGAGAAGGGGTGTTTACCAGGGAATTCCAAGTCGAAACGCGTACAAAGCGGAGGCGCAACGTAAACGCGGATGTGCGCGCGGACACTATTTCACTGTTACTACCCTGTGTCCAATGTGAGCCTCCTTGACCCTTCAGTTTAGGCAGACCTGTAGATTGTCCGGAGTCAGTGCAACCGAAAAAAGCTGTTCGGCCAACTCACCTGTACCGTAGGCTTGCTTGAATTGTCGTGAACTGGGGATACTCGTAGTGCGCGTCGCGTACCCAAGTCCGGAAGTCGCGCCTGAGCTTGGCGGGCGGCCGAGGCAGCTCCACAGGCGGCGGCGCCTCGCCTTTGAATCTTCTGCATTTCGGCGGTTTGGTTTTCCGCGGATTCGCCGGATAGAAGGGACCACGAGGCTGGAGTGTCGGGAAGGGCGATCGGGGATGCCACCTGGGAAGCTTCGCCGGCACTGGTGTCACTCGCTTCGCTGGAAAGGAAGGCCAGTACGGAGACTCGGGCGGGATTTCTGGGGAAGGTCCCGGCTCAGTCAAGGAGCCGAAACGACTCCGCACTTTCGATGGATCCAAAACAAACTGTTCCTCCTCCTGCTGCTCCTCGCTTTCTTCGTCTTCCGCATCTCCGGCCGAGATGCCGGCTGTGGGTCGGCGTTTCGCGAAGAGGGCAGAAGCCGCCCCTGCCAGAGACACACGAGACAGGATCGATGACCACGAAGAAAGCCAGGTCGTTTCGTGAGGAGTCAAAAAGCAGTCTGAGGCGGCAGGCGGGCTGCACGTGTTTGCAGAGCTACACACAGACCACTGTGGTGCACGGCCTCCGCAACCACGCCAGCGATTCCCGAATTCCCCAAGTGAGGCCACGGCGGAAAAACCAAACTGCATGCGGCCGTGCGCGGACAACACTGGAAAAGTCAGGTGCTCAGGGGCGAGGACGGGAAATGCCCGGCTGCGATCGACTGTTCTCCAGGACTGAGAGCGAAACCGAACTGCGGAGCCGGGGTTCCGGAGGGGTTTCACGGACCCCCCTGTGGCAGGAACGCCAGGAGAAAACGGGAAAAGTTGAAATGCAAGAAACCGCAAGATGTGCGGTGAAAGCAACGTTGAAGAACATGCAGAATGCGGTGTCGCTCGACGAGTCTGCGCGGAGTACGCAAGACGTCGAAACACCCACGGTTGTTGTCCACAAAGAATATCCGTACCCACCCGAAAGCGGGGCAGTCGGTCTGTGCGGGTGAGCGCTAGGCTACAGACACTCTGAGTGCTGCAGGCGAGAGCCAGGAGAAATGCCAGACAAAAGAACACATGTGCACAGATCCATCGCACCTGTCTGCAATCAGACATTGTGGGAAGCGACCACGGAAGGGGCATCGCCCTTCGCTCAGAAAAAGCGGAGAAAACGGGTGACGATGTGCACAAAGAAACTCTTGAAATAGAAAAACGAACGGCCGTGTGTCGGTGGCTCACTGTACGAGACCAGTGCGAGACCTCAGGCAATTCGAATAACGACAGCCGCGTGCAACAGGGAAGGTGGTGGGATACAACTCAGAATAATAACTGAAACCATGTTGACAGCGGGGAAGAGCAAACGGACAGGTACTGAGAAAGCATATAGAAGGACGGGTGAGAGAGGGAAGTAAAAGATCAGATGTGAGAAGGCGGAACCGGGGTGGGAGCAGAGCGAGGCAAGGAAGATCGATGGTGAGGAAACGGAGGGGAAGCGAAGACGCAGAGACAGACTGACGGAAACGCCGAGAAAGACTGGTAGACAAGAGAGCCGACGAGTGTCGTCATATTAGAAGCACCCCCTCAGGCCTCCACATCGACGACTCCGATGGAGTACGCGAACATTCACGAATTGTTAAAGCATTTTCTTTTTAAAAATACAGATGGCGACGGTGAACGTTCCGGCCATTCGAACGGAGCCGTCTTGTGTTCATGCATGTGGTGAAATCGCTTCCCGGCAATCGTGAACAGTTGGGGAAATGGCTGTGCTCGTCTCGTCCCACGGAAATCTGCTGTTGCACGCACTTTTCCATCCTCAAGAAAATTCCTTTGTTCCAAAGAGATAGACCGCAAAAATGGAAAACACAAGAAATCAACTGGAGCACGTCTCCTGGGTCCCTCTTGCTGCTGCTTCTCGGCAAGCCCTAGACGGTGTGCGCTGGCGTGACGCGCCCTCGGGACGACACGCCGTGGCGAAGCCAAACGCAGACAGAAATTGAGCTGTTGCTTGAGAAACAAATGTCAAGCGAGGCTGTTTATTGTTAGGACGATATCCTTGACGTTATGGGAAGAGGTCTATTACTGACTAATACTCATTAATTATCTGTGGGAACGCGTAAATCTGTTGCTGCTTGGATCGCGCCACGGTCCCCTCTGACAACTCCTGCAGAAACACGTTTTCAACCTTTTTGCACTTTTCGTCGCCTCAGCATAACGTTCTCCCTAGGTATTACACCTCTGTGACAAAGAAATATACTTGCGAGGTGTGGTTCCCCCACCCTTGCGTTCCTGCTTCAGCGGCCCTGGTCAAGGCGTGTTTTTGCCTGTCTTGCGGCAGCTTTCCTGACTCGGGTTCGCGTGTCTTCTCCCACACTGGAGTGACGGGTGGATACAGCACTACTCAGCTTTGCTTTTCCTTTGCCCCCCTTTTTTTCTGAGATTATCCGGTTGCAGGCGGCGACAGGCAGGCCTGGAGCTGCTCACTCTCAAAACCTATTGCCGTCGGTAGTGCTCTCTGCACAAAGAATGAGACACCTCCTGCCTCTGTTGCGTTATGGGGAATCGCGTGAGGAAATTGGTGATTCGCCTTCATGAGAATCAAAAATTCCTACCCTCGGGTCGAACTGAAAAGTTCTGGGCAATGGATACAAGTAGCCGTGGCGAGAAGGACCGGGAAAAGGCAGCAAGTTAATGCAGCCTTCTGTGTGCTTGTGCGAGAGGCAGCCAGCGACAGGTTATGTGCAGAGGCGTGCTCCATGAGCAACGGCACTACTGTTTTCATCTTCATCTTTCGATTTCGACAATTTAAAGCATCGCCATCAGACACAGCGGATTCTGCACACCAGACAGTAGCAAAGAAAAACGAGGAGAGAGGCACAAAACGGAAAATATCGGGCTGCTGTATCGCGGTTTCGGCGCTGCACCTAGGCGCCCGTGCCAGATGTTGCCCTCCGAGCTACGGCTTTCTCGTTCGCATGGACGAATTCCCGTTTTTCTGTGCCTGTTTTTTCTTCGGCAGAGATGCTTTCCGGAATTGTTTTGTTACAGAGTGCCACTTCAGGAACAAGGAGGACGAATTGCCGTCCGCCGTGCCTGACATCTGGTCAACGAGCTTCGAAGCTCGACCTCGATCGGGACGCGTAGCCGCGTCGAGCGCTGCGTCGATTCTCGCGCTTTGCCCCGAGCAACGGGCAAGCACGTTCACCGTCCTGTCACATTTTCTCCATGGCAGAGATGCCTTTCCTGGCAAGGCTTCTGAGTTGTTTCTCTTCGCTACCGTGTGGCCATGTCGCTAGGCGGACCTCTCCTGAGTTTTGCGAAAGTTTTCTACTGTTTCCTCTACCTGACAGCATATCTCGCTGCGCTAGAAAAAGTCGCAATCGCATGCACAGCTTTTTCCCTTCTTTGCTCGATCGGAAATACCGTCTTTCTCTTCATATCCTTTCCTTGCAGGAAACGCCTCAGTCCCGCAGCTCCCTGCGCGTCGACCGTTTGTTGCACCGCCTTGATTTTGTGCTGTGCGTACACCACAAGCCGCTGTTGCCGCGTCCGTTCTGCACAGCATCTCTCCAGTTTCGAAAATTCTCGTGAGCGGGAATCTTGTGCAGAACAATCCGCTGTCTAGGCCGTCGACAAGAAAGGATTTGCACTCGGATCATCGTCGGCAGTCAGCACAGCCGTTCCTGCCGTCGATACTTCCTCAGACAGACGTCATCACGTGTTCAACCGCAGAGGCATCTTGTATTCGTACGCTGTTTGGTGGTCCAGGGACGACCGTTGATCGCATTTTCACTTTGGTTCACCCTTGTGTGACAGTTCCACAGCTCATATACGGGCGGCGCTGCTTCATGTCGCACCAGAAAAAGTATATTCTGTAGGTCCGACCTCTTGAGGCCGTCGCGGTCCCAACCCCGTCTCCCATCTCTGCCCGATGCAGAACGTAGCTCTGTGTGAACGTGAAAATTCAGATAAGGATTATTTCTCGGTGAGCATAGAGTATGTTTGCATATCTACACCATACAAGATGATGTAATAGCACGTCCTTAGACACGCCGGTTGCCTTTCGTGCGTGTGCGTCCATGTATGCGTGAACGTGTCCCCGTCTAGGTTTAGACACTCAGAGGCGGTACTTTTTGGAATTGTATCGGTTTTTCAACTTTCGGCCGCAGCGCTGAAGCGCGCGCCTCTTTTGCGGGCACACCCTTTTTCTGTTTCCGTTCTGCCGCGCTGCGGAGAGCCCCCTCACCTGGGTCATTTCAGGCGGGCGTAGGTTCTCACACAGCTTCCCTTCACCGTTCGACTTTATCTCGACCATCTGGGACACGAATCTCAAACGTGGCGAGCTTCTGCGGCACCTTACGGCTCGTATCTTTGCTGCCTCGTCATCTCTTGCTGTCTACGTCTGCGTGATGCCTTTCTCTCGAAGTCTCCGTGATCCACCCAGTTAATCTCCTCAGCCTTCCCTCCCTCAACAGTTTCTTCTGTTCGTTTGTAGCTGTTTATCGAGTGTACAGGCAGTCGAGTCTCTGAACCTTCCCCGCATCTTTATTGTTCTTCTCGAATCTGTGTCCACGGAACGCTCGCGTTGCTCGAGCCAGGGGCATTCGACCTCATCGGTTTTTCTCTTTTTCCCAGGGAAGCAAGTCTTCCGACTCTCTGACTTCTTCCAGAGCTTACAGTCACTCGCTCTCATTGTTTCGTCTCGTCTCTCTGTCGGCCTCTGTTGTTCGGTCCTCCAGAAGGGCAGTGCAAGGACGTCAAGCGAGTTTGTGTTATCCGGGACCGAAGGGGAAGAACGAATTTACAAGAAAGGAAAGGGAATGTACAGAAGAAAGGGAGTGCGAGAGAGAGGGAGTCGATCCGACTGTGCTTTCGCATGAGATACCTTCGCAAGGCAACATGGGGAATGCCTTGAGCAACGGCATTCAAAGCGGCCTGAGTATGTGCTGCAGTAAAAATGTCTATCAGATCCGCGTGGCTGGTCCCGCCCAGGCAGGAAAGACATCCATCATCAAATGGATGAAGTACAGGCAATTTTTTAAGCTGGCTCCGACTGAAGGTACGCCCACAAATTGATGCATCGCGGAATGTGGAGTCGCAGAGTGTTCGTTCTCAAGCATCCATGTGCGTCTGCGTCTCAGCGAATCCTGTTGGTACGTTGCATGCAGTTTGCCTTCCAAATAAAGTGAAACTGCGTTTCGCAGAAACGACTCAGGACTCGTGGAAGCTGCAGAGGCAACACGTATCAGGCAATAGTTTTTACGTGCGTGTGGAGCTGTGTCTGCAGTTAGTTGCACATCGGCACATACACTGTGTATCCAATAACGTTCGAGAGAGCAAAACGATGCGTATGTATTCCTGGGAATATATGTATGTATATTTCACATACGAATATGCTTGCACGCTTACCGAGACCACGTTTCTTCCTAGCGGAGAGGCACCATCGGCCGACGCAAAAGGCGTGCGAGTTGCTGCTTGTATCGGAGAAAAAAACTGCTACGTTTTCCAGCGTGAAAGGCCTGATCGTCGTGCAAGAGCGAGGAAGCTCGCCCTTCACTTCCAATAGAGGGATTTTGAATCGTTTCACACTTTGCATTCGTTGTCTGTGTGGTCCAGGCTTGGAAGTGGACCGCGTCGACTACCCCGACACCGCTCTTGTGATGTGGGATACAAGGCAACACTTCGAGGACATGGTATGCTCTGGCACCTCTGTCCAGTCGAGTGTTTTAATCAGACTTGCATCTGCGCCCGGGTTTCACAAGTCCTCTTGGACTGTGCCAACAACTCGTGAAGCGGACAGAATGTTGCATGCATTCTCCAGTCTAGATGAAGCAGGCAGTTGATTGGTCGTTGCTGTAGCCTGCTTCTCAGCGGAAAACACTTGAACCAGCAGCCGCCACATTCGCCTTGCACTCGTCCTGGCAGGTCCAGTAGGCGTGTTATGTTGTCGGTATGTGGCGACCGCTTATAATTGTGTATATATATATATATATATACGCACAAGCATGTGCTATTACTGAGGTATTAGTCGGTAAGGATTATCTGTATGTGCGCCAATATGTGTTAGTGTGGTAACCGTGAAGTGTCAGCTGTCACCCCAATTAAACGAGTAGGTAAATGTTTGGCTACCTCTGCATACATCAATGTGTCTGCTCCTGTGGCTATGTACACACACTTGCCTTTGTTCGCTGCCGTGACTTGACGCCAAACTGATATACTGTAGCAAGTGTTTCTGTGTTACTTTGTCCTTTCTCAGGTCCGTCCGCACCACCTGGACATCAGAGGAATTATCTATGTCGTGGATAGCTCCGACCCCGGTCGGCTTCGAATCGGTGAGTTTTTTCAAGTAAAGAATCAAGCTCTCAGCTATCCCGTAAGGCTTTCCTTCGACTTTCGACACATCCACCTGTTTGTTTCTGGGTCTACGAGAGCCCGGGAGGCGTCGAGTCCAGTGAAATTTCGTGTATGGGAAGGAGGTGTAGTTCGGTGACCGTGTCTCTACACTTTGGGGGCAAGGTTCTTCTATCCGTGTGTGTTGTAGCGCTTTCTGTCGCCAGTGCAAGTGTTGAGGATCCGACGGATGATTTTCTTTCGATCCCAGTGTGACAGTGTACTCAGAAATCCGCGAGTCAATTATGCAGAAGCAGTATCTACTGACAATGTGGCAACTACGAAGCATGGTTCATGATCGCCATGTTCTTGATGCTTTTGTACCGATCATATGGTGACTTATTTGTATCCATCAACGTGTTGGGAATCCGGAAGTCGTTTTCTTTTGTTGCTTTGTCTGTCGCTTTTCTCGCAGCCACCCGAGCGCTAGACAGACTTTTGCGCGATCTCCCCGACGCCAGCGTGCTGTTGGTCTTTGCGGCGAAGCAAGATCGCCCTGGGGCGATGTCCGTGGCAGACATCCAGCATCAACTGCAACTCCAGCAGTTGGTTGACAAAGAATGGTGAGATAAAGCGGACTGGCAGCACTGTTGTCTCTGGGGTTGCTGTAAAGTCCCCACATGTTTCAAGGTTCACTCAGTTTTCTTTTCGCATGAACACAGTGTGGCAAGAACGTGTAATGCTGGCCAGTAGAGTCCGGCGAGACCCGGTACGGAAGAAAACACAGCAGGTAGATGCTTTAGGCCTGGTAATTCTTTTGCGGTTTCTTCAGCGAACTTCACTCAAAAGTCGTGCAAGAGAAGTGGAGTGGCATGTTCCATCACCTATTTCTTTTCCTGCTTTCACTGACTGTAAACGGAGGTGCGGTTCGGTCGCGTGAGGCAGTCGGGAAACCTCGACACACGAATGTCTGGGGAAAGGTGTTTTTCTTTCTCAAGGCATTCTTTGATGACAGATTCTGCTGACAGAAGTGGAAGGTTGGCATTCAACCCCTTTTTCGTCCTACGAGCTCATGTTTTATTGTCTGTATCCAGGATGCCGCTGGGTCACGCAGCGTGTATTTGAACAACCCACATTTGTGTACAAGCTGTACAAACACCATTTTCAGTTTGATGTGGTTTGCCTTTCGTGAAACCTCTCTAAATCTACATATATTTATATCTCTGTCCATGCATACATATATGTATATCCATTTGTATATTTGCAGCGCGGAAGCGGACGCGTGCGCGTCTACGGTACTGTCCGTTCTGGACTGCCATGATCGTTGGTTGTTTTCTCAGTGGAATTAAGATTTAGCTCCACTGGACCAATAGGGCGTACTCATGCATTGGACATCTGCTGTAGGCGTTGCATGTGCGTTTCAGCGGCGTCTTCGCATGCAGCGCAAAGACCGGAGAAGGGATTGACGAAGGGATTGCGTGGCTGGTGCGACAGCTACGGCAACAAGACGGCACCGGTTGCTGCTCGGCAGACCAGGCAATCCCGTGTTTTCTGCAACAGGTTCCGTCGTGAAGAACAAAATACGTCTTGGAAGAAACAACGAGGGCATCTATGCACTTCGTCGTTTGTGGCGACCGACGAACACACTCTCTTGTCAGAGGATTTGTTTCCGATGCTCACTCGGCAAGCGAGGATCTTTCGGTGGCCGTTGAGACTAGCGGCTATATCGACTCGCGCACCGATTTTTCAGTGGAAATGCAGGCGGCACCTTTGTAATCATTTGCGTTTATACCAGTACATTTTGAATGCTATGTTTAAGCGCATCGTATCGATTAAAGCGAAGAGATGCTTTTCTCAATGCAGTGCCAGTGTGTGTCACTGCGATTTGTTAGCGCACCGCCCGTTGCCGTTGGCGGGTGTCTCTCACATTTGAGCCGCAGTTCAGGCGAAACGAAGCAACACCGTGGCGTCATTCGGCAGTCCACGCGCGATACGTAGAACAGATTTGTCTGTGCACTGCAGCATTCTCTGTCACTAGCTGTTGTTCCCTTCTTCCATCTGATCCCGCTCTTGTGTCGCCTCTCATCATAGTAGCAATGCCATTGCAGTTTGTTTTCGGAACCCCGGGAAAGTGAACGATGTTGTGCTCTGCTGGAAATGGTGCATTGCTGGGTGGTTATGAATAAGGCGTCACCTCGTGCATGTGTGCTAAACGGACAGACGGCGCATGGGTGGCCACAGGGTGAACAGGCGAGACACTGTTGCATTTTTCCTGAGAGAGGACCAGAGAAACGGCCTTTTGATGTGTCAGAATTATCTGCATGACTACGTGATTATAGATACGTACACCTGCCTTTACATATTTGCACATCTACGTTGTCATATGAAGGCGAGCGCGTGCATGTGGTTGAAGGTAGATGCACATGGTTGCATTGCTGCATGCACTTCCACGGCCAGCTAGATAGAGCGTTAGACAGACTACCTCTGTATCCTGTATGTAAATACATTTTTGTACTGGATATCTACACAGATAGCAATGTCTTCAACTAAAATGCTGCTGGCCGTACTGATCTTATTGACGGGTGATAGGAAAGGAAATCGCGGGTGAAGGAGACTTGGTGAAAGACTTTCGATCTGGATTTGCTGGCATTCGTGGAGGTGGCCTTTCAGAAGACCTTCCTCGTAGGAGGCCTCGGAGAGGAACGATTTAGCAAGCGGGCAGATGGATTTTCCGCCTTTTCCCATGTTTCGTGTAAAGTCAGTAAAAGGGCAATGTGTAGCACTTGCTGGGTTTTTCTCGTGGCCGTCTTTGGGATTTCATTCGGCCGTGAGAATGGAAGGCTTTGGCGTTTTTTTTCAACGAATGTTGTGTGCATTTTGCGAGTACCGCCGCCTGTGGGGGGGTTTCGGGTTCAGAAGGAGGCTTTTCTGCGCATGATTTTGAAAAGGTCCCCAAGACCTCTGGTTTGTTGATTGTTCTATGAATAATTTGCCTTCTGCGGAAGAAGGGTACCTTTTCTTGTACTTACGAGACTGTCAACCGAGAACAGTTCTTTCCCTTTTCTGGAAACCCATATCTCTACACGATGAGAGACGGTTCAGCGATGTAGTAGCTGAGAGGTGTAACTTCTCTCTTACTCGACCATTCAGCGTTGTTTTTCTGCCTAGGTGGGTCGATCTTGCGTTTGTCTTTATAGAAAGCATTTAGCTTGAGCAGTGGCAGATGCGAACGCAGTTGTAGCACAGACTGTGTTTACATCCCGTCCGTGATTTCATAGACAAAGTCGGGCCGGTGGTAGAGATAACAATGATGATTGTAAGCGAGTGTGGGTTGAGCCATTTGTGGGCGTTGCTGAAAGTAGCCAATGCAAGGATTGTGGGCGATCGTCTTGTGACTTCCACCACTGTACAGCACAATCAAACGGCGGTCGCGGGAAGGTCGCCTTGACCGCAAGAAACACTGGAATCAGGTTTTTTCGAGGCGAAAATGAAGAGTCAATAGTGTGCACATAAGCGTACCGCGCTTCATGGTCGCTGAGAAGGTTGACTTCAAACTAACAGAGTGAGCGAAATTCATTGGAATTCCATGAGTCTATGTATCCTAGAGATAGTGTGACAATCGCCATATTGCTGCGTTGGTGCAGTCATGGGACAAGTTAGGCTAACCCTGATTCTGAGGGGCTCCGGATTAGCAGGTAGAGGATTCCGTGCTCCTTGTTTATAACGTCCATGTTTACCGGTCACTGTGCGAATTCCAAGAACGAATGCAGGACTGCAAGCGGCATTGTACGTTTGACTGTTGTTTTGGCTGTTTTTCGTGTTCTCTTCATACTATAACACTGAGCAGGACATTCACACAAAGAACGCAAATTGCGATAGCCTGCGGAACGCCCGCACAATTAAATTTTCGACTGGTTCCAGACACAACAGAGCAAAAGTCTAGCTCAAGCATTTATATGTCCTGCTACCGCAATAACAGGAATGTGAGGTGCAATTTGTTGAATGACGCCGAGTAGATGGTGTGTCCTCTAATTCACGTTGTTACTAGAGCTCTACGTTCCTCGCAGGTGATGTATCTTGGAGGAGACAGGATCTTGAATAGCTGGTTTTGGACACCGGAAGATTGTGGGGCTCCTGGTCGCAAAGAAATCTGAAAGGGGGTTCAGAGAAACCTAAGGGAATGAACGATGGGAATTCCTGTGGTGTAGGTCTGCAAGCAACATACCGGGTGCCTGAAACTCTCAGACTTACTGTTGCCTTGTCTCAGTCTCAAACTGGTATCGTTTCAGAGAAACATGCGACTTTTCGTGTTTTGCAGGAATCTGCACGAGGGTCATGCAGTTCCGACGAATTGGTAAGACGCTAGGGCAGGGCATATTCGGTATATTTGGTAAAAGGGCATGCAGGGAGAGCACCTCCCTCAGCACAACCCTGCAAAATCTGAAAAAGGCTCGTATGACCATTCGCTGTCCACGAACTAAATATTCGGAATACGTGAGTGTATATTGCGTATCTCTAGAATTGTACATTCATGCTGAGGACTTGTAAGAGGAACCTTTTTACCAGCAGTGGATCAGAACAAGAACGCTGGCGACAGCGGCATGTTCTCTCCTCTAGGTCTTCTAAGGAGAAGTGTTACTCCACATCCGTACCCTACTGGACTGCATAAAGCGGCTGTCTACTAAGACCCGCAGCACAGTACGTGAGGGGCCCCTCTCGTGCGGTTGAATGCGTCAAAAACAGGTTTTCAGAGCAAATATGATGGTGTTCAGCGGTTCACAAGCCAGAGTCCAGCTTTTCCGCGACCGCCATTTTTGTAGTACGTCTTCTATTTGTCTGATTCGGGTTCCATGTAATTGCTTGGTGTAAGGAAGTATTCGTGTGCATGTCCTGAAAGTGGCTGGGTGGCAAGACAGCTCGTCCCGATAGGTCCATTACAATACGGTGCCAGGTGCCAGCCCCAGAAAGCATTGAAAAAGCTGACTTCTCCCTTGTTTGGGTCTATTGCGACCCGGTGTGTGTGCCACTTTGTCCACAACAAAGAAATGTGGGTTCAAGGGAAGAATCGAGAGACTGAAACTATGCGAAAAAGTGAGGACGGCTGTCCGAGCTGGTTTGTGTTGCACTGCCGATCAATAATGATCTTAACAGAAAGTGGAAGTGTGCTTGGTTGGCTCATGCTGTGCTCTTCGTTGTGGATGCTATCCGACAAGACATCAAAAGAGGTCGTGAAAAGCTCCTGAACGTTGGTAACGACACAATCGAGTTCCCGGGGTCACCACAAATCCTGTGCACAAAAACGGGCAGGTCTTTAAGTGCAAAATTCGTTCTCCGCGCCGCTGGCTAACCCACAGATGTAGAGCCAAGCGTGGATATCCCATAAAGAAAAACGCGCGGAGCCGACGAACTAATATTGGATACGTCCTACCTAGGTTAACGCACCTCGCCCCCATGCAAGCTGGAACAGCATGTTCGTCAACGATCGCCGACGCTCAACGCTTGCTGTTTTCACAACAGTCCTCGTTCATTATCTGCCTCGTCACTACCTGCGTTGGTAGCAGCAGAATCCTGTTGCCTTGAATGTCACACGATTTCTCCAATAACACCTGAAAGAGGAAAGCGATATGAGTACCAGTCGGAGAAGCGCGTCAAGGCGAGGTGTGTCGTCGTCTCCCGTCACCACTCAGTACAGCGCCGAAAACCATGCACATCGCTACGTGCATCCGAGGAGAACTGGCAATAACGTTAATGGACGGAGACTAAGCGAAGATTTCGGATGGGCGGAACGAAACTTGTTTGACGTCTTTCTTGTCCTTACGAAAATTCCTCTGTCGGCCGAGGAATTTGAGTATCGGGACAGACAGCATGGAGTTGTCAATCCACCTCCGTCAACAATCGTTACGCCGCCTCGAGCAAAAGCTACAGTGATAGGGCCCCTTCCAAAGGCAACCGCTCCCCCTCATCCTTCGAAAATTCATGTTGACAAGATCGCGCCAACGAGAACATTCGAAGAAGAGAGCCAAGATCCAACAGATGTGAGTGAAACGTATTGCTGTCCCGACTTAGCGCATCAGCCCCACCGGCCAACATTGAACAACTTCGTGTAACAGGCCGTTAAAAGACCAACTGTGGAACTCTTATGGTACCGCGAGAGTGGGTGTTTCACTGAATGTTGATCGCCTGTGCGTCGTAGCTGATGGTACATCCTTATGCACTCTAGTAAGAACCAGAGTTCCCGACAGTGCCGTAGGTCTACGGGACCGGTGTAATTGAAGTCCCCCAGTTTGTTAGTACAACACTGGTGCGGAAAATGCCATCTGCTTGAATGAGAAGTATATATTGTCGTTGATCTCCTGACAACATTATTTTACACGGTTCGAAAGGATTAGAGAATCAGCCGGCAGAGCGCTAGCAGTGTTCGCACAGTGATTCGCGTACTAACACTCGACGTTCTAGAGCTCTGAATATCATTATGAGTTAAAACAGACACTCTAACGACTGGGCATCGAGACTCAGTTCCTTTGCGTGGTTTCTTGCACAGGGGACTGGCTTGCGTGTTCGGGAATCGGTGTCGTTCACAGTGTCCTAGGGCTTAGGAGTTTCTCATCGATTCGAAAATCATTCTGATGTCCGCTCTTCTTCTGCAATTCTTCAGGGTTCGGTAGGATCAAGTATTCCATCCTCAGCCCGGCGAGGCCGTACCCTTGAGCACAGCGACGGATCCAGAGGTGGTGGTGGTGGCAAGCAGTCTGACCGTTCCGATAATTCTTCGCAGAGCGACCGAACCGGCGGAAGCAGAAAAAGCAAAAACACCAGCAAGGAGAGACAGCCGGAGAGGGCGCAAGATAGTAACAAAGACAGCCACAAAGGAAAGGGCGATCGATCTCAGAGGAGCGACACGTTAGACAAAACTGATAAGTCAGACGAGCTGTCGAAGAAGGAGAGAAGGGAAAAAAAGAAGAAACGAGACACTGCGGATGAGGATAAGAATGAAACGACAAATAGACCAATCGAGTACCACGAAGCGGCAGCGAGGCCTATAAGCTCGGGCGCAGAAAACAGCGGTGAACCCACCAGAGGCAAACTGAACAAATCACAGACGTACAAAGTCGCTTGCAAAGTCGGATCGTCTAAAACCCAAAAGATTCCTTTTAAGAACAATAGCGATCTAGAAAAGGTACGCTTCGTCATTATCTATTAACGAGGTGCCTTCTTTCGCGCCTTTCCAACTAGTTCCTCGGAAACTCGCTATTTGGAGATGCGAAAGTGAATCTATGAGTGAAAAGACTTGTGTGTGTACTCTGTCCCATGAGTGTCGAGACCGTCGTCTCTCCAACAAAATTGAAACCCCTATTCTGGAAGCCCAGCAGCTGAAGTTTTCGTCATTTTATACCTTTGGTCAGCCCCACCCAAAGGAGAGTAAACTAGGCTGCTGGTACAAACATAATAAAACTGCTGCAGATGTTCTTCAATGGGAATCATTCTTGCAGACGTTTTCAGTATCGATATCAGACACGAGTATTGCAACGACAAAGGCCTCGTCTGTGACAGTTGCTCCTAGAGAAGAATTCAAACTCCCTATCAAGTTATTACCGGTGGGTAACTCTTCAGCGAGGAAAGAGGGATAGAGTCATTCGTGAATATGCTGGTAAAAACAGTGTTCCGTTCTAGATTGATTCCGCCAGTGTCCAACCCCATCAATGCTGTATTTTTCGCTTCATACAGTAGTTATATTTGGAATTCATCATGGAATCTTCTACGGACTCTCAGAGGGCCAGTTATTTTTTTCGAACACCTGTCCTATGCGTATCGATTTGGATTGTTTTGGAAATGCCTGGCGGGACATGTCAAACCAACAGACACTTTTGTTTGCGAGACCCGCCCTGAAAAAAGTTACAGAGAAACCTGTTTCTTGTAAAAAGCTCGCGACTCGTTTTCTCTCAGGTCCATAGTCAATGAACATTAATATATACTGTAGAAGGAAGTGGCTGCGCGTAAACATTGAGAATCTATCTACCTGCTGGAGCAGCATCACCGTGTACTATCGTATGCTCTTCCTGCCAGCGTTGTTTTAATTATTTTGGACAGAAGTGTTGTATCAGATGGTTGCGCTCAAATAATTCGTACCTAGTGTCATCTCTCTCAACTGTGGTGTTTGAGACAAAAACCATACTTGTGCGAAAGAGATGTTCTTTTATCAGAGCTCATGCATCTACATCGACTGTTGTTTCCCTGAACGATACAAATGGGAATGATGTGTTGCACGGTGTGGACGTTTGCAGGTGGAGAGTCCGGGAGGGAAAACAGTTGCAATCACTCTTTTAGATGGAAAAGAAGAGGTACAACAGGCGGAGCTGAAGATCACGTACGCTGCGACAGAGGGCAACTAGGTGCACTTTACGACGTGCCGCTGAGAACCATATCTAATTTTCGTTTTTCGGATTTCTCAGTGTCATCTAGTTGAACTCCTGTTCCCTAGCTAGGAAAAAGTGCTCTTTGTGGCAAGTTATCAATCACCTTGGAAAAACAGTCCGCATACATCTTTCTCAGAAACGTACTCAGTCTACATTTCTCGTAGCGCCTCTTAAGGTGCATTTAAAAACTTTGCAAGACCGAGGAAACCTCTATTTCCTTATTCGATGCCACTGGTGTGTGCCTCTAACGCACCTACCCGCAAGTAACCTGTTTTTTTAAAATTCCAATGATGCGGCGTTCTTCCGGGTGACATGGTGATGGGGTACCAGGTCTCGAATACAACGGACGAAGGCGGAGTCACGCTCACTTTCGACCTTCTGCCTTTCTGTCACAGCAGTCGAGTTCTAGTCCACACAGAGTCGCAGTCTGAATACTACACATGTTATCACAGGGCCAAGTACGTAAGCCTGGTCCAAAGTGCTCTCCGGGAAACACCGCTTTGAGAGTTAGCATGGGGATCATTTGGCACGACCATTAGAGACAACATCACCGTTCTGAAACCACTCTTAGGGAACATCAATTGTATGAAGAAAACAGCGCAGGGGGGAGGCCTGGATTTGTGAGCTGAGCTTGAGATGATTTATGTTCCCTGCGGTCAACAGCATTTTCCACTCTGGAGAACTCAGTTACGCGCAGCACACGATCTTGTTCCTACGTTTCCCACCTACCATAGTGTATCCCTCTCCTTTCACGCGTCTTCGCCACCCTCGATTTCACCTACAGATTCTGTCAGCGTTGTCTGATGGGGCACCGCTATAGACTGTCGAAAAGCAAACCCTCTTCATCAGTGCTCGTTTTCAGGGGAGGTTTTGTCGTTGAAAACTGCGACTTCAATGCATGGCCATTAATTTCCTTGTTCACCGCGGTTTTCAAAATGAATTCTGACAGCAAGTCGGAGTGAACCGCAAAGTATTTGAGGGATATTTTTATATACTTCAGGAACACATCTATCTAGACGGACACATGTGGCTGTGTTTTCCCATCTTCACTCCATGTGCTCATGGGTTTTCCTGATAGATTGCACACCAGCAAACGTGGCGGTGTTCACCTTACAAGTTAAGGGGTAAATTACAGCGCTTAATGGCTGCTTTTTTGACAGAAGAAGTCCGATTTGGCAGTCTCCGCAAAAATGCTAGGCTGTGTGGCCTCGAATCTACACTTGCTGGATGCTTCCACGCATGTGCTGCAGCGGTATGCTCCCGTGAGCACGCTGAAACTGCGACAGTCTTGTCGAAGCAGGACCGTGTCTCCCGTTACAGAAACGGTTCAAACGAAAAGAAAAGGTATATCTCCCTTTTTTCCTGTGCCGGAATAATGAGTATCAGCGCCCGTCTAAATAGCAAAAGAAAAACAGACGTGTGTCCTGCACCTGTACATGCTGAGCGCTAAATACGTCGGGAGGATTATCGCATGCGTGAATCACCCTCCTTCGCATGTAACGAAAAGACACACAACGCTTTCCCTTGAACAAGCTCTTGCAACCGTTGTCTTGCATTTCGGACCGAGTGAACTGTATTGTCTTTTCTTCCGTTGAAACTTTGCGTGTCGTGGGTACCGCATGGCTGCCTTCGTTTTCGATACAATCGCAGTGTCAAATCACGTCGCAGAACTTCAGCGGAGTTATTTCCATCGGTCGGCTTGCCCTTTTTGCCTGTGCGGCTGTCATCAAGGCGGAAGAGTAGACGTGTAGCCACTTCGTATGGGACGTTGAAATAAAGGAGTTTTTGCTTAATTCGATGTCCGGAAACGGAGAAGCGGGGGCTCTCTCTGTTACGAGCATCGTTCGGCGCTGTACGGACGAAAAC
Source organism: Toxoplasma gondii ME49 (assembly GCF_000006565.2). Classification (NCBI taxonomy): domain Eukaryota; phylum Apicomplexa; class Conoidasida; order Eucoccidiorida; family Sarcocystidae; genus Toxoplasma; species Toxoplasma gondii. The sequence continues at coordinate 4,360,620 of NC_031477.1, forward strand.
GGCGTCGGTCCTCTCGTATTTCTTCTAAATTGTCCAGTTTTATGCGTGCGCACGTTCTGCTCACAGGTCGACACCGAACTGAAATGTATCGTGCTGAGTTACTGCTGTGAAAAATAAGTTTCAACGAGATTGTCAGTTTGGCTCCTCAGACACCGGTCCTCCTTAAAAGCCGCCGTGCGATCGATTCGAGAAGCGGCGTCTTTCCCTCCTTGAGAACAGCAACTGGGGTCACAAGGGTCTCCTAGATTCTACGGCCTCTTTCTCCAGCAACGATTCAGAACCACTGCCACGAAGTCATAGTCATGGCGACAGCGGAAAAGCTTGGCAATATCGCCACCAATATTGTCCTCGTGAGGCGAGAACTTTCTGCACGCCTTTCTCCACACTCCTCGTCTGTCGGTGCATCCCGCTGTTGATGTCTGTCTCTGTCCAGCGCGTATATGGTATCATTCGAGAGTCTCAATAGTTCAGGACCCTATAAGCTTCCGTTTCGTCGGATTTGTTTTTACTGAAGGTTTATGTTATTGGCGAGGCACCGAGATGTGTTATCAAGAGACCGCTGCGCCCTTCCTCACCGGAACCGGTGTTTAGCAGGTATCCTATACGTATATTACGTCCCCAGCCATGTGGCAGGTGGACGTGCGTTTTTCTTGAGGTTATCACCGTACAAAAAGCGTTATTCGCGTAAGAGAAACACAGAATGAACCGTGCTCTCTTTGTGCCGCCCTTCTTCCGTGTTTCATCGTGAGTGTTAGCGTCCGTCTGCGCTGCATTACAAAATATTTCCTACTCAGCTTTTGTCCCGCGTGGTCTGTGGCTCAAACGTGCTCCTCAGGAGAAAGTGGCTCAGGACAAGCTCAAGGCCGCATACGAGGCTCGCTGTCAAGACCAGAAGCCTGAGGAAGAAGCACAGCATGAAGCCAGTGGGTCCCCACTCCCGTATTTGTGTGTCTGCACCGTAGTATATATATGCACTTCGACTGATATGGACAGAACGAAAGGTACTGAACTGTACATGCGGATGTAACGACGGCGCAACAGTTCGAATCCGTTCTGTCCCCTCGGCCTTGTAAATGAGGGGACGCTTCCAGTTGAATGCTCACTACAGGTTTAAAATGGTATGTACATTCACGTTTGTCTCAGTTCTTGTTTCCGTTGCTGACATCAAGCATGCGATTTCTGTGTCGGCTCTTGGGCTTACTTGATAAGTGAGGCGCGGCGGATTTTCACATGTTTTTCGCTGCTCTTTCCTGCTGTGCGTCTTAAGCTGCGCATAACGTATTTCCGTGTGCTCCTCTGTTGTTAACGTGAGGAGAACACAGCGAACCCGTTGTTGATGAAGAGGCGGTGTAAGGTGGTTCCTTGTTGAAAGGGATGTCAGCTGTGCTGATTTGGAGCACGAGTCGGTTGACTGCGTGCCTGCAGACGAAGAAGCAGAAGGAGGAGGTGATGGTCTCATTGACATTTCGCACTGGCGCGAGAAAAGAATGCAACAAATCAAGGTATGGCAACCGTATTACATCCACAGGACAGAACATTTCGAGTGGGAACAGCGCGGAATCTGCAGTCCGCAGAAATCTCTAAGTAATGGGGAAACAATTGAGGTGACTCAGCATCATCATGCGAGTGTACGTACGCAGGCGGTGGTGTGGGTGTCTTAGGTTCGAGCAGGGTGGCATTGTCAATGGCCACATTCCTCTTGGCAGTGTCGAATTCAGGAAGTTGTTTCCGCGGGATTTTGTCACCGAACTGATTCCTCGATTTGCGAGCTACATACGTCCGTTCAGGAAGCGCGAAACAAGCAGGATTTATACCGGCAACAGGGCCATGGAAAGTACGAAGAAATCGTAGAAGAAGAATTCCTTCCAGCTGTGACCAAGTCGAAACTTGCGGTGAGTGTTTGAATAGAGTCAAAACAACGCGTCGTCCAGCTCGGTTGGAGCTGGCAGTTCCGTACCTTTGTTCTTTGTGCGGGATTTCGGTTCTCACTCCAGGTGTTCCTTACCTCTCTCAGTCTGTCGTTCTCGATAGAGCACAGTGTGCTGCATTGCGTTGCTGACACCACCCAAAGTGTCTCAAGTTGTTGCCGATCTCCTTTTGCTGCTTTTCATGTTGGTGTTTTCTGTCCAGATCTGCCACTTCTTCAGTCCTACCTTTGACAGGTGCAAAGTCATGGACAAGCATCTGACCGAACTTGCACTTCTTCATCTGGAAACGCGTTTTATGAAGTGAGTGTACTTCTGGATTTCCGAACGTTTTGTCCAGGCTACATTTTTCACGTGTGATTGCAGTCATGAAATTCCAGAGTCATGCGGTCAGATACTGCAGGAGCGTGCCGTGGAACTGGCGTGTATGGGTAAGTAGAATACAGCCCAGATGTCAGTGTGTGCAGAAATGTCCGTACTGATGAGAAACACTGACATATTCTGATTTCAGTAGCGGCGGATCGATATGACTGGCAAGTGGCCATGATGTTGTGCATCTTGTATACAAGTGTTGGTTTTTTCAACTATACGCTGGATACCATTTTACTCAATGCACCTAACATGGGGGGGCATGAAAGGCACAGCAGAACCTGAATACAACAAACAAAGACATCCAAGATTTAATCCAGTAGTCCGATATGTAGTATATGCTACCCAGTCCCGATCTATATCTGTATACCAACCGAGCAACAATGACGCTAGAAACATCTGTTACGAGGGGGCACCGCTTAACCATCTCGGGGAGCGCATGTCTCAAGTAACGCCATTAACCATATAATATTGTCCCAGTGGCCTACGGGCGGTTGTCTACAAGCTTATTACACTGGAATGGAGGAACGTGAGCATGCAACACTTTTTTCACCAAGCTTTCAGCCGGGACGTATCAACGTTTCTGTTTGCGCTACAGAATCAATGCAGAAAAGGCACCGTTTTTCTCGCAAAAGCTCCACATCCGGTGCCTGCCGTCAGTTGTTTTGTTCAAAGACGGAATCGCAGTGCACACGATAGTCGGCTTTACGGAATTAGGTGGTGTGGATGATTTTCGAAGAGCCAAGCTGGAGCGTCTCCTTCTCAAGTACAAGGTTGTCGAGAGGTGCCTTGGAGTAAGTCAAGAGAATGTGTCTCTGATGAAGACCCACTTTCTGTCTTTTCATATGTGGAGATATCGAATAGGTGCTCCAGACCACGATGGAAAATGTTTTTTCACCGGCAAACGGACAAATGTGATTATGCCGTGGGTATCCGCTGGACACACGGAGTGACTAAGTTGCCGGCTTACGTAATATTTTCGTACAGTTATTGTCAGTGCAACGAGGCTCCGTAGGATTTGCGTCATAAAGATGAAGCGAACAAACGTGTGTATCCCCTTCTCTTTTTTGGTATTAATTTAAAAGCGTGCTGTTTCCTCCCATGACAGGCTGTTAATGTGTCGCGGGCGTCCATTCATGTCGCCCCTTTTGCGGTTTTTTTGTTATCACGGGACAGGACAACATCAGCGACGAGTCAGATGACGAGTCGGACAACAATTGACGGACGCAACGCTTTGCTTGACAGATTTCCTTGGAGATTTTAACTACATACCACGTGCAGTGCACATCCTGGTGCACCGTTTCCCTCTGGACCGGCCACCGGCTGGGCTCGTATACGTCGAATGGAACGTGTGCTTTTCACTGGTACCTCTCGACACGGATGAGTTTGCGTTCGTCTGTCCAGGAAGGTGGTTATACTCATGTGCTCGAGTATGCTGAGGCTCGCAGCAGTGTATGAAGCGTTTTTGCTGTGTACGGTGTTATGCAATAATATGCTTGTCAATCGCCGAGCTCTCTAGTGCCGCCTGCAGAAACCGTGAATAATGGCCTGCGGAGGAGTGCACGCGGCACGCTTGGGAACAGTATACGATGTTCAAAGCGCGCAGATTTTATTCGACATCTCACAGAAAGAGCGGAAATGTAGAAAGCTTATTCTCTTCCCATTTTCGTACAAGCGAGAGGTTAAAGTTTCGCAGAAACTAAATTTCGTGGTAACAAAACGCACATCTGAACAAAACAAAGGAAACTCCCTCACGCCGCCCGTTACAGATGTGCATCCGCTTTGACCTCCTGTATTCGGAGCCGCTGACGCCTAGGAAATGTGAACAGTTAATCGAGGTTCTCCTTAGTTGAGACGAGCGATCCCGGCAAGCCTGGTATGGCGGCCAAGGTTGCTCTCCTCAAGGCGATGCGTGGTTCCGCGAGTACAAGCAAAAACATAAATTCAACACCTCGGGTAGAATGTACTTCCAGGGGCGAAAGATGCTGAATATCTTTTTTGGGGTACGCTGAGGCATGCAGTATGTTCGACTGAGTTTCGAGTGGAGGTTCCAAGACTCCTACATCAGCAAATACAACAAAACCATGCAGCCTGCAGACCCACGGTTGTGTTCATTCCAAAGTGGTAGTCGCACCATATTACGGAGCGCTAAAGAGATACATTCGTCACTTACTCTAGTAATCCGAAAGCCATCTCCGCCTGCGCAGCCTCCCTACGCACCCCCGGTCTGGATTTAATTTAAGCTTCCTTGTAGACTGAATGATAGCTGTTCTTGCTTTCAAAATTAACTCAAAGTCTATCCCCAAACGCTGTAAGTTTGGAGCAGCGAAAACGCTGCCCCCAAGAGTCTTCCGCACGTTCAGGTGGGGAGACTCATTCAACCAGATAAGGCTACTTGACAACAAAGTCAGCCGATAATTCCGCAGAAGCATCACATCCAGCTGCGGACGCCACGGTTACGACCGTTCGGTGCCCGGTACCAGGGTGACGCGGGAACTGTTTCCTCCTTGGTATCATCAGTTAGAGCACCATGTACAACTCCCGCTCCACAGCAACAATAGCATTATTGCACTCTATCTGTGAAACGTACCGTCTTCTGTAGCTTTCGGTTTCCGCTGGAGTCAAGGTTGAATTTTAATAACGGCTATAGCAGTCTTGCTCACTGAGCACCAGTAGTATCTGTACGCTTGACGCCGGAGCATACGTTGTTCAAACGTCACGCTGACGAAAACGGCTGCCTCAAACATGTGTACGTCCTGAATAGGCTCATGCAGCGACAAGGATACACACGGGGGGAATTTAACTGATTTGGACAGTATACATCTGTCTATTTTCAGCTTTGAAGGGAAAAACAGCCAGTCGGTACAGCACAAAGTGCAGAAACTGCCGTGGACTGGACCGGCGTATCCTATTTTTCAAGCTTTGATACCGCGATGTCTCACCTGGTCCCCTCTCTTGAAAGGTGTCCAAACACGTGGTTAGTTCGGAGTAACTGTGGTGCTATGACAGAAGAAAAGCTAGAAAGGCCCTGAGCTATCCCAGCCAGGTCGTGCCACTTCTCCACCTTTCAGCCGAAGAAATGAGATGCTTCGGTCCGCTATGAACAAAGCAGGTACAAAATTAAGTCTTCGGCTTGGCGGAAGAACTCAGTACGCATAAAACGCTCAGCCATCATCAGTTCTTTTATAATGTCGGGCTTTTGCAGTCCCCGTTGAAGAAAGGCTTTCACACCTTGCGTGACATTCCGGGTCACCACTTCTGAGTAAGCAGTTTGGAGGCCTTCTGTAAGTTTTCGTCGCTGACGCTCATGTCACTGGTCGATTTACCACATTCACCGTCTCGTGGAAGTCGCCTATCACGTATCCGATCTCGAAGAACAGAACATCGTGAACTCCCACAGCGAGAACCCCCGATCGAGCATCCCTCTTGTCTTCAAGAAAACAACTGGAAAAGAAATTTGCTTAACAAACGGGGGCTTGTCATCCTCAGACTTCAAAAAAGTGACGCATAACACAGCTTCAACGTCTGTGTACTTCTTAAAACATGTTTATGCTCACTCGCGTTGTCACCATTGATTGATGAGGCCTGATCTAGCTGACCGGACCAACCATTATGGAATTCTCGGACGTCCAACTGTGCTACTCACTAGCGACTTTCGACAACCAGTCATCTAGAAAATCAATGTAAAAGTTGATTACGAAGCACACCATTTAGCTGCTGCAGTTCCGTATCTGTTAAACGGTACATGGGTGCGTGTCTCGACACAAACTAGCGTCTTCTACCCCTGATCGCTCCGCTCCAGGAATTGCACGAGGCATTTCATTCGTGTCCCTGCGAACTTCGTTACACCCCGCAGCTCAACGCCAACAAAACATGCTAATTTTAGGTTCCCCGTGAAAGTCTAAATCCTTCCAGCCCCCTGGAAAAAGATGAGGAGCAAAAAGAGTCAGACACGCTGAGAAGCGCCGCGATGTGAAGGGCCCACGCGGAGGCAATTTACAGTCTACCCCCAACCGCATGTGTTTGTAGAGATAACACGCCATCAACGAAAATGCAAAACCCAGGAAGCCGGCATACCCTCCGACTCACCCATGCGCTGTTCTTGTCCGACGTTGGCACTGCTTCGGCCTATACAACTGATCCTGCCATAATGTTGCACACGAGGAAAAACTCCATGCGTAGCCGCTCAAAAGACGCAACTGGACGGTCACATTCCGGATCATCTTTCGACCCTCCGGCACGCCTATCCGGTTGATACGTGCACGTCGCCTGACACCGGATATCCTCGAGATACCTGCTCGTATCTCATTTCGCAGCCTCCCTGTCAAGAGGATGAATGTGTGAAGTGCTGCCCTTCTTTGTCTGCACGTTGTGGGGTGCTGTCTGGCAATCAAGATATCGGAATACGGCAAGGCGTTGCCAATGAAGTCCAACGGCAAGGTTGGTATTTGTCGGTGGCACTCTCGAGCACACACACTCATTTTGGCGTTCCGACGTCCCCGGGTCTCCTCGGGAGGTGCCTGGTCCGGCTGCCCATCTGGAAGCCTTGCTCGTTCATTTTGAATTCTATGAATAACACGATCAAATCATCAATTGCGAAAAAGAAATCTTTGCATGCATTGCTGCTCGCATTGTCAGGTGTTTCGAGCTGGCACTTGATCAGTTCTGCCTTTCTTCACGGACTCCAAGTGGCTTCGAATGCTGCCAACGTAATACCTTCGATGCGGCAGTGTGCCACAAGCGAGGCCTGTTAATTGCGCAGGCAGACTTGTCGGATTCATACTTCCGGGTGACTTAACCGACGGTCCCCTAAACATCGAAATTGGGGTAAAAAAGTGCCACTGTTTAAAATAGCACACTAATGATATTTCTGTATCACGTCAGGATTTCCCTGGTCCATGTCAGGCACCCTTTGCTGTCTCGAAGGGTGTGACGCCTCGGCTGAACAGAAGTCATGTATGCGTGGTCTCAGCAGGGGTAACGAATCGTGGTGAAAGATTATTACAGACACCCCAAATTAAAATCCAACTTGACTCCCTATAAATGTGAAAGAATCGTCATCAAGCTGAAAAGCACAGAAAAAAAACAGCAACGCACACACATACACACGCACACAACAGAAACACATGAGAGCATGCCTACACTGGTGGGAAGGTTCAGTCTGACATTGTCTTTCTTAATGTTTTGCAGGCAGCCTTTGTTGCCTGTGTACTGTCACCGATCTCCCAATAGTCGTGGAAGCTTTCTCTCGGTGCACCGGAAGGCGCGCTCTGCCAGATACAGCTGCCTCCAATCTTAGTTTCATCATCGATATTCGTCCGCAGTGAGAGCGAAACGTTCATGTTGGCTCATCAACGTCTAAGGAGCAACCCTCTTTCAGAACTGCGACGAAACAGACGATCTTACATTTGTGCGCAAAACTTGAGGCAAGCTTTCACTTGTTAGTTGGTCGTGAAGTGACTTTTCTGTGCGAACCTGGCACTGGTCACGTCGCCCAAAATGTGGACTTCAGGAAATCGCCCTGGCCTTCACGCGCGTCAGTAACTACCCATTTCAGCGGGACAAAGCGAGAAAAAGTCGTGCACCTGTGAACGTGTGTATTTGTTCCTTGCCATGTTCACCCCTTATCCGCGCGATTCAACCACGAAAGTGGTCGATATCTGCTTTGCATCCACGATTCATCCTCTCACCTGTTCCGACACGACTGTCGCGGCTCGGTTAGGTCTCGATGCGCAGCCGGAGTCGCGGCCTACAAAGTCTGGGTCCGAAGCTCCAGATGCGTTCGCTGGACCTAAACTCTCTCCCAACCCTCTCGTCTCATTTCGGGCGTCTCTGTCTGAGGACTTTGGACCGCCGCGCTTCCCGGCACCGGGAGTCGCCGTTCCTGCGTCAGCTGTCTCCGTGGGAAATGGTCGCGAAGCAAAGGCTCCTCCGCCGGCGATGGCACGTGAAATCACGTCGACCGCACCATGCGGCCCTTCACCTGGCCGGGTGTTGCTTTTGGAAGCTCCCGCCCCTGACTGGCCGAGCCCGGCTCCTGAATCTCTGAAACTCGAACTAGCGCAAGCGGCGCTTGCGCCTTGACTGCCTCCAGAGAAACCCCCCGCCTCCGCATCACGTCCGGAGAAGTAAGCCGCTGGAGCCCGCAGTGTCTGATGATCTGCGCCCGAAACCGCGGCTGCAGCCAGCGCGCCGCCTTGGCCCGAAGGGTAGTAGAACGCCGTGCCTGAGGCGGCGTGAGCAGCCATCAAAGACGACGACGGCATGGGGGACTGAGACTGGAAGCCCCGATCTGCACCCAAAAGCGCAGCGAAAGCCGCACATGGGTACAGAGGTGGCGCAGAATAGTAGCCGCCGGCGCCATTTGGAATGTAGGTCGAAGCAGGAGGCGGCCCTGCGTTGGGCTGTCCAGCGCTGAGGCCGCCAGAAGAGGGAACAGTTTGCAGATATCCAGAAGTTGTCGCGTGCCGGTCGTAGTCTTGGAGCTCCTCCGGCGCAATGTGTCTCGAAGCTGCCTTGATCTTGCCGAGTTTCCCCTTTGTAGCGCCGGCACCTCCTCTTCCGCCCTTCGAGGCGCCCGCCGCCGTGAGCGCCCCGAAAGGGGTCAGGGGCGGAAGGGTAATGCGGATTTTCGACGGCTTCAGATTGCTCAAAGGCCCATCAACAACCAAGTCGTACTTGAGGTAGTGGTGAATCAACAAACGCCAGATGGGAGGCTCCGGTACACACGGCGTGCCCGAAAGCGTGGAAGCCCCCGGACCTACCTGCACTCCACAGGGGCCGAGAGCGTTCCCGGGCAGTCCCGTGGTGCCACTCCCTGGGGGCGGAGCTGCCGGAGCCCCTGGCGGCCGGGCAACCCGGGGCATGTAGTTTGCGAGGACAGTGGCATTGCCACAAATGATGAGTCCGTACTTTGCTCGTGTCATAGCCACATTCAACCGCCGCGAGTCCGCCAAAAAGCCAATCCCCGTGTTGCTGTTGGACCGGACGCACGACAGGAGAATGAAGTCTTTTTCTCGACCCTGGAATGCGTCGACGGATGCGACTTCGAGGTCGGCGAACGCCGCTTGCCCAAGGGTTGTCTGGCGCTGAAAGAGTGACGAAATGTGAGCCCGCTGTCCGTCGTACGGCGTGATGACGCCGATCTGAGAGGCTTTCAAACCGCATTTGAGGAGGAACGTGACGATCTTTTCGATGTTGCTCGCCTCGACCCGGTTCACGTACGATGTCCCCGATCCGCTAATTTCTTCCGACGCAGTCGAGTGGTAGAAAAACATCGGTCGCTCCTCGTTTGGCCAGGGGAACCGGTGGTCGCCAGGCCCCTGGTGAAAGTAGGTGCGTTCCGTCATGGTGACGCCGTTCTGAAGCTCACCCTCGTAGAAGAAATAGGATGGGAAGAACGACAGAGCGGGATGCATGCGATACTGAACCTTGAGTCGAAGAGGCCGGTGGCCGAGGGCCAGGAGCCGCGAAAAGAGAGACGTCGCCAAGCCCGCAGCCGCGGCCTTCTTGCTCAACACAACGGGCCCCAGCTGGCAGTGGTCCCCTATCAACACCACTTGTTTGGCCCCCAGGACGATCGGGATCAGACACTCAGGCTCCGTCGCTTGCGCGGCCTCGTCGATGACGACCTGGCGGAAGCGAAAACCCTGCAGGCGATTGTCCCCCGCGCCTACGCAAGTTGTACAAATGACATCGGCAGTTTGGAGAATCTCCATTTCTGCCCGAGAAATCAACAGCCGCAGCCGCCGCTCATCCGCAGCTGCGAGCTCGCCGGTCTGCTCTTTGAGTTGGATGTATTTGGCCATCTCGTCGCTGCTCCCGGTCTTGAGCTCGAGAACCTTTTTGTGGAGCGCCAGGTTTTCCACGCAGAAAGAAGTGAGGGAAGAGGAAGCGCCTTCGCGCGACTTTGAGTACATGCGAATGACTTTGAGACCTGTGCGATTGATTCTTTCGGCCAGCTGGTCCACGGCTACGTTACTGGGAGCGACAACGAGCACCTGGCCGCCCTCCTTGTTGACGCGGCCTGCACAGCGGGGGTGGATGTGAGAACCAACCTCACTCAGCTTCACCATCTGGTAGACGAGTGTGCTGCAAGTCAACGTTTTCCCCGTCCCCGGCGGTCCTTGAATGAGCGAGAGCGGGTGCTGCAGGGCGTAGCGAATGGCCAGCATTTGACTCGGATTCAACGGAGCGAGGTTGGGAGCTGAGATCTGCAACGGCATCGGAGTCTGGATGATCTGGTGCTCCATCTGCTTCCCCATCAGCGTGTGGTACAGGTAACTGCTCACGCTGATTTCATCCACTGCGAGCTGGCGCAGAGCCGCCTGCATGCGCTCAAACGAAGTGCTTTTCCAGACGAATTCGATGGTGTAGAGAAGCGGCACCGGGCTGTCCCAGGCTCCCTTAGCATTTGGCGGCTTCTTGACTTCCACAATGACTTCTTCGCTGTCTTCAGAGAAGCGCGTTATGCTGCCAGTGCAACTCCACTGCACAAAATTCCCATCTCCTTCAAGTCCCGCGGTTCCGCCGCTCCCCACGCCGTTCGAGCTCGTCGCCTCGTTGCTGTACGTACACCCCGACCCGTGAGACCCCCCGCTGCTTGCAGGGGCCGAGGAAGAGGCACCGGACAAAACAGACTTGGGCAGCACCGTCGATATTTTCACTTCGTCCCCAGCTGCCACGCGAACGTTGCACCCTTCGTCTCGGGAGTACATGAAGTACGCAAGGCGCCGCCGGTTCAGGCCTTGTTCCCACCGCAGTTTGACTCTCACGAGCTTCTGGCCGTCCTTTATTTGCTTGTCGAAATCCGCTTCAGCTTGCACGAGAGGCGCGAATGTTCGCTGGTAGTCGAAGCCGTCCTCGTACACCAGTTTCACGCACGGAAGAGGCGCCTCTTCCTCTGCATACAAACCAAAAACGAAGGAAGGGTGACGGATATGTGCATCGGAGCCGCGCCTACAATATGTAATTTGTGCAGGGGTGTAGGGACGAAAGTAAAACAGAACTCCAAGTAACGTCGATGGAAAAATATGGACAGGCACTTACGATGTGTTTGTACATTGGCGGACTACGCATGCATGTGCCCCACACAGTGTTTTGGTCACAAAAAGGACGTATGCGGAGTGTCCATCTCATGCTCTGCATGTGTGTGTGTTCCCAGAAAAGCTACGGAACGCTTCTTAAAGGGAAACACGCAGAAAATGCAAGGACTCATGCAGAAGGAAGATTCAGGCGGTCAAGAGGGAACCTCTTCTCACCGCCTTCGAGGAACCGACCCGTCGGACAACCGGCAACGCACGTGTAATAGGTGTCTACCCTACCTAAATGGGTCAATATCCTTACAAGCGACTTTTGGTTTGTCGAACTATCACAACCCGATACTTCAATACCAGTCCACCGGTCACGGTGGATCCTTGAAAAAGTCATGCTCCAGTGCGAGTGTGGACTATCAAGAGAACGAGCCATCACGACTGGATTCGCGAGATGCATCTGCCAGAGTTCCCTCGATTTTTTTCCAGTCCTCGCCTTACTGGTTTGGCTGAGCTCCTCGAGAGTCGCTTGAGGATTCTTTTGCCAAAGTTCCTCCAGTCGCTGAAGTTGCTGCGTGGTGACAACATGGCAATCGCGTTGTTCCTCTGCCGTCAGCGTTGATCGGACAAGCCAGGGAAGAAACGATTTGCCTTCAATCAACGGCTGCCACTGCGTGAGGTCCCATCCGCTCTGCTTCAGAGCACCGCTCGACAGACAGGGCTCCCTGACGGCAATCACAAAAAGAGAGATACTCGCGATATGAAGAGGACCCTTCACAGCATTCTTGCATTTGCACATTTGCCTAAGGAAAAGCAGACCGCATTCCTGCATCAGAGATCTCCACTTCAACGCCGTTCTCTCTGCACAGTTCCAGCCTATGCAAAACATTTCCACTGCTCGATACTACTGCTCAGTTTGTGATGAGGAAGCGGACCAGGACGACTGTGACCAACGAAGAGGTAACGGAACAAGTGTAGTCAACCGCGTTCAATATGTAGAGAGATGGGACTTGAAGTGCCACGATTTGCATTGAGGGTACAAATAGATAACTCGCCACTGTCGCTCACCGGCATATGAGGACGACAACACCTTCTTGTTCCGCAGGGATAAGGCCGAGAAGGAAAACATTGCGACTTCCGCACTGGAAACATTCGAGCGTGCAGTCACCTGCGTACGAGAAGGGCAAAAACATCCTTCTTAGGAGAGATACAACCGCAGAACAAGCATTCTCTAGCTCCCCATCACTAGTTCTTAAAAGGGGAAGAGATGGCGTAATCCCAAGCGGCAACTCGTGGCATGTATTATGTGAAAGACGAAAGACCAATGGACGTCGGCACCTGAGACAAGGTAATACACCTGCAAGAAGCACGTCTAGCTGCCATTGAGTCTCCTTTACAGCGATAGGCTCCAGACGGTAAACTCTTCGCTGAATCAGAATGCGTCGTCATTCTTTCTACGCCACACCGAACAAACGCAGGCGCTCCGACGCTGATAGCTTGGAGTAACAGCATGCGTCAGTCGAGCACAAGGGGAAGACGCGCATATGTCATATCTCTTGCGAGCACCGCCTTACACTAGAGTTTCTCTTTTGAGCCATGTAATGATCAATGGTTGCCGTTGAAACGCCGTCGTGAGTTCCACTCACTCCTCCCCCGGGGGAGTTCCAGCAAGACGAGCGTGCACAGTCGCTTGCGAGTTGCGCCTAGAGAAACTTGGCTTTTTCAGGAAAGGGGTCTACACGTATTATAGAAGTACCCCCCCTTTTTATCTCTTTTACAGGAACGCCACTTCACGTTTTCTATGCCTGGTATGCAGGAACGACTCTCAACGCCGCTTCACTTAAACCACTACGGATCCTCCATTCGAGTATGGGTGCCAGAGCACGTCGGCAGTTAGACGTAGCCACCACGAGTATTGGGCACCCTTTGCGAAGCCGTAGATGAGTTTTACATGAACAGAGGGATGACACGTTCGTGCGCGCAGTCGATGCAGAGAGAGGTAGACGTACCGAGCGGTCCCTCGGGATGAAGCATGACTTCTCTGTGTCGGCTTTTGACCAAGTGGAAGATGATGTGGGAACCCATGCTGCTTCCACTGGCGCTGCAGGGGCTGTTGCAGAAGTATTTGTTGCAGCAGCAGCATTTCAAGACACAGTCTGGAGAGCTAGCACCGCAGTAGCTGCAGGCGTGTTCCGGAATTTCCTTCGTGGCCTTTCCGCCACGGCCATGGTCCTCTTTCAGTTCCTCTCTGGGTTCTCCCGCGTCACCGGCGTGCACGCCATTCGGGGTGCCATCCTGAGCGCACTTTCTGTGACTTTCTGGCACCTCCCCGGAACCAGAACGGCCCACTGTTTCTTGGCGTTCGGCAAGCGAGCTTAACGTGGCGACGGAGGCATCGACGCTTCCGGAGGGACCCGGGCCAGAGTGTAAATTCGACCAGTCTTCCTCGGGAGCCAGGTGAAGACGATCGAGTTTCTCCTGCAGGTCTTCTACCGCTCCATCTCCTGAAACGCCGCCACTCGGAAGAGGACATCTCTGCGGACTGGCAGTTGAAGCGTCTGCTTGCTGGTAGGCTTCATCAGAGGTGTTCCTCCCGCTGGACGGGGGATAAGAATCTAGGCGTGCGGTGGGGCCGCTCGGAGGTAACGGCGAAGAAAAATCCTCGTCAACGTCCACTCCCGGAACAGTCGACACCGCTCCACCGTTTGGGGTAAAATTGAGATCCGCTGCATCGAAAATGAAGTCCGAAATATCGAAGCTATTTGGTGACGCCATGTTGACAACCAAAGAAGCCGTCAAATTGGCAGAGAGGAAAGGCACCCTTTGCGTTTCTTCCCTCAAGCCACACTCCGACAATGCCTTCGGCTGGCGACAAAAACAGACAAACAGAAACTCGGACACCTGCAAACTGGGCAAAAGGAGTACCAGGAAAGGGGACAAGCGGCACTTGCATGCAAGATGTGCCCAAAGAAAACGAAGCGAGTAGACACCACAGCTCTCGTATCGGGAAAACGTTTTCACTCTTAGAGCGCAGAATGCAGACATGCCCGATGGGAAGTATTGGCATACGACTCCACAAAGGGTTCGTGCGGGAAATTCCGTCCAGTATTGAACGCCGCAAAACAGAGGTGGCAGCTAGAGGGCCTCAGGGTTGCGAGGAAAGTCCAGAGGGAGTGAACCGAGTCAAAAGATGCCCCTGTCGACCACTAGTTGTCCCGAAAAAATGACGTAGAAAGTTGAGTGAGAAAGCGAAGTCGGGTTGGAAAGAGTTGGCACCACCCGCAAAACAACATGCGCAAAGAAGCCAGTTCTCTACCAACATGGAGTGAACGACATGGAGACTGAAGGAAAAGCTGTGGCTTGTCTCTAGTCAGAGAAGCTCCCGCCTCTATTCCATTTGTGCCACCATGAAGAACATTCAGGAAACGTAAATGTGGAGCGAATCGACAAACCATCTTCCTTATTACGAAATGTAGTCTTCTTCATTCCTACTTGCCTTGATTCAACCACACCTTTCACGGCGCAGACAGTGGGCACACCCGGGTTGCCGGCTACAATATTAGGGTTCAGAGATGAAAGTCTTTTGTTCGTTTTTGCTTAAAGAGTCGAAGACAAGTAAGAAATAAGCACAGTAAATTACCATTTGTTATCGAGAAGTCACTCCAATTTGTCTCATGGCCACTCATCGATGCCAAGGTGAGACCCGTTGCATGCGCGGGCCGCGGCCACGCAAACTGCCAGTTTCACCAACCCGTCCAGAACAGCTCCTGCCCGTTTGTTACTTGTTTGACAGTCCATTTTCTCTTTTGAATTGATCATAAGGATAACGGAACACGCAATGTTGTGTTACAGATTCATTGAGGGGCGGGTTGTCTGGAGAAAAAGTCGATCATCGAGTCCTGACGCGAGCGGCTAGTTTAAGTTTTGAACGAATATGCGGAGTGCGTCAGCTGTGTTTGTTCTAACACGTGTTTTCTTCATCCTTCTTCAGTTAGTTTCCTTCCGCGTGCAAGTTTGAGAGCGCTCAGGAGCTACACAGAGCAAATTTGGTTCTTGTTCAGATCAGTTCGCCTTGCCTCGGCTGCCCTTGTCTGTTCAAATTCGGCGGTCACCACTGGAACAGCAACTATATCTGCCCCTCCCCTCCGATTCCGAGGAAATGAAACGCCTGCACAATTTTAGGCTCTTAAAATTCTCACTGAAAGTCTTTATCCAAGAAGTGGCAGCCCAGGAGGGACACGCATAGCACCTTGGTTCCCGTTTTTGCTGACGAGTTCACGGAGAAAAAATCCCCCTTGTACGATGTACGAATTATTTCACACTTCTCCGTGGAAAGGTCTGGAGTCCTTCCGGCGATTGTCCGCTGTGCATTTGCAGCAGACGTGTCGGTTGCTGTTAGGCAGTACTTATTGCGGAACGGTCGCTACGTCAGAACACAGACAGCGTCTACACATCATTGGATCTTCTAGAATGCGGGTCATCCATGCGCTGCAAGTCCACCTGGCGGCGGTCAAGACTAAAGCGTTGACAGAACCGTTCCCTTGTGGAGTATCTGCTGCCTTCATTGGAGAGTAGACAGAAAGTTGCTGGACTTCATGCGTATCATTCGTAACAAGAGATACACTGTTTCAGTTGAAATATGCTCTCCGTTCAGTAGTCGATAGCGCGTTTGACAACTTGTTTTTCTTGCTACGGCCCACGCGCTTAATTAGCACCTTTTTACGAAGCAATTAGAAACACATCAGTCAGTCAGACCCCGAGATACAGCTGTAAGGAAGTCCCAGTCGCCGTGGCGTACCATTCGTGTCTGTAATCCGTGACCAGAACGTAACACTCGGGCGTATCTGTAAGGAGGAAGGGACGCATCATTTCTGCACCCTACACAATAGGGAAAAGTGGTACTATCTGGACTGCAGATGTTCTGGTCCGGTAACAAGACGTGAACAAAGCGTAGTTGCCTCCTTGTAATTAATTTACATAAAGGCACACTGCGCTTCGCAGTGGAAATTTTTCTTAAGGGCATTCATAATGATAAAAAGGTCTTGGCAATGCCGTGGGAAAAACTCAAGGGCGTGAATGCCGTATACGTTCGTATGTCCGGTTTCTAAATAAAAAAAATGCCGGGAAACCCGGAGGCACCCTCTTGGAGTTCGCAACGATCAACAGAGAATGGGACTAGGCGACATGATCATCAGGTCGACAAGGCATGTGCTTCCCCTCTCAACGATCCGAGCTGATAGATGATTTCATGGGTATTCGTTCAAAAATAAGGAACCTCAAGACTGAATGGCTGACTCTTGAACGACGTTGTTAGTCGCTTTCTCCCGGAGTGCACGTCCTTCTCAAACTAGGTAGAAAGTCTCCGTAAAGCCTTTTCAGTATATCAGTGCGGCGGCTTTCTTGCTCAATAAAACACCCACGCATATTGCCCGGCTTGCCACTGCTTCACCCTATCTCCTGCATGCGCAGGACAGGCTCCGAAACTCGTGGCGTCTTCGCCGTCCAAGAGGCGACGTTGACAACTCCCTCCTGCCTCTCAAAATCTTCTTGTCTCTGCAGTTGCCTCTGTCAGCTGTCTTAAAAGCCATATCAGATTTTCGTTGTTGGCATCAGATCACCTTCAGTTGTGGCCTCACGGAGTGTTTAGAAGTGGACAAGACTCTCTGACGGAACTTGGCTGCTGAATGAGGCTCTAAACGAGTTTACAAATGACAGCTTCACGCTATTCTAGCAAACTATTCAGACGATTCGAGGCTTGTCTGCGCTTGTAGCGTTTTGTCGTCTCCTTCAACAGCTGTGTTATTGACACTTTGCAGCGTTCGGTCCGCTTCCGATGCCTTGGCTGAATGTCCCTTCAGGATCGAGTTCAGTGTCAGGCTGTCGATCAACTGGGTGTCCCAGTTGCCCAGAGGTCTCCCGTCGAAAAGCTCAGTGTCAGAGAGCTTCTCTGTCGCCGCAGCAAGACGTTGCTTGAGTTCTCCATTCAAAATTAACAGTTTCGAGTTGACCTGAGGTAGCAGCCCCTCGAGCTGTCTAATAAATTCGTCCAGTCCGATGATGTTCTGCAGTTTCCCGGCAACAACCTGATCGATACCTAAATCGTTCCAGTTTGTGATGCGGCGCAGGTTGGACAGGGCAATTTCCACTCTACCCGCCTTGCTTTTGAGGCCCATCTTTCGGAAGGCACTCAAAAGAACGTCGGGCTCGAGCACGCCTTGCATCTGTTCCCTCTTAATGAAATCAGATAAAGTCTTGACCATCAGCTTGGAAACTTTGTCCTCAAAACCCTTCAAGGCTTCTGAAATGTTTGGTTCCATACGGAAGAGCCTTTCGCTGTCTCCCCGCAGTTCCTTTTGGACTGCCGGAGCAAGAGGTGGAGCAGATGTGTCGGGATTCGTTGCTTGGACTTCAGACAGCCTTCTCCCAGTGCCGCTTTGCTTACCCCGGAGACCCTCTTCGTAGATTTCCTCTATGCGCTGTTTCATGCGTGGCGACAGGGGTGTCTCTTGGTCATAAAGGAGACTGTCTCGCAGAGCTCCTGCAACCCGTTCGTAATTGTTCTTAACCCGCTGCATTTGCATCCACTTGCCACGGGCCAGGTCTAGCACCGCTTTCTCATCTGCTGGAAGCGTATCACGGATCGCTCCTTGTACTAGGCCCTCTACACCGACACGTTTGAGCACCGCCTCGACCGTCTCTGAGTCCACAGCTTTTCTGCGCGTAGTCAACTGGCGGGACACTTCCTCGGCCATATCTTTCCTCAGTGCTTCAATTTTTTCCTCGAACTCAGCAACTTTTCCTGTCTCTTTGGTGCCGGTGGGTGTCAACTTCAGGCGTTCTTTTGCCTTCTCCAAAAAGCTCATGACCGCAAGCCGACGGGGGGTAGTCTCAATCTTTCCCCTGATAATAGGGGAGAAGCTAATTTCATCTAGTAGTTTGTTGAATTTGGGAGAGGTTGCAGGTTTCTGCAGGGTCTCCTTGTTGCTTAGCCTCTGTATGAGACTATCCTTGAGATCAACAATGTTCTTTTGATAATTCCTAACCAGGCCCGTGACGCGATCTCGATTATCTTGTCGTTTTAGCAAGGCTGCAAATTTGTTTTCTAGCTCACTCAGTTTTGAGGACACAGCGTCGTCGCCGCCCAGAAGCGTTGGGAGTCCAACGCGCTCCACCAAATCCTTCAGCTGGTGCTCACCCAACAGTCCATTTAAGCTATCTATTTGAAGGATGGAACCGAACAATTCTTTCCTTCGTGCTTCTGCTTTCGATCGGAAGTCCTCGATCGCAGTATCCCATTCTTCTTTCAAGGCACCGCGTTCGGCTTTCTGCACAGCGTGGAAGAACGACACCGCACTCTCATTGAAAAGACTGTCGAACCGAGTTTTGATATCGTCTGAGAGGACTGTGAACTTCACCTTCCCCTCTTTCTGTATCGTACCTGTCTCTTTCCCTTCCTCTTGTGCCTTCAACGATACAGCACCGTAGGTCGCAGTAAACCCAATCACCAGTAACACGTACCACAGCCGACAGGTAGCCATGGTGACAAAAGCCGCAAAAAAATGTGCCGGAGACCACCTGGAAAGACCCTCTTCTTATGAAACCTTCAAACAGAAGGTGAACCTGCGTACGTCACGGGTCTTAGTCACGAAACGGATACAGTCCAAAATGAAGTGGCACAAAAGGCACAGATAAGGACCATTAGGGAAAGGAAACGAATTTACTGTTCTGACTGCCATAGTGTGTGTCCCGAAACCGCCCCACTTTCATTGCAAATGGAGGGGAACCAGAGAATATGCCCCTGGTGCCCCAGCTCGGACACACTTTTTGCCAGGCCAATCCGGCTATTTAACAGGCGGAAGGAGGAACATATCACAAGGATAGATGGGCTCTGGGAAATACAGGCACCTGACCATTTTGTGATGCAGGTATTGGATGTGTAGTCCGTAGGCTGTCTCCACTGCATGCGTACACTGGAGCCCTGCCTTGTTAAGTTTGTTTTTGACTTCTGCTGCGTAGGCTGACGCTTGTCGAGACATGCCAGCATCCAGGTGACTTGAGCGGAACAAAGAGAAGGAATACTTCAGCAGACTGGTGACGCTGATAGTCACACTCTGCACATTTGATTGGCTCATAAACCAAGCCCACCTCGCCCTGTCCTTTTTTTAAAGGCGCCTGCGAACGTGGTTGATAAAAGAAAGCGTATTAATAGCGGGAGGAAAATGCTGCTCAGGCTGTA
Source organism: Toxoplasma gondii ME49 (assembly GCF_000006565.2). Classification (NCBI taxonomy): domain Eukaryota; phylum Apicomplexa; class Conoidasida; order Eucoccidiorida; family Sarcocystidae; genus Toxoplasma; species Toxoplasma gondii. Next base: position 4,380,182 of record NC_031477.1, read on the forward strand.
GTTCGGTTAGCGCCACCGACCGAGACGGGGTTGTCTCTCACCCACAAAACGTTGAGCGGGCTGATACCGGCTTGAGGGCCTACTACTAACACCAGAAAATATCCACGTGGAGGTGTCAGGGATAAACAGTCATGAGCGACTCTGTTTGCATCCAGCTGTTAACCAGTGCCACCAGAAGCCGAGTGGTAGCATTGTGGCGCCTCATTCTTTGGCTGCTGAGGGCCGGTCACGAAACAAACGCTGTACCTACAGCAACTGGAACAACTTGAGTGTCATTGGCGTACGCCCATGTCTACTCGCTCTTGTTTTACTCTTAAGGTTAGTTCCCTGTACAACACCGCGAGAAAAAGCTGTACAGATACCAAAATGAGGCTTATCTCCATTTGCGGACTTCTCGTTGGTTCTGCCTGCTTGGTGGTTCCGGCCATAAAGCCAGAAGCGCAAGAAACTGCGTAAGTGCGGTCACAGTTCTTACGTCTCGAAACGAAGCCCATCTGCGCTGTCGGATATCCAGTGTTGCGATGAGGGACGTTGCAGACACATTCAGGTGCGTGGGGGGGCTGAACAGCAAGGTTGCCGCTAGGAATACCTCCCTAAATGAAGCTCTTGCCGAAGTTTCACGAAATGTTGCAACTAAAATCAAGCAAGAGCAAACGGGTAATAGCAGCTTGTGCGTTTCTGAGAGCTTTGGGTGAAATGTGTGCCACTCCAGCAGAACTACTGGATGAAGCAGATCGACACGAACGCACTGCGAGCAACCTAGAGCAAGTAAAGCGGCGTGAGAGTGACAGGCACCAAACGGTCATGGAACAAATGAAGGTAACGCAGGGCCGTTCCTTATCCCCACTCCGCTGTGCGACCAACTGATCTTAGCAAGGAGCTGACAATGCTGTGTCGTCTCTGGGGAGCAAGATCCAAGAAGTAGAAAAGGAAGAGCAAGAAGCAGAGGCAAGACACTTTCGTTTGTTTTTCTGTCACATTACAATTTGAGTCCTTTCTCAGCAAGAGCTGGCCAAAGAGGAAAACCTGCTTCGAAGCATCTCTAGTCACCAGGTAAATCCACATGGTGACGTTCTCGTATATGTACACTGAACACACTCAATCAGGCTGAGCCTTCTAAGGCCACTATTCGCTCTTCCAGAAGTCCCACAGAAGGGGGGCCTACTGTAGTGGACCAGGATCAGCTTGCTGCACAAGAAGGAGAGGAAGCACTTAAGAAGGAGAAAAAATCAATTGAAGGCTGTGTCTCGGGGGAGACGTCGTTTCTCCGAAAGAGAAAGTTTCGTACAGATACCGTTGAAGCGGCGTAGAACCCGTATAGCTGAATAGAATGTGCTTTTCTAGAATGCTGTTCTCTACCCGCAGTCATGGTACGCACAACTGCGCTTGCCTGTTCCCACCGTTTCAACAACAGTTGTACCGTGAAAAAACGGAGTATCAATAGGTCCTTGAGGTGGTCGCTTATCTCCGGGACATCGAGGAGTTAAGAGAGGAATCAGCAGAAGACGTGACTTCCAGTGACAGGTTTGCTCGAGGAAACAGCACGTACGATCATGAGAACGACTGTGACCAGTCTCGACAACACCACAGAAAAGCACGGTACCACCAACGACTGCAGAACGACGTTGAATGCATCACAACGTAGCTCTACAGCAGACACTGGTACGTTTACTGGGTCTGTGCGTTCGGTCCCCTCTTGCGGCCAACGGAAGTCGTGAATCTCCTGTTGAACTGCTGTCTCTTCTTTGCGCGACCGGTGGGTGGCTTCTTCTTCTCCTTCTTGGCGACCTTCGGGGTCTGATTCTTGACTTTGCCGGCACGGGCGAGGGAACCGTGAACTTTCCCTGCAAACAAGGCACGAAGTCGAAGGAGTACGTATCATGAAGACAGCGTCTCCCAGAACAGCATAAATGAATAAACCACTATCAAACATACGAACCCTGAACAGTGGAGTCCGAATGACGCGTATACCACCAACTAATACACCGTCATCCACACTACAGCGGATTTTTACTTTTTTCCCGCCTCCCTACCCTAGCCATCCTACGACTGCAAGAATAGAACCGTGGGGCAGCAAGCCTCAAGCATGCACTCGTCAATTTTTCGTTTCAATCATTAGCGTGTTCCTCACAGTACATGTGGTGGGAACGGTTCAGCATGATCAGAACATTCTGCAGACAAACGAATAGGCAGGCTGGGCGTAGTGATTGTGTAGTTGGCTATGACGTGCCCCACAGAGAAAGTATGCTTACCCATGGTAGCGACTTTAAACGAATTTCAACACTCCACTCAAGTCCTTCAACGCAGTATCACACTTCGAACAGCGCGCCGCGTTAAAAACTGCAGCTCAAGAACTTCCTTAATTGCGTGAACGACTGAAAAGGAAGGTGAACGACAGCCGTAAGCTTTTTTTGTTCCCGCACTCGACAACTGCATGCAGCGGCGCTGCTTGGGAGAGAGAGGGTCGGAGAAAAAGGCAGCGACACAGTTTCGGCTGTCCCCGACAGCATGCGCGGTGGATCCTGTGCGTACACGGTAGTACCACCACCCCGGCCACCAGGAGAACGGCTCGTTTGTAAAGCTGGAGGCAGCCTCAGTATAAAAATCGCGTATTTTTTGCTACTCGTAGGCTACAGCCGGACGACAGATGTGTAGTCTTTCGTAGCGCAGTGGGTGAAGTACGTACAGCCAACTACAAGGCGAAGTTCGTACTAAGTGAACTGTGGACGTCCATTCTGCTGAGAGCGGGCAGCATTGGCTCCGCAACAGCCTCCGGGACCCGCACGTGGTCCGTTGGAAGTAGCGTTTTCCAAGGCACTATCGATATGACGGGCCTGTACCGTGGACGAAGCAATATCAACTGCCCTTTCATTTACTACCGGGGAACAGCAGCGGAACGCGTCTTCACATGCACAAAACACTGCTCCGGTAACTGAAGTGGATAAACATCCGCTGCTTTTGCCCAAGAGACGGGTGTGCTGCCCAGCGATTCGCCCAGCACTGCATTTGCTGTTGTCCGAAAGTGCTATTGATTAGTCACAACACATGGGCGGAACTCGGAATCGTCATTCAATGGCCAAAGATACCCGTGTTGCTTTCTTGCACAGGTGTTCACATACTCGAAGATGCGTGGGTTGTTGCACATCTCACTCAAATCCGACTGAAGACGGAGTCGACAACTAGTGGAGCCCCGGAGCCAATTGTGGGAAAGGAGATACAGCGTTTAACGTTTATGATAGAAACGAAGTCATCCAGGGCAGGCTGAACTCGTTCTATAGGCATCGGCGGACTGAAGGGGTGAAAGCTGCACGATAATGTAGGGCCGGCACCACATATGGCCCTCTCTCGGAGTTTAGAGCACAGAGCGGCAGACAAAGCAAGGCACAAGACGAGCTGTTAGGGGCGGGAACACTTGGTCCTGTCGGTTTAATGGGATTCCTTTGGTGGAAGAGTCATGGTACGACGGAGCAGACCAGGTTACCTTTTTTTTCGACTAAGCATCCCGACGCGAATTGGTTGCTCCTTCTTGTTAGAAACAGTCTGACGCTTTCGTGCTGCCAAATCTGTCTTAAGCATCCGACCCGCGGGGGATGCGTAGACAGTCGACCTGCGAAAGTTTTCGGTCGCCACAGTTACTACCTCGATCAGGACCACGGTTTCGAGCCTACTCGTGGCCTCTACCACGTGACGGTCTCGCCTTTACAAGGCCTTGTTGGATAAGGTGCTTGAGAAGCTCCTTGCCCACTGCGTCCGACACAGCACATGAACTAGCAATAATGTCCTTAGTCACATGCCTGTAGCGTTTCGGCAGTTCCTCGGATGACCGCAGCAGCGGAATCACATCGTAAGTCTCCACCTAGTCGTTAATTTGAATTGCAGGTGAATCATGTATCCGGGTCTCCCTTACCACGGCAGCAGCTTCGCCGCGTGCTTCAATGCCATCTCGCAACGATTTGCCGTTATCGCGGTCTTTTGCAGTCCTTGCTGGCTCATCCGCATCACCAGCCAATGAGCTTGAGTCACGTCTGGTTCAAAATGGTTGGTTCAGTCGAAAGGACGGAACGACTTTTGCATACCTCTCTTTATACGGACGCACTCCACTTCGAAGACGCTCATTCACAGGAGGGTCAGTTCTCTCCTTGAAGCGGATGTCTTGCTGCTGCAGCTCGGCAAAAGCCGCCTCCGCAACGGAGACCGGGAGGTCAAGTTTTTCGGCAAGTTCTTTGCAGTCGGTGATTCCTACAAACACGCGCTTCCTGCGGGATTTTCACTGGACAAAATGAACCACCGACTAACCTGTCTGAACTGCGTAAGCCTTTAAGTGTTGCTTCAGTGCATCTTCTGAAAATTCCCACATTAAAGCTTCTAGAACAGCTACTACTACATACGCACTATCCGTACCCTTTTGGTCCACAGTTTCCCACTCCAAAAAATAGGTGTCTTCCGAGTCACAAACGGTCTGGATTCGAACTGTCAATGCATGGTAACCGGTTCTGATCTGAAAAAAAGAAAAGTACAGCTGTGAATACCACTGAAGGAAATTAATCTTATCACTTCTCCGGTTAGTGCATCGAGAGGAACGTCGTTGCCGAAGGTGACGGGAGATTCTGTCAGTGCAAAACCCTCGCATTTGTACTCGGCAGGAGTCTGAAACTGATGGTCCAATATACGGCTTTCTGCAATTCCCAAATATCGGACCTTTCCATTGTACGCAAGCTGCAATTACGAAGAACCATGTGAATCCTGACACGAATTACGCGGCACATCATTTCTCACTGTCATCGAAACGTAATGCTCGTCCGGCAGATGTTCAAGAGATTGTGTCAGGCAGCACATTGACCGGAGAAGCTGACGAATTTACGTGTGCTTCATGTATTTCCCAGCAAATTAAGCAAGCATTACCAGTTCTGTTTGCCTCTTTGCCTCTTCTTTCGTGACACAAGCCAACCGGGATCCAACCTGCTCAAAGGCGCGTGCATTGCCCTTTCTGACAGTGACAGACACTCCAGCTTCATCGCCTGTGTAGGTGAAGTGAAACTGATAGCATTCCAGAAGTTTATCGGTTGTTCTGCAGTGAATGCCGAGAGAAAGGTGCTCAAGGTATTCCTGGCATTTCAATTGTGATGCGGGTATGTATATTATGCGGGCAGGGTATCGCTACCTGCTGAAGTGAATCATTGACTGCATCTTGAAGCCACCCTAGTATCCTCTTCGCCTTGGCATTTACTGGCTTAAGTTGCCTGAGGTGCAGACCTTGAAACTGCAAGGGTTGGAAAGCATCCTCTTCGAAGCAATTCCGCAGGTACAGTATGGAGGACACGCCAAGGTTCAATGTATGTTTGAGAATCTGCAGAGACTGAGCTCTGGTCACGACATCAGTTTGCAACCTGGTAGCCATGTTGAAGAGAAATTTTCGCAAGACAAACGACACGACTGCGACAGAAGTGGAGCAGTATTGCCATCGGATGCGCCGGGTGTACACACTCTTGGCGATTTCCGACCCGGACGTCTGTACACTGAGAATGCGGTGTCCAATCGATTGCTGTCCATGTCGCAAACCTGGCGACCGTCGTTCTGCACGAACGACGAGAGGCTCTGCTTGTGGGAGTATTCGCTGTGCTCCAGATAACGCTGCTTTTTGGTGCTGCGAAGAAGTGCCATATTCAACAGGGCCATTTCTTTTACATCCCAGAAAAGTCGAAACCACTACGGAGCCAACAAAGAACATTCGACGAGACACTGCGAGAATGACGTTCCGCTGTTAAACTGGCGTTACCTCACCGGAGACGCCCGGCACCCAACGCGTTGGTTCCCATGTTTCGTGATGAGAAAAACCTCAGAGTCACTTGACATGCCAATAATTATCAGTATAAAATCTGCTGCGCATAATACTACTCGACACACAGGGCGAGAAAAGGCTGCCAAACACACACTTATGCTTGTTTTCGCTTAACTACGCTGACATGGCACCCTTGGACCTTAACCAACTGGTGGAGTGCCACGGGTGCGCCACGCGGTTCAAAGGTGCTAGCGTGTCGATGCTCTTTGAGAGAGAGAGGGCGAAGAATATTAAAGCAGCAATTGCCCATCTACCCATTTTGCTCATGGCTTGCTGGCCTATTACAGATTTTCGGGAACCGTGGTTCCACGAAACTCGTCCGGACCAATACAATCTGCCTTTTACCGGGAACAGCCACCGTCCTTCAAACCGATAAATGGCTTTTGGCCGCAGCTAGCGGAGCATCGCCCCTATTTATTCTGTGAAGTGCGCTTGATGCAGGAAGGTGACCTTGATACCTGGGAAATCTAGTACTTTCTCCATATTCTGGTAGATCTTCGGGCGGATAAGTACCTGTTTTCTCAACCGGGTGCCAACCATTCCTCGCGATGGTGAGTGCAACGACGTGAAGTGGTTAACACGCGTATGATGAGTCGTTTGGGCCGCCTACGTCGACGACTCCGATACAAACATTCTTATATTCTTTTGCGATGGCGTCCTCGTGTCTTCTTCTCGTAAGAGGAATTTAGTGCTGAGGCTGCAGGAAATTCGCATAACTTCTGAATAGTCTGTTGCCCTTTGTGGCTGCGGAGCAGGCTTCGGGATGAGGTGGACACCTAATGAGTCACATTTCATAAGGAGATCGAACACCCCAATAGATGCATATTACGTTTTGCAGCGCTCCAGATGCATTTAGATTCAAGCATGTTGGACTAATATCAGTCGCCTGAAAATCCGTGTGCACTCCCCTATGCGTGCGCGATGTCCTACTGCAGCTGGCCCGAGGTGACGATGAGCTTTGTTCCTCCTTCTATAGGAGTGCAAATAAACACATTCGAGGCGTAGGTGGAGAGTAAGTCTTAGCACACACTGATCCACACTTTCTCGGTGGGTCATGAGGAAGGACGAGGGAAAGTAGGGCGAAAACGGCGACATCGCCAGCAGCCACGCGTGAAGATACGCACGTTCAAAATGGTATTCCGTGGTCACGGTGATTGAAAGATTTCCAGCACAGCACTGTGTGCGGTTGAGGGGCCGCATCATGCTGTGTAAGCAGAACGCCAGCAGCCTACAAGCGTGCCCGTAGCACCAACGACAGAAACCCTGACCCAACACGCAAACAGCATGCCTCGCTAACCTAGTGAGTCCGATGACTGTGCGTCTGTGCGCTACTTGCTTTGTGATATGCTTGTTCAGGCCTCCTGCCTCTTCCAGAGCGGATCTCAGGCGGTATATGCCCGGTTACACCGCCCCCCCATCATTGAATGCATACAAAGTAAGGGGAGGCAGTAACGCAGTTTTCTCCGGCAGTCCCAAATACCACTTTTCTCCTCAATTTTGCTGGGACTGTTGTACCTTACTTCACAGATATAATGCCCAACCTCACAAATGCCACGAGAGACCACCTGATTGTGCTGTTACAGGCATGGCACGTCAACAGCGCGACACTGAGACGGGAGAATGATCGACTGAAGGCGGAGAACAAAAAGTAGGTCTGACACAGCTCACGGAACTAACAATAAACTGTCCAATACATACCTGCAGCAGTAACGGTTGTTGGAGTCTAGTTGGAAGCATTCAATGGCTCTGCAATGTTTAAACAAACTTTTGTCTTTACGCTCAGTGTCTTCGTTAAGTTCCGAGAGGACGCCTTACCCTTTGTGTGTGTGTGTGTGTGCGTCCGGTTTGCAGTATCGAACGAGATTTCGACAGACTATATCAGCGCGCCTACATTGCCGAAGTGCAGCTCAACAATCTCAAGGTGATTCTTTGAGTCCTGTGTTCGTTTTCATCGATCGCTTTGGTAGTTATTTTGTGATATGTGGCGTTGTTGCCGCCCATCTCACCACACTTATTCATCACCACGTTGTGCTTAATCGTGATCCTCGTTGAACGCTGCATGCTCAAACACTCCTCAGTTCCACTTCTTCCCATAGCGCAGACGATGGCCTGCTTCTACCGCAGAGATGCACGACAAGCCGAAAGTGAGTAAGTGAGGTGCTGCCATCTGAAAGCTTCACCCATGCGTCTTTGAGAGTGATGATTTGCAGGCAGCAGCAAGCAAAATCCCACTCGGTGGGGCGAACTACAGTGTGACACAACTCGTCAAGCTGGCAGCGAACCTCCTCGAACTTTTGACAAAGCAGCCCGAGCAAACATGCGTCAGTGTCATTCCAGACGCATTGGCTTGCCTTTCAATGTGCCACGTTGTAAGTTCATGACTTTCCATTTAGACGAACGGCACTCTTTACCATTCGTTGGTTTCTGATCACCTCTGCCTTGAGGAAATGCCATCGGTGTATGGCCGAAGTATGATCTCACGCAAGCTTGCTGCTCTGAACATTTTTCGTCATCACATGGTGCACGTTGTGACATCCTGACGATTGTATCGCATGAGATATAGAGGGGGGCATGCTGTCACAATTAGATTATCAAGCGCAGAATTTGCCACGTGGAACTCGTCGTACGTATTGGTGCACCACAGGCGTCACTCTTCATAATGTAGTGCTTGTTTGTGCAGAGACAAAGAGGGTGGGGGCAAGGTACAGTGCGACGGATATCCTTCACTTCTTGACGTCAGACATGTAGTTTTTCTTGTCCCTCGTGTGTCTGCCTTGTTCAGAGAGACAGACGACTCTTCGCAGCCGGAGAGAAGTTAAAGCGCACGCTACAGTGCCCCAGCGGAGCTTCTGGTTATGTATGTCGCAGACAGAAGAACGACTGAAGAAAACTAATTCTCGTTTAAGAGTCTGACGAACTTCAGTTTTTGTCCCCAAGTCCTGGAATCTGAAATGGGATATATGGTGTAGTTTGTAACTCAGGGGTCGTGTTCACTCTGCATTGCGGACCAGTGGCTAACGGAAAGGCATTTACAGGTTGAAGCGATAATCAGGCTTTGCACATGCGTTGTCATTCCCTTTAGCCTCTGGTGTTCTATTTCACTTCCATTGTAGAACGGAAACGAATCAAAGACACGCCCAATAGGGAGACCTGCTGGTGAAGGTACGTAAAACTGACGTGACATGCAGAGCCCCGTACTGGTCATGTGGCGTCCCGGTTTTAAATCACGTCAGTTCCACTTGAACACAGCATTCTGTCACGTTGGATGCCAATAAGTTTTCTTTGGTCAGTCTCCTCGTGCAAAGTGGTGTGTGCTCTGCGGAGGAAAGAAAGCCCACTCGTGTTGCGCGTGGTATCGCTCGTGCCGTAGACCTGATGAGTTTGGGCGCCTGCAAGGCTTTTCTGACCATTTTTTGTGCGGCTGACACTCATGGAGATTGGTGGGGGACACAGTTGTATTCCATTCCGTATATTGGCTGCTGCATTTAGTGAGGTCCTAGAGATTTCACAGTTGGCACCACCTACGCGAAGGTTATGAATAACTTTCCCAGAGTTCATTTCATGATGTGGCGCCATGTATATTTTATTTGAACATGTACTTCATTTACATTAAAATATGAAAAAATTTCTTTGTGCAACAGTCATACTTTCTTCATACAACTGGTTAACATTCCGAGCGATGTCGGAATTTCGGAGCTTTGAACTGAGTTAAACATCATCTGAGAGTGAGACGGCTGTTATCTATCATTTTCTGTTCTTTATCTGCAGTTGCTCCGGACCTCAAATGGCTTGCCACTGTTTCTGATGACCTCTCGTGGTTGAAATGGGCGGATCAGTAGGTCAACTCAAAATTCTCCAGATTGCCTGGACGCATAGAGGCGGTGGTAGCCGATGGTTAGAGAGAAACAATTGCCTCTGCTTGATGCCGCCTTGAAATTCCCTCTGATGTACTTTTATGTATCCCAAATAAACACACAACTGCGTGTTTTGGTGTCGCTGGGATTTCCCGGCGGTGATGTGTATTGTGGACGTATAATCTATCTGGGGCATGCTACTAATCAGTGCTTGTGGAGGACTGAAGGCACCAAGCTCTTCTATCAGAGGTGTCCTTCTGGAGGGAAGGCAAAACTGTTCGACACGCGCGACCTCATGCCTCTTTTGCACATGCCCCTATGTCGTCGATGTTCGATGTGACACTGCAGATGGGACGTTTTGCCGATGGACTTGCGCTGGATCTCGATAGCTGTCGATGATCGCTCGCTACTGCTTCATCGGTTTTTGTGGACCCGGGCCCCGGTTGATCTGCGGTACCTTACTGTTGTCTCGGGCAACATGGATTGGCTGTACATTGGACGTAAGTTGTGGTCATGCTTCTCAGGCCTCCCCACATGCACAGTTTGATCAGCTGCCGCTCGCAACCAACGCGGCGCACCGAGTCAAAGGTCTCTGGCCAGCGTCGATAGACAAAGGGTTTGTTCGTTTAGCCCGACAGCTGAATCAGTGCGATCCGAAACTATATTCCGCTCTCTCATCTAGCATATCGTCGCCACTCCTCAGGCTCAAGAAGACACCATATCCTCCGTCCCCCGCTTCGCACTTCACACCGGGTTTGGTTCTGTTTGTGAGGCGGTAGCGCTCATGCGACTTTTTGCGCTGTGGAGCCCAACGCGAGATATTTGAGAAAATGCATATGGTACACTCCTTTTCTTCGTACACGGTGACAATAAAGCATTAGTCTGCGTAATAATGGTGTTATGTTTTTCGTTGTCGTGTTTCACAGCTGACAGGTGGTACTCTACTCCGATGCAGCTTCGGTTGCGTGCGATTGCGCTGGAGGATCCGACTATTATTAAGCCTACTATGGCAGAAGCGGCCTTATATGGTCTTGAGAGGGAAAAGATCGCCAATACGCTCAGTACGTCTAACAGTGTGACTTTAAACGCTGCCTGAAAGGACTTACCCCTTGGTATGCGCTGTACATTAGTTGAGTAAGGCTAGTACATAGTGCTAGTTTTTCCATAAGGCCGGTTCATCCTGTCATCTTGAGCGAATTGGTTACAGCAGTTGAGGTAGCCGTGACATTTTCCATCTGCTCCACAAACGGCAGCACTACCGTGCGATGACGTGGCTTCTCTATCATGTGTTTGACGACTTTGGTGACAGTTCCAGATGCAGACCTGCCGAACTTACCGTCTCCCCACGCTCCCGAAGAGGATCTTGACCTTACGTTGAGAATCAGTCTGTCCCCTGCTGACATCGCTGTCTGCGAAAACAATGGAGGAATAGCCTCTAGTGCTAAAGCGGGGGCCTCTACGGGGACACCTGGCATGCCCACTCCTGGTAGCAAGGTTGGACAAGCTAAAGAAACTAGTGCCTCTTCTAAAGTGGGCATGGCCAAAACAGTTCCTTCCCCACTTTCGAAGACCGCTCCTCCTTTAAAAGCAGATCCAAGTGAGCCCGTACCAACCAAGGTAGGCGGAGGTTCTGTCGGAGGACCTAAAGCCACCCCATCGCCGAGCAAAGCAGGTCCTCCGCCAAAGGACAGTGACAAGCCGGGCGGCGTGGCAAAAAAAGCGAGCCCAACGCCACCTTCAAAGGCAGAAGGAGTAGCAGCTTCAGGAAGTGGAGACGCCCCTGAGGAACCCAAATCAGTGAAAGGCGCACCACTAGGCAAAAAGGGCCCGGGCCCTCTCGGAGTGAAGGGCGGCTCTCCCTTACCCCCTCCGGGAGATGCCAAGGGTAAAGCATCACCTGAATCTGCCACCGCCAAAGGTCCTGCGGAGCTTCCGAAGGGGCCTGCGGGGGCTGCAAAGGCTGCAGTCCCTGGCAAAGCCGCGCCGGTCGGACCGGGAAAAGGGCCCGCGGCCCCATTAGGGAAGAAGGCTCCTGGGGAACCTGTGGGCAAGCCGAAAGCAGAGATGAAGAAGAGTTCTCCACCAGTGGGAGAGCCGAAGGCTGAAGTGAAGAAGAGCCCTCCCCCACCATCAGGCAGCCCAAAAGCCGAATCGAAGAAGAGTCCCTCTCCACCACTGGGCGAGCCGAAGGCAGATGTAAAGAAGAGCCCTCCTCCACCACTGGGTGGACCTAAGGCAGAAATGAAGAAAAGTCCTCCCGGGGCGTCTCCAGCAGCACCAAAGGCTGACAGCAGCACTCCCGCGGCACCGACCGGCGCCACTCCGCCGAAGGCCAAACTCGGAGCGCCGCCAGGCAAGGCGCCGACTGCTGGAACTGCTGAGGGCAAAGAAGCGGCCCCAGCGAAGAAAGGTCCGTTGCCCGCAAAAGGAGCGGAGCCACTAGGCAAGAAGGGACCTCCACCGGTTGCAAAGGCAGAAGACACAACGAAACCGCCGCCGCCAACTGCGGGTCAGAATGATGATGCGGACGGTGCAGGTGTATCTGCCAAAAAACAATCACCTCTCGGGAAGGGTCCGCCGCCGAAAAAAGGGCCCCTGCTGGGAAAGAAGATTCCTCCGGCTCCGGACGCACGAGACGCGAAAGTGAGGCCAGTCAGCGATTTGGACACCCACACAGCTAGCCTGACCAGGCTGACACATCAAGAGATGTTCTAAAAGATTTCTGAAAGAGGGAACTGGGAAACGTGGGATTCAACCAGTACACTAGAGTGATGCTTTTCACAGGACATTTCTCAGGGGGTTTTACGACGTTTTTGCTCTCTGCTCAACGTCAAATTTAACGTCAGTCCGCGTTTTGGTTGTGTCCCTCCGCGGTGCTGGTGACCAGGCTGACGACGCTTCACCGGCGAAAAAAGGGCCACCCAAAGGTCTCCCCAAAGGAAAAGCACCCCCTAAGGGTACGTTGACAAGACAAAAGTATATGGTTACCACTCGCTTCTTTTCTTTAGTGGCACTCACACTTCAATACGGCATGCATGGAAGTTTACCAGCGGGTGATGCCAAAGATGCAGAAAACAGAGACGGCTTTTCTTCGTTGTATGTGCGCAAGTTCTTCGCTCCCCGTTGTCACTGTAATTGCTTCACTGCACATTAGTAGCTCGCTTTATGTGCGATTCACATAGTCAACTAGTTGCGGCAGGTTGACTGGTAAGCAGCAGCAGCCAGTTCCGAGTTTTACTTCTTTCTCTTATTTGCGTCCAGGCAAAGGATTTCTTTGAGACGTGGTCAACCCCATGTTGCAACCGGCAGTGCCGCAAACAAATATGTCTACTCTGGTGGCAAGAGACAGATCTACTGGCACTCGCCGATCGTTCCATCTGGGTGGTGGTACGCCTATCTGTCGATTTCCAGCAAAGACATTCCCAGCGAGCTCCTTGTTCGTGCATGAACCTACATAGTATGTGGCTTCGCATCTTCCTACAAACGACTGTCTACAGGGAAAATATGAGCGCCCGAGTCATTTTTCGAGTAAACACCAGAACAAACTCCCCTCGTGCCCCGGCGCGGTTGCCCCCAGTCCCTGTGTCGCGAGAGAAGCGTCCGTCACTGCACCTTTGCAGACTCCCGTCTAGCAAGACCTCAAATGCGCTAAAAAAGCTCAACAAGGGTAGCCATGTACAAACTCTGCAGTTATTTATTGCCTTCTACCAGAAGTCCCATGTTGCAGATCTCTCCAAAAATGTGATCGCGGCATCTCGTATCAAATAACTTTTACATAGAGATGTTGTTGTACCACCAAGCTTGAGCTTGACCCGGCTATAGAATTTACCTGCATTGAACAGCCCGTTTACTACTCACGAAACACTATCTCCAACTATTCACATAGCGAGTAACTCCTGATTCGCCCGGTGGGGAGAAGCAATTTGACGACTAAACAGGACATGACTATCGCCGACAAGCATTAACGCCTTCCGTCGGTCCTCTGCGTAGTGTGGCGCTTTGTGGTTGAAGCGAGACAACTCGTTTTGAATGTTGTAGAGCCGACTGACCGTATAATACACTTGTATTTTGCAGCGTCACCAAACGAGTGGGATGATCTCTCGTCACTTGCTGCGTTCGCGCCCGTACGTGAGATGCGTGGACGTATGACAATACGTATAAAACTGACAGGATTACACCATAATACATTTTGATTCACTACTCAAGAAACATCTGACCGCGTAACAAGAATTCGGGCAACATGCTGCATTAAAGAGATAAGCAAGAACCTCAGAAAGTAGATTCAATACAAGGCCCCGAAATACGGTGGGACGGCATGCAACAGAAACACTGAGGGCGGAATCTCGAGAAAGCCACAGTTCCCCGTATGAAGTTATATCCGTATGTCATAGTCATTACACCTGCAAGAACTCCAACTCTACAAGAACCAGGACGCATATAGGTGTAATAGTGACGCATCTTCCACTGTTCAGGAACGATCTGTATCTCACAAACTTCATCCTGATTTTGCCGAGATTGTCCCGTTCCTCCACAAGCATGCTCCAAAGAGTACTATAAATCAAGCAGAGACGGCCGTAGGACTCTCGCCAAGCGTCGTCACCACGAGCGTCGCTCCACTACCCACTCCTTGGAAACTAACCTCTTCACTTGAGCTGCATCCAGAATCTTCGACCACGTAAGCAGCTGATCCTAAAGCAGCATTGAGCCTGGTGTAGTCGAGGACAACAGCGAGACGGCCTTTGTGTCCCAGACCTATCGTAAGCACTGCGGGTCCTGCTGGCTCTTCCACTTCTACCACATCGAACGCCGAATTTGAGCCCGTCTGAAACTTCAAAAATCCATCAAGGAAATTCGCGACGAGTGAATGACACGAGCCTACAGCAACATCCAGTTTAGTGGAGATAAACGTGAGCGTTAGTTGCTGCCCCTCTTCGAGCGTCGCTTTCGTGCTGTCACCATGGATCTCGGTTTTCGGCGTCTTCTCGGGAGATGTTGATTTCTCAGGCAGGTCTATGTTACCACCCTTCGTTGGATGGTCCGGCTGAGCTTCTCCTCCAGGCGACTGTTCCTTACCGCCACCTCTCTCGTCCGAACGATCGGCGGGCTGTTGCATCTCAGGCGGTTGTGACGGTGGCCCACCACCAGTTCGTGAAATCTGGCCACTTTCATCTAAACACACCGGGGGATTCTCATCCTTCGGTAGGCAGACTTCAACTTCAGAACATGGGCTGTCGACGGATCCGATTGCCTGGCGAATTCCTTCCTCTTCTGTATAATGCCGCTTGTCTAGTTCTGTCGACGTCCCTGCAGGTAACGGGGTGCCGGCAAGAAAACGGGGAACGGATGAGCCATCGGTGGAAACTGGTAAAAGATGACTTCGATGGAAAAACATGACCAGAACCACCCCGTTCTCCCCACAGACCGCACTACTCTTGTCCTGGCTTGATCATCAAGAAAAAAATTGACAACATCTGTGGTGTCGAGCATGACAGCGGTAAGGACGCAAAATGAGAGGTTGCAGCCGCAACTTGTGGCGCTGTTTTTGCTTTCCCTGCATTTCCAACTTACCTCGTCGTCCTCCAGGGCAGTACCACGTTGTTCCGCAGTTGCTCGCACACTCAGCATAAACCGAGTACAGCAAGCTGGCCTAAACAGTATTGACGACAGCAAACAATGCCAACCTAACATTCCTTCCATGTTCCTCCAGTCTCTGCAAAGAAAAGCTTAGAATGGATGTGTACACTGTTATCTGTTGTACCGCTGTGAAAAAATAATTAAAGAAAACATACACGCCACTAGATTTCTGCAGCTCGTTTCGAGCGTCTGCCCATTAACTGGAAAAAACGGGAATGAACTGCGGTAAATAACCCCTCTTCACCTTTCGTGGTGTTGCTTTGCCTCGCAGTTATGGACGGCATATCAGGCTTCCCTTTTCCACAAGATACAAAGTTTTCTGTCCCCAACAAGATGCATACGCTGAGAAGGCGATGGTCTGAATACTGATGTACGGGTGCACTCTAACAGGTTCTTCCTCACCTTCTCGTAACACCTCCACGCAACCTCGACATTGTTTCCGAAGCCCTTCGACCTCCTCGCAATGGTCCCTGGAAATTTGTCGTTACAGTACTTGTTGGCAGATGCTTGATAAGGACTGCAGAACCGTTGTACTCCTTCTTCGACCAATTTGGACAGTATCTCATGGCGCGTTGCGTGATTACTGTTTTGCCGGTGTACGCCGCCAGGACACGGTATCGTGTGGCCACAGTCGTCCACGCAATTAACACCGTTGTTTTCTTGATTGCTCTCCAGCAAAGAGGCTGTATCAAAGCATCTCCATTCAAGTGTATTTTGATGAGTAATGCCCACGGCGTTTCGAGCTACTATCCGGCTAGAGGGCACACACATTTTACGAAGTCCGCCTTGGCAGAGTTCTGCAGCAATCTCTTGGCAGCGTTGGTCAAGCATCTGTTGTATATAACGTCCCGATGCCGGCGAATGAGAATGCGACGCTGAAAAAACACCGACAGAATCGAGAGAGCCAGTTCACGTGTCGTCGCTGCAATTTCACCGCACGTGAAACGTCCAGTTTCAGCCACAGTAAACTCAGATAGAAGCCTTGAAAAAAGAGGACGACTGAGTGCGCTCGTACCATTCAAAGCGAGCCAATGGCTTGCGTTCCCTTGTCCAGCTGACTACTACTACGGGCAAATCTTGTACATCACGACAGCTGTGTGCATTGATCCAAAAAATCGTGCACCCATCAGTCCTTGGTCTACACCCCCGATATCCAAGAACAAGAGCGATGTTAGCGAACGAACTGGAAACGTACCTTCTCCATATGCTTCTGGCCCAACGCCAAATAACACCGGCAATAGAACGGTGAGAAACAACGCCTGGCCCATCTTTGCAAATCCGTTCTAGGTCAACTACAGAATCGAGGCACGTGTACACAGCTGCATCAACAGATCAGCAGCCATGTGAGACGAAACCAACACACAAAAACGCACTCCTGCAAGCTAGCTGACAGGAAAATAACTAAATTTTCTACAGCTTTCAGCCGGTGCGACGTCTAGCAACACGAGAACCGCGTCGCACCAATAAGGAACGTAACATCGAAGTGCGAGTAGAAGGAGCCAGGCGACTGGAACACCCGCGTCGGCGTTCCATGCCGGACGTTACTGTTACTTCGGATGTCGCACTAGAGACGCCACAGGAAACGGTAGCGACGCGGCACCCGCTTTCAGGTTGACGTGTAGAAGGCTCTGAAAAATGTTGAAAACGCATGTGTACTAGGTTATTTTCGCCGACTTCCGGTGGCTCCTCCACTTGGTTGGTTCACTCACTGTAGTGCACTGTAAGTAAGTTTCGAGATCAGGTGAGGTGGAACGGGACCGTCTCGATTGTCAAATCCTACAGTACTTAGAACAGTGATTTTTCAGATACTACTGCACGCAGTCGTCTACCAGACTCCGATTCTTTATAGCGCGCATTAGTAAACGGTGTTTTGGTAGCCGTAAAGATGTGCAGTGACGGAAGAAAACGTCATTTCCACGGATGACGTGAGGTAGAGCAGTTCCGACACTAGATGGGGACACTCCCGGTAAACAGTATCACAGGTCGCCGCAAACCGTGCACCTTCTCTCTTTTAAGCTGTGACCTTTACTCGGATTCAAATTAATTGTCTTCGTTTTCTCAAAAAACCCGAAGCTGCACCACCGGAAAACACTTTGAACGAAGGTACCCCTTTTTCTTTCTGTGAATACGGTTTCGGGGATTTTTCGACCCACCGTTCAAGGGCGGACAATTACTGAGCAGCACCGACACGGCCTCCTTTTTTAGTCACCATGTATCAGAGAAAAAGTGACTGAAGGTACAGCTGGTGAGCACCACTACATTCCGATACAAAGGGGTGAATGAGACGGCGTGGCAAAATTGACTGTCTTTTATCTCCTGCTCTGTATTGCTTTCGTTTAGTAATCCCCGTCTTCCACTGAACGATCAGTCTGTACTCCGGTGGTTGACACGCTAATATGTGACGCTGGCTGCTTACTAGAAATCGCGTGTTCTTCAGTGAAATGACCTGAAACTTTTCATTAGGAGTCTGCTTTCATCGTTACGCGTTCTAGCGAGTGAGCCTGCACAACGTCCACATAGTGCAGGTGTGGAGGTGGTTCAGTACGCGCCAGCAGTACACATGCGAAAAACCATCGGAAATATTATCAGAAACCGGTATCACTGACTCCCTGTCGCATCTGTGACCATCTGACTGTTCTGCCGTAATCAAAGGCGGTGAAATTTGATGTCTCACTTCAAAAACAACGACGCCAGGACAGAAACACCACCACAGGCACACAGTACATTTTGAGAGGGGACACCTTTTTTGCCAAGAAGACCGAGGCGAAGTTCCGAGAACAGAAATGCTCACTATCTGTGCGCGCTTATCCTAAATGAGTTCACGACATCTATAAATTCAGATCGTTTCGACGAATATTAAGCTCCCTAAGCAAGCAGAATCTGCCTTAACGCTTATCGTAGGCCTTCTGACAATCGATAAACGCTGGTCACAACAACACGATCATCTACAACTATTGCGCTCTAAATTGAAATGGTCAAGTGCCTTTACTTCACGGAGGTTGTGATCACAATTCCAAGAGATTCTCACGTGTTCCTTGACATTAAATGGCGCAGCCAGAAGCTATACACGGCTTCGATATACTTTTTTTATCACCGGCCTCCGTCTCTCGGGCCAAGGCGCTTGTCGCGGCTTTTTGAACGGCCTCGATTTGTTTTATCGTGGGGATGCGTAAGTGCGGCCACTGTCAGCGAATCGCTGCTGAATGTTGACGGCGATAAGCGTGAGCAACTCTTCTCCTGACTCTTCTCTGAAACCACTGCTGATCAAAGCTTAGTGTTTTCAAGAATGATACGGCGCAACCTCGGCCGATTTCGCCACGACACTGTGAACTACCATTGACGCTTCCGCCGTCTCGCATTTAGCACCGCTGTCTACCACATAGAGTAATTACGGCAATTGTAGCGCGCACGCATTGAGATGAGAGGACGTATCTCCACCAACCCATCACGTGCGAAACAAATTTGCTTTGCAAATATTCACACTTGTAGATACCGATTGTCCGTCACGGGGAAAGTCGTAGCGAGGGGGCAGCGAACCGGTGCATGCACACTCCTCACTGGAGGACCGCAAGACAAACCCCAGGTTTTTCCACAGTTTCTTTTTCTTGCGTCACCACAGTGATATTGCACACGCACTTTCTGAACTCGTGTTGACCAGAACAGTTTCACAAATGTCGACGTCTAGCGGAGTGTTACGTGAATGCTGAGAGACTTGTCCGACAAATTTGACGTGTTGGTGCTTTTCGGGGTGCGGTGGTAAAGCCGTTTGCAGCCGGTGATTGCCCTGCAGTTGCATATGCCCGTCACCACACTTCATCAGACTAATGCCACTAGGTAGCGTTGCCTGTTACCTTTTCTGAGTCGCACTGTGTACGAACTGACCCCGGGAACTGTGTGTCTACTGTATGCCGTCATTGGTGGCGGTTCCGTAACTATGGCAATAGAAAGCGGAGGACTGGGTCCTCGGACTCTGATCCCGAGAATTCTTCTGATATCATCATGGCAAAGAGGTGCCCAACCAGACGAGGGAACGAAGGAAACAGAACCACAACTCGTTCAAGGAGATGCTCCAGGCAGCTCTGGGAATCTGTCCTCCCCGCAGTGGAAGCCAGCTAATCACCAGCTGCTTGAGATTTTGCTCCCTCATCCGTCCCAACCGAGCGTAGTTGTAGCCTTTTTATGGTCAAACTCCACATTGTATGAACTGAATCAGTTTACTCGTGACGTGGGACTGACATCGGTTCTCCTTAGATCACCTGAGTTCGTGCTGGGGAACGGGGCGCTTCTTGCAGCGACACCTTTTGACCCTCTATTTATTTTCCTTGCTCTTCTTTATCGCCACGCCACCGAGTTTTTTGTTCCTTTCTCTCAGCTGATTTCCCAGTCCGACTATTCTCAGGAGGTTCGCAGAAACCTTACGTGGCTGGCATCCGTACCAGAAGTGACGAAGCGAATCTCCCTGATTGCGGACATCCGTAGTGCTGGCGATTCAACCATTGGAGACCATGACACAAGGAAGGGAGAGTCGCCTTCTGCGTTGCAAAACTCGTGGCTAAAATCAGAGTTCTTCCGCCTCAATGCCGACAAAGCGCGTACTTTCCTTCAGCGGAAACACGCAAAACTGCTGAAAACAATTCTAGGTCTACGACTTCCTTTCAAGGACTGCGTCGTCTTCGGCGAAAAAACGCAATACAGCCCAGTACCTAAGGATACTAGTCGTGGACCTTATACAACAGTTAATTCATGGAAGAATGACCACCTAAACCCACAAAAAGGTAATGTCGCTCCAGGCGATGTGACGGAAAAGATTGAAGTTGACCTTGCTGCTGCACACCGGATGGTGGACGAAATTCTGTGTGGGTATCTTCCCAAAGGCCTCGCTGCTGCTTTCAAACAACCTTGTAACAAACAGGGGAGGTCGCGAACCACAAAGAGGGAGGGAAACGGGAACGCCGTAAGCTGCACACTTGCAAATGTTGCAGAGGATAACGAGACACATGATGGTAGGATGTGCGGCTCGGGGGACCTGTTTCCGAGTCCTGAAGTTCTAAGCGACACATGTCCAACACTTTCAGCTGCCTCTGCTGGTCGAGAGAAATCAACCTGCGGGTTCGTCGATGGTACCACCGGTAAAGCAACAAAGACCGAGGAGACCCTGGTGAGCTCTGGACTACATGATGAGACAACAAAACGTCCCGAGGGGCGCAAAAAGCGGCTGCGTGCTCATGCCGCAGTTGTTCAAGCAGCTACTTCGCCACAGTCTGAGACCAATAGCGCAGATCAGAGTGAATCCGATACAAAAGAGAATGCCTCGCGGCAAGCAGAGACAAGACAAGTGGCACGTCAGGCTGACGAGCAGAAAGCAGCAGGAAATACTGACAGACATTTCGAAGACGAGGGGGACACGGCAAACTCTACTTGTAATAAAAAGTGTAGGAAGGAGAACTCACAGCGTGAGGGGTCCTTTTCGAAAGGCAATGCAGCAAAGTCGGAGGCCGATAATGCTATGTCAAAGACAAAAGCGAAAGGAGGTACCAGACTGTCAAATCAAACGTTAATCAGTTCGTTTTTTCGAAAGAAACACTGAGTGTGTAACTCCTCTAGTGCGTTTTTTGGAAGATTCGGTATGTGGATTGATGGGCAGTGGCTGGGCGGGCATTCAGAAACTGAGTACCGAGCAACTGTGGCAGGATGGCATAGGGAATCTTACTCGGTGCTTCGTGTTTGCCGAGACCTGTGAAAAGTTGATGCTCCTGTTATGGCGTACACATGATCAGAACCTTGCACCTTTGCTTTGGTGCTTGCTCGCGTGTTCGGTAGGAACACCACGTGTGTAAGCCGTGGACTTGTTCTTGTATCATGAGAATTGTGTTGAAAAAGGTTTTGATATACGATGATGGACTATAGGGGGAACGGCGTGGAGCGCCGGCGCGCGACGAGTGTTTTCAGATATAACCTAATGTAAAAGGGTTCATTTTCTGTTGGAGGTCTCCTCGTGCGTAGGAGACCGATGGACGAAGTTTTGACGCCGAGTGTGTTACTGCGCTTGTTTGGCGCGCGCTGCATGGAATGCAGTTCTGCTCACGCTTTTTCTGCATGGAATGCTGCCGCGTTGCAAATTTGAAACTACTCGAACGATGGGAGGAACTGCGTTCTCATCTGCACACCCCATCTAGTACGAAAAGAACGGTTACAATCGTAACTTGTTACATACTGAATTTGTTGCGGAAAGCCCGAAACATGAAATGAATTGCGGTCGGTCCACATACGACTGCCACGGTGCGATGGACCGGTTCTAGAAACGGCAGGGTTCGTTCTATCAAGACACAGGAAACCGTCACCAGTCATCCGTAGCAGCGCGACACAGTGGTTGGTTGGAGACGTTTGTGATATTGGGACTGTGTTACAATGTGAGAAAACCAAAAAGAAAAACAATGATGATGTGTAACGATGATGCCTCTATTGTCAGCCACCGTGAAGATTGAAAAAAGCAGACTGCCACCAGCCGAGTACGGTAGACTACAGAATTGCTGTGATCGCATCGACATAAAAAACTCGCGTATACGTAGATGAAAGAAACCTGTGATTTGTTGAAGACATGCGGCTCTTCTCCTTGCGCCCACCTCAAGATACTTCATCGAAGTGATACGGACGGTTGCCGAGTTTCCTGCCACGGCTCGTACCACAAAAGAAACAGATTAATAATGCCATCCTAGAGATTTTGAACTCGCTGTCCTCTTGCACTGCTATGGCTAAACCTGTGCCGTGCTCTGGCCTCCGCTTCAGTTTGTGTTTGCCACGTATTCCAGTGTCATGGAGTAGAACATGGCATTCGTTTGAGTTACTTCGGACAGAGCCGAACAACCGTCTCCTCATGCGCCCCCCAAAAACTCGAGATGAAACGCTTGGTTCTGGTGCGCTCTGTTGAAGAAGGTGCTGGAGGCCACCCAATTACCACCATCAATAGCGAAAGCTTCCGTCAGAACATCGAACGCTTCATCTGCTTCTCGGGAGGCGACGTAGCCACCACCACGGTCACAATTGTTCAAGGGGTTAGTCGTTATCATTCGTCCGTTCGTCCGTGGTTGCTAGAAGATGTGTCGCCTCACTGACCGACGGTCTCCGAAGCCGCCGCAGGGCGAGTTCTGGCTGCACCCGAATCGCGGAACAACAGCCTGCATCTCTGTACCCGTGTGACGCGGGCGCCTCTAGGTTGAACCCAGCATTGGTTCGGCGAAGCGACTGTAAGGAACAAGGCTGGCAGTCAGGGAAAGGGTGTCTTGCGCTGAATGCTGGATCTTCGGAACACGATGTGCTGAACAATCGTGAAGTTCTCGCACTGCTTGGCTCTCTTGTTCCCTGTCACTACCGTTTCTGTTGTTGTTGTTCCTGAAGACGTTTCGCCTTCTCCCTCTTGCGCTTGTCTTCCGGACTTTCTTCGTCCGCACCAAGAAACGGTGTGTCCTCAGGCATATGTCCAGCATATGCTTCTTTCTCCATGCGCACGAGCTTCTGTTGAAGACGTTGGAGTTTCTTTTTGTAACGGCGTCGTTGCAACTGGGTGAGGCCGACACCGATTGCGCCTGCAAGACTACTAGCGATGAGGCCCATGTTATTCCGCTTGTGCACTTTACGGTCCTCTCGCTCGAGAAATTCGCCCTTTTTGTTTGCCATCCAATACACTAGCATACCTGCGGATGCCAACGCCATGCTGACAATGGACGCAGCCCCAGCAAAGCTTTTTTTCTTCTGCAGATTCTTGAACTTCTGTAAGTCTTTGATAACTGCAGGACAACGTCGCATCCGATCAAGCACATTCCACATTTGACAATAGGTAAAAGAGCACGAACAGTCTGTGACATCGGGCGGTTTTTCGGCTTCTTTGCCTCGAACACGTGGCGGACGACTTGTAATTTGCAGCCCTGGGTGGCCAGATCGTCCTTTATACCTACTCTTGGGCAGTTGAAGCATCAACAGAGAAAGCGAAGAGGCAGCAACACCTACTTTACAAAGAAACTCCACAGCGGCATTCCCATTGTCAAGCGAGTACTGGAACACTTACATGCGGGCGATTCTTCTGGGTCCAAGTCATCATCTTCCGATTGGTACTGTTGCAGAAGTTTTTTTCTCTCTCTGTCAGCTGCACACACACCAGACCCGCGCATATCCAATTTCACATCGAAGGCTCTAAGACACAATTTTTAGCAAGCGGCTTCTTGGCGTCCGACCTCCGTGCTACTAAACGTGTCCACAGCAGAAGCGTGCTCGAACATTTGAATGTTTCTACCGCAGACGCAATCACCCAGTTGCTTTCACCAGCTGGACACAGGACCACCACTGTTACTGGCTCCAGAGTTCAGGCAAGGATAAAGGTCACTAGGATGCTAAATTCCAGCACCTTTCACCTGTCTTACGCAGTCCAGTGTGGTGGTGGTGCAGAGACCCAAGAGAACTGGGCTGTCTGTATCCCGTATGTGGAACCGCATTTGCGCCTACGTTTCGTTCACCACGAAGAAACGACCTCCCGTGCCTCCCGTACTTTGCCCCCAAAGTACTCTCCGTTCGATCCCTACCTTTCATCTTGCGGTATTCGCGGTTCTCCGAAAGAAGCTCGTTCATCGTCTCGAGAAGCTTTGTCTGCTGCTCTTTGCGCATCTTGCTTCTTGTAGTTTTCTGTGCATTTTCTTCTCCATCCTTTGCGTCGTCATTGTCGGCCGTTGTTTCCACTGATTGCTGATTCTTTTTCGTATTTGCTGCCTCTCTCCGGTCCTTAATAACAGAGGGGCCGTTATCAGTCAAGTCGAGTTCTTCACTGCCTCCTGCGCCTTGCTCTGTAGCGACATGCGCTCCGGAAGAAGGAGGTCGCGCAGCTGCCACACTAAGAAACAAGATTCCGAGAGCAACAAGGATTGCAGCTCTACGGAGTACCGCACACCGCACCCGATACAGTGCCCAGATGTTGGGTTTTGAGCCGTTCGGGGCCTCCATGGCGGCAAGGGCTGAACCGGAAAATGAGGATGTATAGAGGTAGTGGCGATGATGGAGTCCTGTCCAGCTGTGTGGAGATCATATTCCGCAGTTGGGTGTGCACTGATTCTTAAAAACTAGAGGCAGACATGCAGGCGGGCGCGAGTGGAGCCACAGTTTTCTTTTGCCCGAAATATCGAGGCGTCCCTGCCCGCCGGAAGTGCTAGCTCTCATGCACAAGACCTTGACTCCAAACTGTTATTTGTCCAAGATCCACCACTCCAACCCAATACGGACAACATGTTATCAGTCTCCCGACTGCGAATTAACCATGACAGTGAATTTGTCCCTGCCCTCCAATTTGCCAGATCACCACACTAATAACCTCTCCGCTGAATGCGGCACCGGCAGCTACTCAACGGTCTCGACTCTTGGGCCTCATCTGAGCAGCAGCTTTCAGAAGCGGGCTGGCATCCGGGAATGCCCCTCGACAATTCATCCCTCCCGAATAAATACAGAATACCTTCAGAAAAAAGCCATTCTGCGCCATCGCACCACTGTTGATTGGAACTTCGTATTCCAGGTACTCCAAGACCCCCAACGAGTTCTCGGTCAAAACACGTGGCTCGAACCCGGTGTACTCTTGACATCGCCTCCTTTAAGGCGCTCGTGGCGAACCACCACCGCACGACGATTGGTGCCTGAAAGGGTACCGCCGGACATAAATTAAATCGAGCCCAATCAACCCGGCTTATAATAGGAGAAACCCGAGGCAGCAGCGGTTCTGCAAGAGACCGACATTGCCACTAAGCGCGATGGCGTCCCCAGATGCGCGTTCTCGGAAGGAGTTGCGAGGGCGTGGACACTAGTTCTTATCGTCGCTCCTGCCATCGCCACAGTGGTGGAGGATTATTATTCGGCAAACTTGTTGTCACACTTGCCCACTTCCTCAGTCTGGAACCTTTTGGTTCGCACGAGAGTCCGTACCGTCGTTTCGCTGCCTTCCCACTCTTGAGTTGGTTGTTTCACGCGTTTCTGCCGCGTGATAGGTGTCGACTAAAGCGGTGTGGGGTTCGTCATATCTTTCCCCCGCTCGGACCTACGCAATATTTTGACAGTCACCCATTCATAGACGAAGAATGAAGGTAAGACTGGGCGTAATTTGGACGGCTCCTTTAGTCAGACCACCAATGCCGCTGTGCGACTCTTGGGAACGAAGAAATTTTCGCAGCTGCCAACGGGAGCCACCGAACGACGTCATGCGACAGTTAGTTTTTAGTTGATAAATAATATGGAGGAGTAGGAATGTCAAAAGGTGGCTGTCTTGACAAACGGTATGTGCGTGCAACTTCTGAGACATAGGTATCTCACGGGTTTGGCGACTGGGTTTTCGCAGCTGCGCTCCCCGCGACTTGGGAAACAACCCCACATAAGTGTAGCATGCCACCGACAAAAGTCACCGTGTCTCCGCAGTTTAGCGACATCCTGGTGCAGTAAACACCTATATAGTGACCATGGATGACTAAACTTTCCGTTTCTTTTTCCCTTGAGCCTTTTTGGGGACAATGTGCGCTTTGACGTTCACAGAGAAAGGCTGCCCCCGTAGCTGTGGCTCGTCCTGCCAGCGACAGCGACGACTCCGATTCCAGTGAAGAAGAACAACAGATGAAGGTTCAGAAAGGAAAGAAGGGTGCCGCTGGCGCGCCTGCCAGTGCAAAGGGTGCCCCAAAGAAGCCTGTACCATCCAAGGCTGATTCGTCATCCAGCAGCGAGGACGACAGCAGCGATGAAGAGGTCGCGAAACGAGTGGCAAAGAAGGGAGGCGTCATAACCAGTGCATCCGCAGGTATGTAGCGGCACCAGAGAAATGACGGTAGGCAATTTATGATTCGGAAGAGCTGTAGGAAAAGCATGTGGCATGCAGTCTCGGGGCGAGTGGGCGCTCGATTCGACAGAGAGTACTGTGCTGTTCCGATTGGTGGTAACACCACGTGACTGAGCATTCATCGCATCCTTTCCACTACCTCAGCAGGGCCAGAATCTGCTATAGATGGTACAACTGAATATGATTGTCAACTGTGAATATATGTGTGAATGCGTTTTGTGCGCGTTGAGGCAATTGTGGGTGAGTTGGTTGCCGTTTTGTTTCCTTTCGATGATTTGCCCCTGATATTATATACGTATTTATGTACATGCGGCCTCGCAACAAGACATGATGCTATACAATACTTGCTACTTTGGACGGTTGCCCTAGCGGCGCCAATGACAGTCCTTTACCACCGAGATCTCTGATCTTGGAGCGTTGCCGCTTCTCAGTTTCATGGCGTTCCATGCCTGCTTTCGGATCCCAGAGAGTTACATTTTGGTTCATGTTTTTCCTGCCACTTTTTGCTGCAGTCTTAATGTGCCACCCCCGTTTCTTGTACTTTGTTTACTCTCGGTCGCACCTGTGCCTACCCGACCCCATCTGGTACTGAACAAAATGTTCGTGCCATTCTGTCTTGAACATTTGAGGGTGGTGTGATTCATGCTTAGTAGATCAAATCGTGTTTTGTGAGGATTTGCAAACAATGCGGCAGTAGTGTCCGGTTTGCGCTTTCAGTTCAAAGTGCGAAGCAAGCGGTCGCAGCTTCGAAGAAGGGGGCAAAGGCGAAGCCGGCAGCAGATTCCTCCGATTCCTCGGGCGACTCTACGGAAGACGAAACTCGTGAGTTGAGGGCTCTTTGGTTTCCTCAATTTTCCCATCTCGTTAGTCCTAGCACGTTGACGGGCAACGGCATGATGTGTACAGTTCCGCTCGAGTCAATAGGCAGTCTTTTTCTTTGCGTGTGAGAGAACTGCCGTTGCGTTTTTTCCTCTTCAGTCTGTTTGTCCGGCACACACGCTCTACATGTGTAGGGCTGCGCCCCTCAGAGCGCATCTTTGACGGCCGACGTCGCTGCATCTCTTTGCGTATGTTTATACAGCTCAGTCGAAGCCGGTGGCGAAGGGGAAGGCGCAGACTGCCAACGCGGCAACTCGCAAGCAGGAGTCTTCGAGCGATGACAGCAGCGACGAGGAAGCGCCGAACGGAGTGCGCCAAGCGGCGCCGAAGGCCGCGGCAAAGGCCGCAGTGAGGAAGGCCGCTTCCTCCAGCGACGAGTCCAGCGACGAAGACGAGGCTCCCCAGCCTCCCCAGCCGAAGGGTAAGAAGGCTGCGCAGCCGAGCAAGGCCGCGGCTCCGAAGGCAGCGAGCAAGAAAGCTGCCGAAACGAGCAGCGAAGAGGACTCGAGCGACGACGAACCAGCCAAGAAAGTGACTCCACCTGCCTCCAAAAAGCCAGCTGCGAAGGCGGCTTCGAGCGACGACGACTCTTCCAGCGATGAGGAGATGCCGGCGCCTCAAGCCCGACCTCAGAAGCCCGCTGCCGGAAAGGCCGCAGCGCAGAAGAAGGCAGACTCATCCGAGTCGGAGGAAGACAGCGACAGCGACGACGAACCTTCCGCGAAGAGCAAAGTCTCTGCGGCAGCGAGGCTTCCTGCAAAGAAACCCGTCGCAAAGAAAGAAGAGTCCGACTCGAGTGACGAGGACGACTCCAGCGATGACGAAAAGCCGGCTCCTGCTGCCCAGAAGAAGGCCGTAGCTGCTGCGCAGCCCAAGAAGAAGGCCGCCAAGGCCCCTGCGGCGAGCAGCGATGAGTCTGATGAAGACGACTCCGATGAGGAGGAAGAGGCGCCAAAGAAATCCAAGAACGAAAAGGACGTCATGATGGAGGAGGAAAGTGACGAAGACAGCGACGATGAAGAAAAAAGTAAGCTTCGGGGGATATTCGTAATCGTCGCTCATTTCGATCTGGTGGTCGCAGTCGTTACACGTTGTGGGATATAAGTAGAGAAGAGTTAGGTGAAGCATGCCTCCTGGGTAGGAAAAGGGCCTGTTCGAGGTAACGAAACAACGTCGGTTTACTCTTGCAACTGGAGTTGTGCTTCTGCTCGGAATGCAGGCGAGCGCCCGGTGAAGAAGAGAAAAGAAGCACCCGCAGATGAAGATTTGCAGCACACCTCCAAGAAACGTAAGGAGGAGCACCCGAAGGCACGCCTGCAAACCAAGGGCGGCGGCGTCGTTGATAAACTACGAACAGAAATTTTCTGCGGAGGTCTGCCGTACTCTACTACTGAGGTACGTGGCAAACTTATATGAAGCCTCTTTGTAATTTCAAGCAATTTTCACTTTTTCTGAGGGTTGTCTCGTAGGCAGAGCTCCAGCGGACGGTGATACATCTCTCGCGCCCAGCCACGGGGCATGTCTGTCTCGTGCACGTGTAGGCTCGATCAACGCTGTCCTCCAATACCTCTGCAAAACTCGAATCAACGCTTGTTTGAGCTGCTGCCGACTGTTACGATTGTAACCACCGGTGGCGGTATAGGTGGCGCTGACATTTCCTTCTGCAGTTGTTTCTGCTTCCGAATGGACACACTGTTCGCGACTCGCTGCGCATGGCGCTTGGGTGGTTCAATTGAAGACGCAAGAGTTACGCGAAAGTCACCTAATTGGGATTTTCATGGCTCTCATATACCGGTGTCTGTGTGCGTTCGTGGCAAACGTGAAGTTTTTACAGAAAATACGAAACGGTTTTATTGTTCGGTGTCCAACGACAACTACTTTATCTGCACCTTGTCAGTGAGGTGTTCAAGCCCACCCGAGTGATGACTTTTTTTATTTCTTGTCATTGAGTCGGCGACAGCCGCTGATAACAAAAAGCGACCATACTCTCTGACTTAGGGTGTACGACTTCTTTTAGACTGTGTAGCCTTGTCCCATTGTGCACCGTGGTTCGTGGACTGAGCGCAGCGTGCTAATATGAAATTGTGACGGGTGGAACGGAGATTGGTGATTTTCTATTTCTTGCCATTGAGTTGGCGACAGCCGCTGATAACACAGAGCGACCATACTCTGTGACCATTTGGTGTAATATTTCATGTAGATCGTGTAGCTGTGTCAGTGTGCACCATGGTTTGGAGAGGTGCATGCAACATAACGATGTGAAGTTGTGGCTGGTGGACGGAGAATGATGATCCTTTATTTCTTGTCATTGAGTCGGCGACAGCCGCTGATAACAAAAAGCGACCATACTCTCTGACAGTCTTCTTGTCCCACATTTTCCCGTAGATTCATGGTTGTTTCTGTGAACTCGAGTGGTCTGGGTCGTGGTGTTTCCGCTTTAGTGGGGTTCCTCGTCTGCATGCTGGTCTTCGAAACGGTTGCCCCGCACGTAAAGCCTTTTAACCGCATCTCCTCACCCTTTACGTTTCGTGGCTTTCGGGGCTTCCGTTTCTTCTGCAGAGTGAGTTGAAAGAGCTGTTCGAGTCCGACTGTGGTCCGACAACTCGCATCAAGATGCTTGAAGGAAAGGGCATTGCGTTCATTACCTTCGAAACCGAGGAGGCTGCCCAGAAGGCCGTCGAATACAACAACACTCAGTACAACGGTCGCACCCTTCGCATCAACCTCACCGCCGACAAGCAAAACCACCAGCCGGGCGGCGGTGACCGCGGAGGTCGTGGAGGCCGCGGCGGCCGCGACCAAGGCAACGGCCGAGGCGGCGGCGCTGCAGGTGGAGACCGGCCAAAGGCTTCTCCTAACAAGCAGATTGTCGTGAGAAACTTGAGCTTCAACGCAACAGAGGAGTCCATCCGGAGCCTCTTCGAGGAATGCGGTAAGGACACAGCTACGCAGCCCATGCGCGAGGATCCGCTGTGATTTTTTCTTGTAGTCACTCTTCTGACCGGCTACCACAGATGGTGGTGATTTTATTCCACATGATAGGAATAAGAAACCCGCGGGTCTTCACGGAGTCTGCTGCACGTCACGAGTACGCACAGACGGAGTTTGGGAGTTTTTTCCGTCTTTTCGGTGTCTTGAGGAAAATGAGTGGTGGTCGCCACGATCTATTTTCGTAAGGTGTATTGCGCCGGTGTGGTAGGAGAAAACGTACATTCGAGACGTTTCGCTCATGATGTGATGCATCTTTTTCTGGAGCGGCTTCACAACAGGGGACGGTGGTCCTGTCAGGAAGATCCCGTGTGGAGTTAGTACACTTGCCAACGTGCCGGCGGTTTCATGGTTCCGCTGTTCAGGAATGCAACCACTTCTGTGAAATGGACTACGTTACGAAGCTAATTCCTTTGTGCATGTTGCACGTTGTGGTTTTTCAGGTGAAATCCAGGAAGTGAGAATGCCTGTGTTTGAGGACACTGGGAAATTCAAGGGCCAGGCATTCATTGAGTTCGACAGCATCGAATCGGCCACCAAGGCGGTTGAGTACAACAATACCGATGTCGACGGCAGAACCGTCTGGATCGATTTCGCGCTTCCGCGCGGCTCCGGTGGTGGCGGCCGAGGCGGCTTTGGTGGCCGTGGTGGCGGCAGAGGCGGTAAGCCAGAAAAGGGTTGAACGACGGCATTTGCCACCATGCATCACTTGCTAGAAAGCATGCACTCATAGAGGATAATTCCACACGTCTGATGTGGTTTTCCTGCTCGACGCTGCTGCGGACAATCCGCGTCAGGACCCTGTGAAATTCCGGACTTATCGGTTTCTCATACAGAACCATGCTGTTTCGATGGGCGCGGTGTTGCGGGAAGAAGCACCGTGCACAAATTACGTGAAGAAGACTGACGCCACTGTAAATTAGAAGTGGAGTGACCGTTATCTCTCTAGTTTCTGACCTTACTATGTGGTTTGCTTGTGCGTCCCATGCTCAGGCTTCGGTGGTGGCCGAGGTGGCGGCCGAGGTGGCGGCCGAGGAGGCCGCGGAGGCGGTCGCGGAGGCGCTTCCAGCGCTGTGAAGGCTGCGAAGGACGGCACTGTCCAGGAGTTCCAAGGAACATCTAAGACATTCGACAGTGACAGTGACTAGAGAAAGGACTTTCTTCTGGTGTTCCGCTTGGCCATCAGGTCCAGTGGTGTCACTTGAGAAAAACTGTAAAGACTTATATCCTTTGGGGCTATATGAGGTTTGTGGGTTTCGACCTGTCGGAACAGAGTGATTGGAATTTCGCTACGTCGCAGTGGCAGCTGGGGGCAGTGTAACGCAGACGACAGACGGACGACGAGAGAGTGATTGTCGTGCGTTTTTCCCCGTTCAGGCAATATTTCATGCGAATCGTGGAGTGGTTTAGTTGCGTCAGAGGATCTTGTGGCTGTGGTCGAGGCGGATAGGCATTGCTACCATGTTTCTGTGAAGAGAATTATTGTTAATTTTCCGCGTCAGTTGGGCTCACGTGCGTGCATGTGTGTGCTTTGGCGCGAAAGCTTCTTTCCGAGGCCGGTACGAGCAACTGGGTTTTACGTGGTACACTCTATTCCCGCTTATTCATAAACCCTGGTTCTTTATTAGGTTATTGTCGAAGGCTTGTTGGCCAAGTGCTGAGGTCAGCACTGAATTCTCCTTAAAACGCTGTTTGTGAAACAATGGACAGTTGAACTGCCGTTAGTGCCGGATCTTGCTGTAGATTCATTTTAAAGCCAAACTTTCACGGAAGATGCCGTATCGGATAACACACGCAGATGCCTGACGTATTACTGTCCTGCTCTCCAGGAATTGTAAATGTTCAAAGATGTTCGCACACTTTCGCTTAAGTAGATCGTAACGCACAGATGTACATACACAGAGAGAATACTCTTCGCACTGGCGAAACTTTCTGCGAAGCAGAACACATGCCTCACTAGGGCCACATAAGATGTTTCGCACACGTGTTCGTCAATGCATATATCGCGAGGCAAGCAGACATATTTTCAAGTGTTGAAACTGACAGGTCAAGCGAAAAAAACCGTAAAAAGATAAATTATGCCCATCTCTGCATCTAAGTTGATACTTGGTTATATGTTAGACGCAAACTTCCCCCCTAATGCCGTAGTTATTGAACAGGCGTGGGATAACAAAAGTGATACGCGTGCTTTAAGGTAGTTTTCCTGCCACTGTCTTATTCGAGGAAAGTATGTCACACGGCCGTGTCCCTTCGAACTCTTGTAACTTGGTGAAAGTCGCAGATTCCTGGGCGGTGTTGCCTCGAAGTCAGAACAAACCCAGACTAAACTAACACGAAGTACCGTGATCAATCGTTCCAACTAAGCAGCCTGCAAGTCGGTGTACGAGGCAGAGGTTTCTTGTTGTCAGTGTGAAGTCTCCGGCGATCTCACTTCATAGGGCGCTCGGTACGAGGTGGCCCCACGAGACCGCGCGAATCGTTTATGCTGAATTTCGAAATAAGGCGGGAAAGTGCGGAGAAAAAGAACTATGGAACCTGTACTGAAAACCACCTTAAGAACGCAAATTAAGGCAAGACAGAAATTCTCTGGTTACACGAGAGAGGTACAGTAAGCAGCGTGACAAATCGGTGTGCTGTCTCGTACATGCCCGTGAGCGGTGACTTCGCGAATGCGGTTTCTACTCAATTCTGCGGACACCACCTTCCTCAAATGTCTGCATGCTGTAGATACAGTAGCCGCACTCAAGTGTTGCTTGAAACTGCGGGAGTTTCTTCGATTTTCTGAAGGAAACGCAAGCGAAAAGAGCCCGCTTCTTGCCACGCTTCTTGTCCATCGTAATACTGAGGGTTGCACCTGCCGTGAATCTGCGTAGACATTTCTTCGCTGAGTTGTAAGCCGTCGCTGCACCTGCACACACACAGCACCTGTTCTGCCTTTGTGTCCTTCGCTGCACTGCATGGCTCCAAATCGACAATGCCTACACCGTTAACCCGACATCAATGTGGCAAGAAAAAAACCGATGGATCTTTCAGACTTAGCTTTCCCACGTAGGTCTCTTACCGCTTTCTGTCCATCCGCCTGAGGCTCAAAGCCCTGTTTTCTCCTGGAGAGGCGAAACCCTTTCCGACCCGACACACTGGGTACTGGTGGAAGTAAATGTGTGGTGTAGACACCATTTCTACGGCTTCTCTGCAACGTTCTGATCTTTTGGACTTTACACCCGTTTTGCAGCAAAAATGCCTCAGTCGAGGCGACGAAAGTCGCAACGGGGGTTGCCAGGTCGCGGTAGAGCAACCCCCCAAAACATAGGTAACCTCCGATTTCTGTCTAGCGTGGATACAACGCCCGCGGCCAAGGAAGAGTTCCCGTTAACACCAACACCCCCTTTCGCCCATCCATCGCTGAAGCATCCGCCACGTATCTCTCAGACAGCGTCTACTGCTGTTGATGACGCGAGTGCTTCTCAGGAGGGAAGTCCAATATTGCCTACTTTCTCTCCTTCGTCCACTGACTCTTCTGTTGCGCCTTTTCCTAGTCAAGCAGGGTCTCCGTCTCCACGGTCAACTTCTCCCTGCGCTGTCGATTGTGAAAACGTCCGAAGACGTGTGCAGACACCGGAATCTCGCAGTGATTCCTGCTGGAAGAATCGGGACATCCAACCGGACGACAACGCCCACTCAACATGGACCTTGTCTCCCAGCAGTCTCCCGAGTCCTGCCACAGTTCTCCTGTCTTGCGGCGCGGTGGTACTCACATGGCTGCAAGATCCCATCCTGTCTCTTGTCGCCTCGGCCGTCACTGCAGCTGCCCCGTCTCTGTCTGTTTCCGGAGCTTCCGACGCAGACCTTGCAGCTGGAATAGACAGAGAAGCTACGAGTCGAAATGTGGCAGTGGCGTCGGTCGGGGTAAGTGGCCAGCTTTGCGATGGGCTGGCTGCTTTGACCATCGGCATTGGTATTACAACGGCGGTTTTGTGTTCGTCAGCCTCGAAAAAAGAAGAATCTTGCCCGACAAAGGCCGGGAGCGAGACCTCTACTCGGAGCCCGACCAGGTCACTTCTTTCTGATCCACCAAAGGGTTTTATGTCTGTTCCAGGCTCACCGCGCTCGGGAAATGGGAGCGCAACGGCCAAGCTTGGGGTCAGAAAACACGGCGGTGACTTTGAAGCGGGAGAGAAAACGGCGTCCGTTCAAAGCCCGCATGCGAGGACTGACAACCTAGACCTCGTCTGCCTCCGAACATGCATTGTAGGCGTGTGGATAAGTGGTGAGTGAAAAATCCAAGACACGTGGCACCACCCGAAAGCGCACTCGCCTCCGAACGCCTTCCGGGAAAAATGTATTGCAGACTAGTCGTTCCATGTGCTGCCCGCGATTCACAGAAGTTACTGCTTCACAGCACTTTTCGGTTGGATTCCGCTCACGACGAGGCGTTTCTGGAAAGAGCAAACCTCTCTCAGGCAACTCTAGCGGCTACGCGTGACCACTACCCGCAGATGAGTAAAAGAATGAAACCGCTGAACTCTTGATAGTTCCGCTTCGAGTACCTGCTGTACGGACACTTGGTGTGATTGAGGGTTACGTGAATGGTGCCGAGATCCCGCGACTGAAGTGTCTGCCAGAATACCGCCTCAACTAATCGTCTGGACGAAGAGGACGGCTCGAAGCATTTCCAACGTTGGTGTTGAACACGGGCTTGGCTCCTAATAGTGTTTTACAGAAGAAGGAGGCTCCGGTGGCAGCATTCGCACCAAAACCAGAGGGGTGTGAATGGACTTTAGATGCTACTCGGCCATGTAAAAAGACCCCTCACTTCGTGAGCCGGATGCGTCACACAAGAACACGAGCCTTTGTTGGCTTCACATGGGAGCCACGCGTGGACTTTTGTTGTTTTTCTCTTGTTTTTTTTCAGCATACACCGGAGCACTTCTGAGTTTGCTCCTCTGGTTGACAATGAGCTCGTTGCTAGCTTTTTTCTTTTCGGCGTCTTCGTCCCATCTTCTTCTCTTTCTTACACGCAAGTGCATTTCGCTGCGGTTGCTCTCACTTCCATTCTCGATTATTTCTCTCACGGCAAAAGCCGCTCTGCTGGCCCTGCGGGACCCCCTTCCTCCTGTCATCTCTGCGGTTGCTGCAGCTGCCTCCATCCCTCTTCTGCTAACTGCGAGTTTCTTCTCTCATTACATGTGCTCTTTCGGCGACACCGCGTCGTCCTTTCTTTCCTCAGCGGAGACGAGCGAACTGCCTGTTTCCCTGTCGTTAGAGGAGGCTTTGCGACCCTCTGAAGGAGCGTTCCAGAACGGCCTGACTCCAGCGGAAGTGGCGGATTACCACAGGATCCGGTGCATTGTCGTGGCTGTGGTTTTTACTCAAATAATCGTGGCGCTTGTTCTTCTCGTGCGTCTTTTTCAACGGACGCTGGCCCTAGTCCGAAGTCAACGAGATCGTGGGATGGAAAGGAGCGGAGAGGAGGCGGTGAAAAACACGACCTCGCTCGAGAAGGGCGAGTGGGTGAACGAAACAAACCAAGTGCTCCACCCGAATCTGGAAGGCGGGAAGGAAACCGTCTGTCGAAAAGGCAGGGACGAACGAAGCCTCTTAGTAGCGTTGCTACAGCTTCCGACGAATAGCGAGCTTCTCGAGTTCTCCCCATTCCTCGCGAGCTGTCTGGTCCAGAGTACTGTCAGGTACGCAACGTTTGTTTCTCAACGCGTTTTCGGGGGCTTGCTTTTTTTGCCTAATACGCGCGAGAATTGCATGTAGTGGTCGCTCTGCTGTTGTCCATTGCTGTGTGCGTGCATCCAGAGTCGTTCTTTACTCCACTATGATGAAAGTCTCCGCATCGTGGGGAGTCAAAGCCCTAGCGGCTTACCAGGTAAACGGGCTGGATGCCACTAAAAAGTGTTGCGCTTTCCTTGACCCTCTATGGCAGTGAAGAGGAAATGTCCCATCGGAAAAAAAAACCGTGTCGATCCGACAGCCGCCGCTCTTCGTCGCCCGCCCTCGCCAATAGGTGTACATGTTGTAACGCACTGGAGGCGGCTCCTGACCACGCAACCCGTTCAGGATTCAGAGGGACTGTTTCCTGAGAATAGTTCGAGTCCGTCTAGCTTGGAGGCGCGTCCGAATGATGGCCTGTTAGTTGCTGGCCGTATCTGCGAATCCGTGACTTTGATAGTCGCGAACGAGACCTGGAGCTTGAGTCGGTAGAAAATACGTGCCGGCAGTGAGATTCCGACTCGTGGGACCGTCCACCCTCCTAACGGGAGAGACAGTGTGGCTTTAAAGACATGGAAGTCTTTTTCTCATTTCCCGTGTTGTGCCCAGGTTGCCTCGAGTGTTTACACAGTTCACGGTCTGCCGTGCGAAGCGTTAACGCAAGTCACCCAGTCCATTATCCGAAATGCAGAGTCTCTCGTGTCGGAAACCAGTTGGCCCACATCGGGGGAAGCGACGTCGGCAGGTGGTTCTCCAGAGCCTACGAGGGAAAACGAAGGCCGCGACCGTTCCTGTTTCGTGTCTGAGAAAAGTCCAGCCACGCAGAGTATTCTTTGCGGTGGTGAGAGTCCAGTGTGCGGAATAAAACATACTCCGCAGGACTTGATCGCGCGTCGAGCTTCAGTCATGCGTCACGTCCATCGCCGGTTACTTCGCACGGCGGGATGGATGGGACTCGGTGCCGCAGTGTCGGCTGCGTGCGTCGGCTTCTCGTGTAAGTTCACCCGAAGCGCACAGTAGGCGACGTAGATTCACTGACAAGCATTTCTACATTCTCTGAAGTCGCCACTGGCGAGCGGACCGCCCTGCGTTCTCTTGGCATCCGGTTGCGCTCAGGGGCATAGCAGGAAAACACGGCGCTGTCGCCCAATCTGGCTGCCGACACAGATATTTTCATCCTCTCTTATTACCTCTAATAACCGGCTGGGACTGAGGAAACAGAGCACTCGGGTCACACGCACGGTGTAATTTCTGCATTCGATGTGTTTCATGCAGTCTGCCTTCGTTTGCAATCGTCGAGCCGAGGTTTGGCGGCGACTTTGCTGGGGCTCTGCCTCGCCAGCACGCCAGCGCTGGCGCTTGTGCCTGTCACTGCGGCTCTCGAGGGTCTTCTGCTTCACGCGAAGCGCCTGCGGACTATCGCCTGTGCGTACTTAGTTTCTCTGCCCCTACCGCTGCTGCTGCTCCTGCATTCACATGTCTCGAATAGCGGCGAAGATTCTCACGCTCCCTCGGCTGCCGACAAGCTTCCAGGCATACCAGGAGAAAGTGACGCCGGCGACGCTTACAACGATACCCCAGTCTACGGTGTGGCTATCGTCTGGCTCTTGCCACTTGTGTATAACTTAGGAAGAGCCGGAGTGTACGGCCTCGCGTGGTGCCGCGCGCGATACGAAGCTGAAGTGGCCGAAAAGGACTGTCTGGCTGTCCAACACAGTAAAGGAGATGCCTTGTGTTAGTGGCGACTTTGCCGCATGCGTGTCTGTGACGCATCGGGCAGTAACCCATCTGTGAAAGGCACGAAGACCAGGGCAGTGGAAGGTGACGATATTCAGACTCTGAGATAAAGCGTTTCCAGCCGCCCCGTGGGTCGAGTGGGAAACTTGTTTGATCTTGGCGAAACCAGTTCTGTAGGTTACAAATCTGTGTGTAAGTGCAGGTCAGAGTGCTTGCCTCAAGAGAAGAACAATGTCTGAGACACTAAATGTACTTTGAGATCTTGTCTCGGTTGTTGGGTAGTATCGTTTCTTGGTTCACGCGATATCCTTTGGCGTGGGTATACTCGTTTCTGTTGTCCGTCACCGAGGCAAGCGGATGGGCTCCTGAGGCGTTCAAGTGGTTCCCTTTTGTCCGTAAAGGCACTGCCATACAGTGTTGACGGGTTTGCGCTTTGGAATGCGCTGGCTCTGGAGCGAGAAAACTCTAACCACACCGCGGGAGCTTCAGCGTCTTCTACACTGACAACTGACGGAAACCTGACAGCGTCACATCCATTTTGACCAACGCCCCTCCAGGGAGCCCGTTCCACTGGGTGGGTGTAGCGTTTGATGGTCCAGATCCCGCTCCAGACTAAAGAGTCACTGCAGAGTCGGGATGAAAGGGGGGGTCAAACTAAATTCAGGAGAGCGGCACTGAAGCAGACCACCGCTTATTCGCCTATTGATTTACACTCGCTGTTCCACAGAGCTGGAACAACCGACGGAGTCCGGTCTAGAGACAGGAAGGATGCAATGAGAATCCACTACGCATGCTAGATACAAGAAGCGGGAGGGGTCGAAACGTGTGAAAAGGAGTATAAATATAAATATACATCCTTCGTCTGTGATACGCACTAAGCAACAGCCTCCAGCGCGGACGAGGTTGCGGTTCACTGTTGACGCAGAGAACTCATTCGACTGCGAAGTCCCAACCGGACGTGTCGAGCACCCATGAGGAAACGAACGACGGCAGCGAACACCGTGTCTGCAGAGGATGACACACTGTGTGTGCCTCGAGAGCTCTGTGTAAGAAGTGAGGAGGCGGCGAATCACAGTGGGCTTCCTTTCCACGCTCCATTGTTTATGTGGATTGCTGCATGCAGGCGAATAGCATAGCCAGTATTTCTGACACGAAAGAAACCAATTCAAGCCCTGGCCCCCGACGTGTCGAACGTCTCAAACAAGACTGCACTGAAGGACTTTGCTTCCAACCCACGACGATGTACTGAAACGAAGAAAGCCGGAAAATAACAGTAGAACATGCGCAAGAAAGAACTGTCAACGCCCTGGCGTGGCCCTGCTAAGCGCTCCCGGACTTCGACTCCTCGGTTTGCTTTACCTTCATATAGCATAAAGAAATGCCTTCTGCACAATCTCCGAATCCCTCAGAATTCGAAGGGTCCACTGCAATACGGCGACTGACGGTGTTGCCCCCTACTCGGCAAAAAGGCAGAACCGCCTGTCTGCCCCCGTCGTGTCAGGCGAATGCCTTTTTCCAGAAATATTTCTTCACTGTGCTGCTCTGAAACCCCGCTCACCAATACAGTCGTACAGATGCAAGAAAACCTTGTTACACATTTTCACGTGTCTCTCCCACACAGTGTATACATAGAGAAGCGTTTGTTCCTCTCTGTGTAAACTATCTGCATGCGTGCGTTTGTTGGCAGGTGCGTTGCCGACGCACCTGCGGACAAAGTGCCACGCGTTTCCTTTCGGTTTTACGCGATTTCTCTTTGTGTTCCCCCAGTCCTACACGACAATCCTCACCTGAAGGATTACGCGCACCTATCCATGTTTTTCCTCCCCCTTTGTATCTCCCGCGGCCGCACCACCACCAGTACCCGACCCGCTGTTTGTGTCAGTGTCCTGTTGGACTTCTGTGCCGGCAGTTGCCGTTTTTTCTTGCACGTCTTCTGTTTCGCTCGTTGTCTGCCCGTGACTGCCTTCGATTTGCGGAGACCGGCCCGACTGTGGCTTCGATTCAGACTCACTCTGGCCGTTTGCTTGGCCGTTTTGCTGGCTGCTTGCTACAGCCAACCCCGCCGCTGGCGAACCCGAACCGAACAAAAAGGCAGCCACTGCCGCTGAGCCTGCAGCGGCGGCTTCCGCTGGACTCCGCGAGACATGTTCAGAAGCAGGTACTGGCGTGGTGTTTTTGCCGCTTTCCTCGGCACGGCCTGCACCAGATGAGACTTGCTCCCGCTTCACCTCCTGAGCTTCGGAGGAGTCTTTGGGTGTAGTGACACCCGAAGCGGAGGGACGCGTCTTCACAGGAACTGCCGTGCTCCCCCCTGCTTCTTGGATGATGCGAAGGACTGCCGCTGGGGAAACACGAACGAAACACAAATGAGACAAAGGAAAATGAGTAGAAACACAATGAGAGGAAGCAAAACTAAGCACGCTTACACTCCCACGCCATCCACACCGCAGCACCGGAGAGGCTTCACCTCCATCTGGGACTGGCGCAGAGGAAACCCAAATCACCATCGCACCGTCCTAACCGCGCACTTGCCTAGGCTGTTTCTTTCCAGGAGATAGGGAGAAAAACTCTTTCGTACCCGAACCCGTTCCGGCGGACATAGAAATCTAACCACTGAAGAAAATGCAGGTGCACAAGAATGCACCAGAAGGACTGTGCACGCGCAGAAATGTGCAGCAAAGGAAGCAGGCGCACCGCGGTAGACACGCTGACGACGCGGCGACGCGTCGACACAATCCGGTCACATTCCACTCAGTTTACTGAGATCGAGTTTCATCTTAGGTGCGCAGATGGAAATACGTAATCCATGTGTGGATGAACCTGCTTGAGGCCTCACTTCAAGCTTCGTACTCCTTCGTTTACAGCTTGTACCGCTACATTCAGCACCTTAGCGCTACTTTCGAGAACTGTATGCGTTCATACTGGCGTACTCAAATCAGTGGCTGCTTCAGAGAGAAGGGTCGCCTACCCCTTTTGAGTATAAAGTGGACTAGCCGGCTTCATTCTGTGACTTCAAGTTTCTCACCTTTCTTCATCGCAGCTGATGGCTCCGCAAAAACCACACTGAGGGACCTGCCGTCGTACGTGCTTCCTGCGACACGAAAAAAAAACATCAGTCCGTGCAGACGCGAGACAGAAGCATGAAAAGGTCACCCGCCTACGGTTGGATGCCTGTGCAACTCTCACTCCCCAAGCTCCGCTGGGAAGTCATACATCCAGCTCGCTACACATTCATCACCGTCGCCATATAAATACATATTTGCCATCTTACATACAGACAGCAATATATGCATGCATGTATTGCGCGTGCGTACAGATATGTATGCGTCACCACAAGTATGAGTAAACAATGGTTCGCTGCTAGATAGATCTGCACTACGGCCGACAAAAAATGAGCAACGAAGCATGCAGACGTCAAGAAGCACGACGGATAGACAAACACGAATCGCACTGTTACAGACCGCCACGCAGGTGCAGGGACACAACGAAATCTCCTGAAACACACGCGTGTCTCCTGATATCTACACAGCCCGGTTGCATGCATGCGCATTTCGCACCTTGAATGCCACTCATCGCCTGAATAGCAGAGTCGACGTCTCGGAACTCGACAAGGACGGGAACGCCCTCTCCCTTCGCTGCAGCGGAAGTCGCGAGATGCTCTAAAACGTCGATGAAAAGAATTTCTCCGTACGGGCTGGCACGCATTCGAGCCTCCGACGCAGCTGCCTCGCGCAGCAGAACGGGCACCTGAGAATGGACATCGGAAAAGTCAGGGAGGCAGATGAAACGAGAGGAAGAACCTTAAAGACTGATAGTTTGTTCTTGAAAATGTGTAAGAATTAAGAAAAACAACATCTTCTTCAAAAGAAAAGAGGCATGCAGTTAGTAGTATTTCTAGCAGAGTTCTGCCGTGAGAGACTCAGAAACGGCGTCTCTCCTCTGACAAATTCTCAGGTGTACGATGTTGGCCCTTCATCCGACTTTTCTCGATCTTCTCGGTGGAAAAACGAGGCACAGCGCAGCCCGGGGCACACGGCGAGGCACCAGACAGAACACGGAACACAATCCGAACTTCATGCACCACGAAAAACAAAAGATACGAGGCAAAACGGATGCAGGTGTGTAGGGACAAGGCTTCCGGCATTGAAACAGCAAACAAAGGAACAAGAGAAGAGCGGAGACTACCGAAGAGAAGGAGCGCGCAAAGCGAGGGGCGTGACACGGAGGACCGCACGAGCAAAGAAGAGAAGGTCCGTAATAGACGAACGCGACTCGAGGCGGAGAAGTCTCCATCTTTTCGGTGAAAGGTGGCAGAGAAAACAAGGAAAGAAAATGGGCAGCACCACAAACCAAACAACAAACAACGGGAAAGGGCAGAAAGGTAGAAAGTTGGTACGCGCGCACTCTACCAGAGAGCCCCTTGGTGAAGCCCCAGAAGACGCAGAGAAGGCAACCGTGTAGACACAGGCTGTGAAAAGCCTGCGTGAACCGTGTTGTTCGTTGCCGTGGGAGAGACAGCTCACCAAAGGCAGAGGCGGCAACATATTGTGGATGGCAATAACTTTGCTCAGAGTTCTGCAAAACCAACCGAACAACACACGAAACGGAACGTGCTGTTGCGACAGAGAGCCTTGGAAGACACTACCACGAAACCCGCGAAATGTTTAGCTGAGCCATGTCACACGAGGAGTGTGAACGTTTCCACCCACGACCTTATTGAGATAAAAAAACTCTATCGGCCATGCAGACAGACACCAGCACAAAGACTCGCACAGTGCTGCCGCCGACTTCCGCAAACACGAAATGTACATGTCAGACCCGCTTATCTTCTTAGACTTCTTCGCCTTCGTTTTCTATGAAGATTCAGACAGGTTTCACACGGTGGATTCTCGCGCCCGCTTGGAGCACCTGGGATTCTAACTACATGCCACTCCGTTTCG
This sequence comes from Toxoplasma gondii ME49, assembly GCF_000006565.2. NCBI lineage: Eukaryota > Apicomplexa > Conoidasida > Eucoccidiorida > Sarcocystidae > Toxoplasma > Toxoplasma gondii. Next base: position 4,422,623 of record NC_031477.1, read on the forward strand.
AGTCTCTGCGTCGCTTCGGAAAGAAGTCCGCAGAACAGGCATGGAGGAGAACTGCCACCGGAAGGAGAGACGAGGCGCGAGAGTCGACACGAAGGCGCTTGCGAAAGTGTGGCAAAGACACAAGAGTTACACAAACACACAGAGATCTCGACAAACGTCCGCGCTCACAGAGCTGAAGTCACTCGACTGGAGAAAGACAAAAGAGCAGAGAGTGACGCTTGTCGTTTCTGTCGAGGCGAAGCGCACTCACATCGTCGCAGACTTTGCAGGAAGGCGTTCACCAACTTCGCTATACAAAAAGAACGCCGGGACAGGAGTGGCGAGAGATTGAAATTCCAGTCCTCAACAGAAGAAAGAAACGCAGCAGTAGCAGGAAACAGAGAAACGAGACAACATGCGGAAAACGAGACAATTCATGCACCAACAGCCGATTCTCAGGTGACGCCAAGAACAGCAGCGATGACACGCAGCACAGGATAGCCGCCCTAGTTCCGGGAGTGACTGGAGAAAAAGAAAATTGACACCTCCACGAGAAGCTATTCTCTGTCGCCCTTACCCAACAATCGAAGGAGCAGCAGGAGCCGGGGAACCAGCGGCGCTGCCGTCAGCCCCGGCCTTCATTTGCCCATGGGGCATGGCTCGTCGAACTTGCAAGACCCGATCGGCTGAAAAAGCGAAACGGCGAGAAGAAGCGAGACAGAACGGCACTTTGCATCATTGCAGACGTCCACCGGAAGTTCCCTGACTGTGGTAGGAGACGGAAAAGAGCTAAACTGTGAAATCTGCACAACCGAAATGCCGTTAAGACGAATGGAAGTGTCGAAGTACAGCCACATATGTTTCCATCTCTCGAGCTCTCTCGTGGTGTCTGCATGCGAATCACAGCACCCACGAATGTACATGCTTCATCTCTTTGGTTGTACTTTGTATCTCTCGCTCTCTTCTACCTCTCCATCTATCAACGTGCACGCAGCTCTGGAAACCCTCGTGCGTATGTAGATCTATTCACACTTGAAGACATGTCGACAGACAACCCAGTTCCATGAGACGACATTGAGGACATTCGCGCCGGGTAGAAGCGAGTTGACACCATTTTCTTTTTCCTACTCCACCCCGAGACCGTTGCCCCGCACTGATGTAGCCTGGCAAATCGCATCAGCAAAGCCTAGGACTGTATTAGACACAAGACGGCCTCGAAAGCGCTGTTACCCACGACTTTCGAGGACCCCTGGAGACGCACCGATGCGCATGTTGTTCAGTCCAGCGACGGCGACGTCTGTCACATTTGGGTCGAGGTATTCACAGAATGCAAAGCCTTTGCAGTCTCCTCGCTGCTGGTCCTGAGGACACACATCGCAGGAGAAAAAGTGACGCACTGCCGCTACCGCCAAAACTCCGACAAGCAGAAGACGTAAAAAGGCGTAGCAGACACTCTCAGACAGCAGTGGCGATAAAGCTCTCGGTAGCGCATCTCAAATAACCGAGGCCCGATTCAGTATCAACTCAGTTCAGGGTCACCACCCAGCAAGCACCTGGTTGTCTGTGTCTCTGCAAAGAGGATGAAAGCCTTGACAAAAAGAGACCAAGGACAAGAGACTCCGCCGACAACACGCGCGACCTTCCAGTTCTCTGCTGGCTCGTGGACACAGCCAATGGAGGCAAAGACGAAGGGGAGAGTGAAGTCGCGACGAGCGAGGTGAGAAGAGAGAGAGGGGAGAACCGAGAGAAGAGAGAAAGGGGAGAAGAGAGAGAAGAGAGAATGAGATAAAGACCGGACAGGAAAAAGATAAAGAGAGACAAAGAACAAGACGTCGTGAGGAGACTGACCTTGACAACGTGCAGCGCGCGGAGTTGACCAAAGGCCTCCAACAGTTGCTGAGCAGACAGCGAGGAAAAATAAAAGAACGCGTGAGACGAGAAGAGAAACAAAGACACACGAGGGAAAGTGAGGAAACCGACGAAGATACATATCGAAGGTCAGAAAAAGCAGGGCGACGCCAGAAGTGATGGAACTCCCTTGAATTGTAGGGACCGACTGAAAGCAACGGAGATGTCGGAAATGAAGAAACAAAAGTGTTTTCTCAGTCTGTCTCGCCTTCGCAATCTGGTATTCGCGTTTTCTTGCTTTCTTCCTTCTCTGGCGTCTGCCTGCATCTCTCTCTCAGCTCTCTGCTTTCGATCTTTTCGCTGCTTTCTTCTCTTCTCTCTCGCGTGCCTTACCTTGCACCCTTGCTCCGTGATGCTGTGAGGCAGGCCGCCAATGAAAATTTTGTGCGGACTATCGGGGACGGTGGTGGAGACAATGCCCAGAGCGCCAGCTGCGCGCACGGAGAGAATCCGCGAAACAGGCAATTGCAAAGGAAGTGCAACCTACAATTTCTGTTTCCGAACACGGGAACTGAAACCCGTGTCAGGCTCGACAATTTGCTGTGTTTCGCCGGATCTGAAATACTTTGAGCGCCTCAGTGTCTAAGCCAGATGACGCTGGTCATGTGAGAGGAACCGGAGGGGGGCAAAACTGTAGACTCAAAGCGACAGGACACGAGCAAGAGCGAGAACCGAGGACCAGAAGAACCCCAGACGAATAGTGGAAGCGAGGGACGCGCCACAAGAGAGAGAAGAGAAAGGTGTACAGAAGAGGAAGAAAGAATGCCAGGAGCAAGGAAATCACAGGAGAGAAACAGGAGGAAAGCTGCGTAGACGCACGACTCGACGGGTACGCAGAACCAGTTGGAAAGACCACGAGGCACACGTTTCAGCGCTCACCAGAAGGAGGCTGAGAGCGGAAAGGCGAAGGTGGCATAGAGGAGAAGGGCAACAAGGAAGCCAAATTAACGTTGAGAGAAGAAAAGACAATCGGCAAACCCACGACCCCCAGATGAATCGACAACTGCTTGTTTCTCCGTTTTTCGACAAGGACACTGCTATTACTTGTGCGAGAACACGAAACGCACTACCAGACGCAGAAGCATCCCTAGGCGGCAGTTCAGTTCCTTCCTATTCCCCTCTGTGCTGTCTCACTCGTCCTTTTTCTCTTCTTTTCTCTTGCCTTTCTCCCCACTCTTGCTGTTCACCCCAAAGTCTCTTCTTTGTCCTTCTTGTGTGTCTCCTCTTACCAATGAGAGAGCTCTCTGCAGGCGACGCTGGCGTCGCTGCTTGACTCGGCGGCGGAACGGCGAAACCAGTCATGCTGCCCAGGCGAGCACGTTCCTGGAATTCGAAGACAGTCCTTCCAAATTTTTACATTTTCTTTGAGGGGGAACATCTACATGAACAGACGCGCGTTGAGGCTTTAGTTTTTATCTGTACTTCTGGGCATGCAGCTCAACAAACAAAAACAGTGTGAATATCTCATCGCTATCCACATTTCCGGGCTTGCATTTGGAAGAGTCGAAACCCTGAACTCTTCCATGCGACAGGCCCGTCTATGGCGAGGCCTACACTTCAAGAATAGAACCATTCAAAGAATGTCCTTTTATAAGGTAGTACACGGCTACAAATACAACGCAACAGAAGCACGAACGTTCCCTTTGACGTGCACATCGACGTGGAAAGGATGCAGACGATGCTTCACTCTCCTCCGTACAACCAAGGGATGACAATAGCTGCCTAAAAACAGCATGAGAGGAACAGCTCTCGACCTGGCGTGTCCATCTGCACAACGTCCGAAGACCGTCCCTGGCGTATTCTTTATCTTCTCTGTTGTTTCTGGCTTTGATTTCACCCCGCCATGACTCGCACGCTGGTTCCTTCTCCCGAGTGCCCCATCTCTCATCTCCCCTGTTTGTCTTTTTCTCTTCGACGCCTCAGCCAACAGCAGCAAAACCGAGAGCGAGCACCTCCCCCTCAGCAAGAACAGTAGCTGGCCAAGTTCTCCCTGGGTATAACTAACTGCGTGCTTAGGAGCAGACCAAAAACAGGTGCACTAACTTCTTTTCTCCTCGAAAAGAAATACATTTTTGTAACGGTCCGCTGAGGCGTGTGACTTCGTGCATCCTTCAAATCCAAACAAAAGCGTTCACTACTCGTGCTCGGAAATAGGGCCCACGCAGACAAAAAGCTGATATTCTGTTCCAGTTCACGGATTGAAGAGGTTCTCTCTCCTCTGTGCACGAAGCTTGCATTGTCCGGCAGTCGCCCTGCGTTTCCCCGCGGGTTGTTATGCCTTTTCTTTGCTTATCCCTGCGCCTCTCATCAGCATTTCTTGAACTCGCCCGTAGCACGCAAAAACGAAGCCACTTACTTCTCTGTACTGTTGCTCTGCAAGCGTCGGGTTGTAGTCTTGTGGGCGACGCAAACTCAGAGCGCAGTTTCGCTGCACAAACAGGGGAAACCAGATTTAGCAAGAAAACGAAAATCCCCGGCATTCGCACGGAAACGCGAAGTGAGAAAGCGGAGTTTTGGAGAAGAGAAAAATTCCAGCTTTTTAGGTAGAGGAGCAATGTTGGAGGTGTACTTGGGGAAAAGACAGAAGTCCAAAACATAGACACGGAACGAGAAGACACTGCATCTCTCTGAGATTCTGCTATTGACGAGAAACCACGCGGGATACCTGGCATATCGAAAGAGCAAAAGAATAACACAAGTCGACGCAAGGAGAGAAGACAGTGAGAGACGCGGCGCTGCAGCGACAGAACGAGAGCACCTAGCGACGACGGACTGAAGAGCACAGCCACGTAACGGGGACGGATAGTGGATAAAAGACAAAGAATGCACGTGTTGATACGACCGAGACAGCAAAGGCAAGACAGAGATTTCATTCGCAGTTTAAAAATTGGAGTGGCAACTTCCAGCCTGCGCTATCTATATTCTTCTGCACGACTCTCTGTCAAGGAACAGAAGGCCGACGCGAACAAAAAAAGGAAATGTATTCTCTGCGGAGCCCGACTCGAACTCTGAATCATTTCCTGAACCATCATAAACATCTAATAGAATACATCTGCATATATATATATATATACGGAGGAAAGTATATGTATGCGTGTACATATATTTGAAGAAACAGTGATATATATATATATATATACTCAATGGAGAGAAATAGATGTCTACAAAATCTACAAAATATACATGCATGCACATACATATATTCTAAGGGAATACGAACTTGAACCGTGGCTTTGGTTTTCTTCAGAGAAGGTTCGCGTACCCAAGAGACGCCGTCGAGGCCCAGCGTGAAGTTTGCCTCTTCGATGGACCGATGCTCTAGGAAGGCAAAGCGACGAGACGGATTGACGTAGACGTGCACGATCTGAGAGAAGGAGAGGACGAGAGAAAGAATAACTCGAAACACAAGCTGGAATGGATGGCGAGAGAGCGGAAGGCGAACCGCCTTGTCGAAACAAGGTAGCTGACGGTGCACCAGTGGCTGAACAAACCTGCGCAAACCGCATGCGACGAGTGAAGACTCGTTTGCACGCGCTCAGAGCCAACGCACAAAGTGAGGCATTGGAGGCGACCAGATACACGAAAACAGAAGCCGTTTCTATCGCCTACATTCCCCGGTCTCTGCTCGTTGCACTTTTGCTTTTTCTCTCCTTCCTTGCTCAACGCCCCGATGCGAAGCCGTCTGCACCGCCGCCACGTAACTGGTAATTGACTTTTGTGATACTCAGCACCTCTGATGGTCTGACGTCTTTTAAGGTTCAACACTCCTCAAGAATTTGTTTCATTCGTGCTTCGTCGCCTGTTGATTTTCCCTACTTAAGAAACCGATCGACTAGAGTGACACTCATCTGTTGTTTCACACACCCACTTGCTGTGTTGGTCCGTTAATCTAACGCGTCGCACCGCTACGGATACTTCAGTGATGCTGTGACGTCTGATCCTTCGTTCTCCCCGAGTCAAGGTGAGTCCACCGGAAGGTGGGTTGGTTCTGTATCTAATAAACACTGCCCTTCCAAGGGAAGAGGCATGTGCGCATGTATTAGCCATAGAATTACCACGGTTATCCATGTAGTAAAGACCACCGAATAAACTATAACTGTTTTAATGAGTCATTCGCAGTCTAGCCGTATAAACGCCTATACTTACACATGCATGGCTTAATCTTTAAGACAAGCATATGACTACTGGCACGATCAACCACTTAAAGATGTTTCTGAGACAGAACACCAGCCAACATCGGCCCGCTCCGTCTTCTCCATATCTGCTTTCTCCGCAAAGACGCATGCACCGACATCTCTGCATCTCTGTTTACAGATATTCACGAAGACTGACCAACAAATTTCCAAGATACAACCTTGAAAAGCTGGAACTTCTACACGAAGTGTTGAAGTCATAAAAACCATCTGACGCACTTGTTCCCTTCTACTAGGCAGCATACCGTGTCTCCGGGAACCTTCTTGGGCAAGAGTGTGGTGAGGAGTTCGTTGAAGTACTGCTGCACCTCTGCTTGCGTCACGGGGACTGGAAGATTGCCGACGTAAACTTTTCTGCAAAGAAAGGGAGACGGGGAATGTCCCTTGAAAAAAGTCAAACTTCTCCAGACCCGCGCCGAATACCCGCCAAAGAGGTGGCCCAGTCTCGCTGATACTCAGAAGAAAAGCCACAAGGGTACGAAGTAAATCCGCTAACAAACACGAAGAGCTACAAGCAGAGACAGACACAAAAAAGACACTACCACCAGATACTACAAACTCCAGCCACAAACACGAGCACGAGAGAATCGCCGTAGCCGGGTTTGTAATTTCCACGTAAAGCAAGAAAAAGAGATATCACGGAGCACGAACGCTCTCTGGCTGAGTGGCTCCGGAGGCTTCAGTTGACAATGCAGAGACACTGACAGAAAAAGCCGAAACCGGAACGACAATCACAGGAAGCGACTCTCTGGCCTTCCCAGTGAGAACGGGGCGTATATGCACCCTGACGGCCGCCCTACACTTGACGCTGATCGGAGGCGAACACGAGACAACGCCGTTGTGGACGCGCATACCATCTGCTTTCCTTCTAGCCACGACCGACCCCCCTGTCCATCTGCATTCCCAGATGAGTGTTTCAGAGTTTCGCTTGAATGGAAAACAACTGACGTCAGCGACTTTTGGCAACCGTGCAGGGAGACAAATACCACTCCCGAAGTTGTCTTTTATCAGAAGATGCTGACGACGGATGCAAAGCATCTGTCATATTTGACTGGGTTCCACACGGCGGCTTGAGAACAGCCAGAAAAGAGAAAAGACGCACAGAGCCTGACGGGTCAGGTTTTTTGACTGCGGTACAGACACTGAGGGGCGTCCACGCGTCAGGCGACAACGGGAGACACTTCTCCACAGACGCGGTTGGGCGTCGAAAAGCAAGACAGATTTAAAGTTACTTTAGTATTTAGTTTGCTGCCTTCTTGGCTTTGAGTGCATGTAAAGGGATATTGTGCAAGCTCTCCTCGCAGGCACAAGGCGAGATGCATAAATATCAAAGAGTCTTCATTTTTACCTCGCGTGCCGACTCTGCGCGCTGAGGTCCGCCCCAGCCGCAGCTGCGCCCCCCGGAGTGCCCGGTGGTCCCTGAAAAGCCGCCAGACAAACAGATAGCATGTGGTTAATCACAAAAACTCTTTGAAGATCGCTAGTGCATGCGACCCTTCAGTGTCGCAAAGTCCTCCTACAGGAGAACCGTCGCGTCGAACACGCATTTACAAGATACCGGCTGGTCGTGTACCACAGCTGCTGTGTACTCGATTCCATGTGAAGAAAACTTTTGTTTAAGGAAAAGGATCATCTAGTGACCCGTGCCATTAGACATGAATGCCATCAAACAAGAATATTTATTTTCAAGTTTTCTTATCACCTTTCCAAACCCGATGCTCTTTATGAGCTCTGTCTTTGAAAGCTTTCCCTGGCTGTCGTTTCTCTTTCTTTTAACCCGCGACCGCCCTCTCGTCTCGAACATGTTTATCGCTTCCTTCCACTCTTTTTTCCCTTCGCACCCAGCCTGCCCTTCTGTGAGGTCAAGCAAACGGTTACGTTCCAGGCGTAAGGCAGACCTTGCTGTCTCCAAAGACCATACAGAAAACATTTCTCTCGGACCAATGGCAAATCCATTATGTGTAGGAAATTAACAGCACGAATGGTACTTCTGCTGGCCAGCCTATCATTATCTCCATGGAGTGTGCGCATCTTACATCGTAGATTAGCTACTATCTTATCCTCTACAACCGGACGGATTCTGTGGTAACTCCATTGTACCATTCTCTCTTGGAAGTTCGTAACAGCAGCGAGAGAAAACCACCAGTCGGCGAGACGGGATGCGGGTCTCAGAAAAAGAATACTTTTGGACCCGAAACTTTCTCGCCGTCTCGGCACCTGAAGCTCCTCTTATAAAGAACTTGGTTGTCTGTATCTCATAACTGGAGTCATATTTAGCATCTTCAGTCCTGTCACGTCTCGGTGTACTCGAATTGAGATATATCAATCTGAACGCATAAGATCATCGACTACCACGGTATTACGGTCGCCCTTTTGAGTGCTTCAGCATTCTCGTTCCTCACCTGAATCAATTCTGCTGTCTTTAGGGCCATCTGCAGTGCCTTGGCTGCGCTGTTGGCTGCCGCCTGTCGGGCGCTGACAGCTGCTGCCGCCGCCGCGGCCGCACGCGCCACATCCACCGCATGCTCGCCTGTCCCCTGCGGCGCGCCGGCGTTGGAGCCCAACGAGCTGGTAGCCGCGGCGTCGCCCAGGAGATTCTGGGACTTCTCCAGCAGCGGCGCACTCAGAACGGAGGTGACAGCTGCAGCGCCTGCGACAAACGCCGCAGTCGGAGAACAGAGCGGAGGCGGGGTGTAGGAAGAAACAGAAGGCGAGAGAAGAGTCTGCTGAGATGCACTCCGCGCGTCTGGCGACGGCGTCAGCAACCCTGGAGACGCGAAACTCGCTGCCGTCTTCAGAGCTTTCCTGAAAAACGGAGAAAGAAAGGTCGAGAAGCAAGTGCACGTGGGATTCACGTCGGCCGGGGAGGCTGGACAAGACCTTTCAGAACGCTGGAAACCACTATACTAAGTGCACGTCACATGGCGGTCATGAAGAGGACAGGAGACGTTGAAAGCGGGGAACAAAAGCATTCAAAATGTGAACCAACAGTGCTGCATGATGTGGTAGAAAATGCCGTGCTAGTACGACAGAAGGAGATAGCTGTGGCGTTGAGGATTCCGGAGCACAGGCAACTGCTCCCTATGTTACTCGCATACATAAATCATGGCGAGATACGAAGTTACGCGTGAAGGGGCATTGGACGTGGTCGCGACATGCGGTGCCCCAGAGGCACATCCACACACTGGGTTGGATCTGCGCGTGCACTTACGACGCATTTTCTCCTTCCAAGGCAGTGGCTTTTCGCTTTTCTCCAGCCACAGGCTCTGCCCCCGCGGCGAGCGAAACTGTAGGGTCCATGGCGCCAGCTAGAAAAGTGGCAAGAGGCGAAGACGGAGACGGTGGAGAGACGGCGTGGGGAAATGCCCAAAAACCTGGACAGGCCGAGAACGAAGGGAAGGAGCTTTCCTCCAGCCTTCACTCCTTGTCAGGGTTGTTTTGTGGGGTACTCCCGCAAACGGAGAACACAGCTTAGATGGATCATACGATTGCCTTGTCGCCGCCCTTCAGAATCAGGCTTCCAAACGAGCTGAAACAGCAGGCAGGCGTTGTCTTCACACGGGGGGCCATTCCTTTCTGGAGACCAAGATGGCAGATACGCGGGAGGATAAAGAGGAAACGGAGAAAATGAAAAGCAGCAAAGGGGCAACGGAGAGAAGAAAGGCGGAAACGAAAGAACAGCGAAGGATGGAGTAACATGCAAACGGAAGGTGAAGTCGACACACAAGCGAAACGAGGAGTGATGGGTGGCGGAGAATAAAAGAGACACAACGGCACAGAGAAAGAAGGCGAAGGCGCGAGGAAGGAGCAACGTGTTGCAAAAACAGTGCAACGCAGAGCGCGAGGATGTAAAAAAGTCCAAAAGTACCGGAGAGAAGAATTCGGACTACGCAGGGGCAGAAGACAGCACCACACGGTGCTGAAGGAAACTGGACTAAACTTAGAACAACGTAAGTGGCACAAGACAAAGCAGGACGCAACGAGTGACAATCAGAGGTGGGAACTGGAACAAGGAAACAAGCTGGGGGAGCATGCACGGCATAAGTGACACTGGGGTGGTGAGAACGAAAGGAAGACAAGGGTTCCGAGCTCCCAGGTACACGACACGGTAACAACGTTGGCGTATCTTGCCTAAAACCACGGAAACACGCAGCAGAACATGGACCCCTGTACCAAAGCCCTGCTTCAGTGCGGTACGCAACTGCGAACAGAGGCCTCTACAGAAAAGCGTAAGGCGCAAGTTAAAAGGGTCAACAACGCGGCTGGGTAGAGGGCTGTAAAAGAAGAGGAACTGTTGCCGTAGCATTATTTGTGACTGTAACGCCAGGCCGGACGGAGACACGCACGAGAAAGGCAGGACGAATGGAGGATCCCCCTGTCTGCGGGAAGAAAAGACACTCGGAGCATGTACACGAGCAACTTTGTTCAGTGCCACAGAAAGCGGAAAATAACGTGGGGAAAGAAAAGCGTATACGCGAATTCCAATTTTGTCACTCGTATACGCACACGGTAGTCGAGCACTTCCACGCAGACGCTTTGGTTGCTTGAATGTATAGACAGCGTAGAATGCAGTCTCACGCCAAAACAAAGTCGAATTTTGGCCGCGTCGCTCATCGCCAGTAACGAAGAAGTGTCCCTTATTCAGGAAAATGTGATTTCGTTGCCGCTCCGATTCCGCATGCAATATGCTCGTGTTGGGCCGTGGTGTGACCTCTGCTCGCCACACGGTGCAAGCAACATGGCACCCGTTTGCGCGGCACAAAGATGGCATTCTTTGGTCTCTCATGGAAGACCAAACTTGCCACGTGAAAGCTGCAACAAAAAGCAAGTTGCGTGTTTTGACGCAGAGGGAAAGGGTGGGGAACTGTCTTACTGAGCTGAAACAGCGTCGTTTGTGGATGACTGGCACACAGGTGGACTCCTGGGTGCGAGCCACAAGGTCGGGGACGGCTGAAAACGCAGAAGTAGTGCGAAATTAACCAGAGGAACAGTTTGAGATGTGTTATAAGCTGTCCTTCACTTTCTCTTACGTCCCACGAGGGTGCACGATGCTGTTGCCTCAAGTCGCTCCAGTCTCGCTACCCAGACGTTTTTCAGTGATGTTGTCCATTAGAGGTACTACGGGTTTCAAGCGATACGCTAAACAGTTGTGATTGGGCATTTAGGGAAATTCAGCTGCACTGACATCTGGTCCTTGACGAAAATTCCGGTGTATGCCGTCGCATTCCCCACCATATCTACAGTCCACTCCTGATTTTGGCTACGGGATCGAAGTGTAGATTCCTCTGATATAAATTTTTGTCGGCTGTCTTCTTTTGGAGTGTATTCTGGGAGTTGGGCTACCGGTTTAGATCTTGAAGGTCTATTTTGGCACTCTAGTTCCCAGTGCTAATCTGTACGGAATACTTCGGTCTGGTCGCAGGCGTGTTACTGGGCACCACAGACCGTTCTCTGCTGCTTGAGGTACTTAGTGTAGAAATGAATGTATGCAATCTGGCTGTTGCATCATGTTGTGCACAGCGACAGGTGGACACCATCACTAGGTGACGATAAAAAGATGCATTAGCTCTAATGCGTACAGAAGAACCCCGAAAACTTGCAGTGCTGGATAAGGGTTTGGCATTTCTCCCTGAGAGAGAGCATGGAGGCCATGGCATTTTGCTCGCATATTCAACCGATTCAAACAAAAAAAAAACGGAACGATCGAGGGCTGCAGTGCTCTCCCTCTCCTCGTATTCCTTTCATGGGGAAGCCGGCGTCCAGCAACTTAGGAAATGGCTTGAACAAGACGGAAACAGTGACACCCGAGGTCTTTCTCATAGTCAATCTGTACCGTACACGCTCCCGGGCAGACCTGTCTGGCTCCACAGTGTGGAAATACAAATATCCGTCGCTCTACATGGGGCCGGACAGTTGTGTCTTATTTCAAAGAGTAGTTCAGTTGACTTAAACACCGATCCGGGCAGTGCAGATGTGTCTTGAACACAAGGTGTACTTCCGAACGTAGTGAAAACCCCGGCAACAGTGCGTTCAGCAACAAGGGGGCCAATTACATGACTCGCTGCAGGCACTGCAAACGATACTTTGAAAGCGTCGTGCACCGCACTGCGGTTTGCCCTTCACGAGGTGGCTGTAAAGTGTACAGCTGTAAGGGAGGCAAGGACGAGGAACAACTTCTGGAGATATGTGGTTTATGTGGTAGCTGATAGGGTCACACAGACGGGTGCGTTCGGAGAGGTGTTTACCTTCTAGTTCAACGAGACAGAATTCACTCTCGTGCTGCTGCCCGGCGCTTCTGTCACTTGTCCCGTTGGAGAGACCTTGGCGCATGACACCGTCGACTTGCTGCTTTGGAGGTAAACGGCAAGATCAACGTACATGGTAGCAATTTCTTCCAATAATCCTCTTGATTTCTCCCACAATGACTATCACCGTTTTCGCCCGGAAATGCAGAGAAATAATCGCGTTGCAACTCTTTCAAAGGCGTGCTCTGCAGGAGGTCCTGTCCCCGGGGGCAATCACCAACATGCATCACGCATCCCCAGCTGCGGGGACGACAGTAAACGAAATCCTGTCCTGCGATGATGCAGGTTTCAGAACAAAAACCAACACGGGGGAATCGCACACGGGAACATGTTACGCGCACGATACGGCGATCGATGCCTCGCCTGTTTTGCGTTTCGTAACTTCTACCCCCTGTGTCCTCAAGATGTTACATAACACAGAAAAAGACTTGATGTGGGGTGTCGAACTGATTCAGAACTGCGTTCGCTGTTGTCAGCTCAGGGGGAGAACACGAGAGAGCTCAAGCGACTGACGGTTAAACTGCAGCAGAGGCATTACAGGCAGTTGTGACACAACGGTCACAACTCGGGGTTGCTCAACGGCGACTGGTCCCTCGCAAGATACTCCACCAAAAACACAACTGCCTTCATTCTACTGCCTTTCCTGACAGTCAGCCATGTGATAACTAAGCAAGCTGCCTGATTACTCTCAAACAGGTACCCGTTCGTCTGTCTTGCAAAGTATCTTGGTGCATAGTGCTATGTGCAGGTCTCTCAAATGCGACCCTCCACGTAGCTACCTGTATACGTTTTCTTGAATGGTGCTACAGAATGAATCATTTAATTCAGCTTGGTTGTTGAGCAGTGGAGGTGTCTATGTACCTGGTTTATCGAGGCTATCAAAATCCCCCGGTACGGGAATTCGTCGCATGTCAAAAGTCTCAAAATACTGCTCGGTGTGATGAGCTGTCTTGATGGTGCCACACGTCAACTAGCGGCTGCTGCTGAGCCCAAACGGTACTGACTTTATCATATCGGATGCCTAACGTCGACCGCCATCTGTGATAGTACCTGTTCTTGGATCCTGACTTTGCAAATACTAGCACCCTCCATTGTGAACACTTCGTAGGTCTACAGGCCGATGCCAACCACCGCAAGAAGAGGATGTAGTTAGGGCGTTCTTGAAAATATCGCGGCTGACTGCTGCCCCTGTTCAGCATTTCGGTGTCGCAAAAGTACTCTGCACCGCTAGGCGGTTTCAAACCAGCCGCAGATAGCTTTTGTGCGCTGATGCACTCAGCAATTTGCAGATTACAGGGTCTTGATACTACCCTTTTTTCTGTGCAATACAGCATTGTCAGATCCATCTGCTTTTGTTTGTGTACAGTTTTGTTTCAGAGCTTTAGGGGTAATTCCGCGTCTGCGTCCGAGGAGTCATGTCTTGTAAGATTCCGCCTAGCCAGACACGAAACCAAAAGCTTACCCCGCATCGAGTGCGTGGCATCCTTGATTGTGCAAAATGACTCAAACTCTGTGTTTTTTTATCTTTACAATAGAATGCCTGGTGCTTGTTTTAATCTTTCAGGGGGGGGGCCACCCTGACGGGACTACCGCAACCGTTTTCCGACCGAAGACCTTCCAGGCACTGGGGCTCGCCACGGATTCTGACAGTGAGCCAGAGGGAAGGGGCGGTTACCAACGACTGACAGAGTCGACTCGGCGAAAGAAGAAAGCGACTGGACGCATTGCCTCTCTCTTTGGCCGAGGCAGAGGCAAAGGGGATGAGGAGGCATCAGGCGATGAAGGCGCCAGCGGAGGAAAAGAACAGCCACTCGGTCCCCCCTCTGGTATTCCACGGCGCCGTCGGTTCTGGCAGAAAGAACACGTGGAGCCCGAGGATGCAGTGGTAAGGGCGTTTCGCAGGTTCTTGAAATACAGAGTATTGGATGTGGAAACCATAGAGGGAGCTCCCTCACAGTTGGATCGATCGTCTTGGACGCCTTCACCGCCGTTCTTTCAGCCAGGAGAGGGGTCGTCGAAAGCCGTCGAGTATTTCGTCAAACAGCAGACACCAGCGTTAACTGACGAGATGCATAAACTATTGGAAGTTGTCGACCCAGTTATGCCTCCCGGCAGGCCGCTTCAGATGTCGAGTCCGTCCTCGAAACGAACCACCCACTTCGAAAGGGGCCCCATGCTGAGGACAGATTTCTTTGCACTGACAGTTGACCACCAGCCTTTCAATATGAGGATATTCCCGTTGCCTGGCGGATTCGAAGGGGAACAGAAGGTGGAACAATACAAAAAAGTTATGCTAAATGAACAGAAGGTTTTAAGCATATTTGGTGTTGCGGATGGTAAGAAAGTCAGCAATGCCTATCACTGTTATCTTCCAGTCGAAGAAGTCTTTTTTGGAAAGGGACAGCAGGTGATCTCACTTGGTCCAAGCTTAAAAATGCCCAGTGTTGTTTTTCTGTACCCGAGCGCAAGCGCGACGCTCGGTCAAGTCGCTGAGGCGATAAAACTAGCAGCTCAACAGCAGGGAACTGCACTTGTCGCTCAGGCTGCCCAGCTGCACATTACACTGCAACTCATCAAGTTGGTCGCGATCACCACCTCAAAAGGGATCCTGCTAAGAAGGCTCTCACTTGAAAATTTCCTTTTGAGGGGGGATGGGGTGGTTTTTTTGAGTGGCTTTTCTGAACTCGTAAACGAAAAGGAAATTTTTTACGAAACAGAGGATGGGACCCTTGTTACACAGCCACCGACGCGGACTTCCCGCGGAAGACGTTTCACCCCTGCAGACAACAGCTGTGATTTAGGACTTGTCATCTTTAGTTTGTGGTGCAACGGTTCGCCTCCTGAGAGAGAGCCAAGTGGATGGGTCAACCTGGATTTCTCGAGTTGCGAGTCAGAGGTGCCGGTGCTTGTCCAGCAAATAATTTGCGGGTTGTGCAGGGCCCACGGCTACCCTCCTCAGAACGCTTTCCAAACCCTTGGGAGTCACGAGTTTAAACAACTGAGGCAATTGTACCGAGACGTGGAACAACGTGCTGAGGTACATTTATTAGTGGAATGACATCATTAGCTCAGGACTGTTGGTTCATTGACCCCCCGTGAGGCGCGTTGGTGTAGTCGCGAAACATGTCGCGGATGGTCAGAGAATGACTGTGAACGGCAAAAACGCATTTGTACCTCTGTGAACGCGGGTTTTGCTCGGTCTGGGGTTGTTTGTCCTTCGCCTCAGATACTGCCTTGACTGCACACGATGTGCAGTAGTTCTATTCATGCAGGTGGACAGCAAAGTGATTCGACACACCACGCACTTGCCAAGTAACTCCCTGGTTCGTACCACCGGTTTTGAGTGTGACTGCTGCAACGGCCGAGTGTATCTTTTTTTTCGACGACTCATCGTTTCGTTCGGCAATGCTTGTGGTTCATTCCGCACCGGCGACTTAGTAGCCTGCATAGAGAGAGGTTTAGTACCATGTTGATTGTCACTTACAATCATAAACCGTTAAGGCAGTGAGTTAGGATGTCTGTATCATGAATTGAATTAACCATTCCAAAACTCTAAATTGTTGATAAGGACTCGTCGTACGTCGTTGACCATCTTTTCGGTGCCAGTGACTCACAGTTGCTGGCTCGAACAGTGACGTTAGCGCCCGTAGCAATGAGCAAGAAACTTGTGGGCAAACGAATGGTGCGGATAAGAGCGTCGTCCCACTGGTGTCTGTATAGTGCCAGCCAGAGCTGTCTCATATGTTTTGTCAGGAAGGATGAGCAACACACACGCGAGTTTGCGCCGCAGTAAGTGCTACATGGTGCAGGATCAAGATACACCGCGTAGTAGGTGACCGATGTTACGCGGGAAAATCAAACGGTAAACCGTGTAGCTGACAAAGCACCATGGAAACGTTCCAATATTACTGCTGCATCAAACCTTTCCCACTGAATTGAGCATCTGCAAAGCCTTCTGCATGATGTCGCACACGGATCTCTGACTTCCGGAGAGGAACCGGGCACAGACATGCTATCATTGTTTGGGCTGCATTTCTTTATCGCTGAGTTTCCCTCAGAAAACCACGAACGGACAGAGAGGGACGAGATACTGTAGAGCGGCTTTTCTCTGGGGTAACCGGTGCCAGAAGGACGAGTCCCCTAGTCGTCAGACACGGCGATCACCCCCATCGGACCGCGTGTCACAGTTCAAATCCATAAGAATCCCAGGATAACACCTACACCCTGCAGGAATAGATATCACGCTTAACGTTGCTTGGACAGTAGCAACTCTACCTTATAAGATGCCAGACGCTTGTGTAATCGCTCCACCGTGGTGTTTCAAACTGGTGACAGCTCTTTTTGTGTAAACTGCTTGGAAAAAAGAATGTCAAGGGCGGCTTTTGGGTATCTCAGCTGTAGCAGGAAGTGCAAGAAACGTTTCAACGCGAGGAGAGGTGCTTTGCTCATCAACACCAGCAGTATGCAACTGACCAGGAACAGTTCACCTCGCGCAGAATGTCCGAGAATGGACAATGCACTTGATGAACACATCACATCAGCTGGCACCGCAACTGTCGACTCGTGCAGGATGCAGAACGAGTCAGTGGTGTACGTGCGACGCATCTGTGCCCGTCTCCGTAATGCCTCTTCATCCCGTGCCGCAGCTGACTCTGTGTAGCATCTTCCGTGACCAAAACCAGATATGCGTCGCGTTCTATTGGTGTCTACGAAAAGGGTTCCAACTGACTGTAGCAAAAAGCGTTGAGATGCGTTTTTGAGCTCTGTATGGCAACTGGTGCGGTGAACGAGCCAGGTTTCGACAAATAAGAAATCGCTTGCCTTGCTGCCGCTACACACAGATGAATGAGGAAACCCGAGGAATCCGCGTGCTGCTGCCGAAAGTTCGCACTATCAGGTCGAGCACTCTGGCAGAAACTTCCGTGCTGCAGGTTGCGAACATTCACTGCGGACTGCACTTCGACTGGTGCCTGAGCAATAGATCTTTCAGACAAGAAGCCCCCAAACAGACACACTTTTGGGTAGCGGATAGAATATGTACTGTTTACGGCACCGCATGTGAACACGTGAACATGCCTGCGTACATACATATATATATGTATGCAGAGGTATATATATCTGCGGATGCAAGACAAAGAAGTACGACCCCCGCTTGCTGTTGTATTGCCCCACTGGTTGTAATCTCCGCGGGGAGAAAAGCAGGGGGTTCGTTCGTCAGGAAAAGTGTTGCAAAGGAATCTTGCTGCGACTGTCAGCAAAAACATCGGCCGTTCCTTTTCCTTTTATTTGCAGCTACGTGAGTCACCCATGCAGACGACTTAAAGATTTGTTTTCCTACCGGTAACACCTGGTAATCATGTTTTGTTAAGGACAGATTCAACGGTTTGCATGAGGGCCACGCCTGATTTCGGGCCAAAGCCTTTGTCGATGCTTAACACCGGGAAGAATACGCGAAAGCGGTTGGGCCCCGTCTGCATTTTACCACTGTTTTTCCACTGATGTTGCCTACCACCACCGCCTTGCCTCTGACGCCTTTTTATCTTCAGCCGCACGCTCCTCTACCCTCTTTCTGCTGCTGAAACCCGTGTAGTTAGACTGCAGCTCTTCCCGCCCTCGCTTCTTTACAAGTGATTTGCCCCCTCCGGAACATTATCCACCGGCGCTGAATGCCGTTATTTTGTGAGCTCTGATAACGCAGCGAGTTTCATTCCTACATATCCTTGCACCTCAGAGTGCGACGGAATCTGAAGGGAGCCGATGCTTCGTGGAAATAAGCCTTTTAGCAGCATTTATCTGCTATGCAGTGCCAGGCGGAAAACCCCAGACTTAAGAACCCATCTAGAGCGATGATTACGGTTGCGTTGAACCTCGATTGACCGTTTCCTTTTCTGTCAGAATGCCGAGCAAAACGAACCACTCCGGTTCCAAAAGTGCAGGTGCAAATCCACAACACCTGCCGCAGCACACACTCACGAGAGAGTAAACGCTCCTTGTCCTTCTGTCATGGCGACAATCAGACGACGACGAAGAACCTGTTTGCTCGAATAGTCTGGCAACTTTATGTAGTTCGTGCACGTCATCACTGACGGCAGAACGTCGTCGCACGTGGCGCCTTCGCCTCCGGTCTCCTGAGGCTTTCGAACCACCTTCATCAAGGGTCTGCACATCCAATAAGAATGCCAACGACTAAACAAGCAAATCCAGTGGAGCTTAAAGTTCCTTATCACACAGAGCAGCAGCGGGAGAAAAACGGAAACGTGAACACCGAACGGGCGGGAAGCGATCCGACAGGGCTAAAAACAAGAAAGTTGTGCATGCAACGAGGCACCCGCAAAGGAGACAGCTGCCCACTATTCCACATCTGCTTCGTCAAGCGCCCTTACCAGCGGAAAACGGTATTCTTTGTCTAAGGGAAATAGAAAGAAGTACCTCATTGTTCAAAACCCTCCCTCAAACTGGGAACGGAACGAGAAAAAGCAAATCTCTGTAGATAAACATTTCAGCAAGTTTCCTCTCCACGGAGACACGAACCTAACCACGGTCAAACGAGCTAGTAGGACCGAAAGCATGCGATGGACTCGTCTTCGCTTCTGCGCACCGACGTGCTCAAGAGGGCATACAAAAAACTGTACACAGGAAAACTAAAGGAGCGAGAGGGAAAATACGTCTCACAGATTTGTCGCCTGCTCCTGTTAAAGAAAACAAATGGGTTCCTCTATGCTCAAGACTTCGTCTTACCGGAGAGAGGCAAAACCCCCGTGGGGCAGGACAGGCGTCCCCGTGGCGAATCGCAGAAACCGCCGTCGCTCCTCAACAGAAAATTCCGTCAAAACTTCTAAAAAGGCGACGTACGTTGCACTTGACGCAGTGAATCTGCACATCCATAGAGAAACACATGCACGTCCGTGACTAAAAACTCAAAAGCTACCCTCAAATTCGCCCAATAAATGCCCACGTTAAGACACACGAACAGAGCAAAGACAGCCAAAAAGAAAGAATGTGTTCGCCCCAAGATCGTTATATGAATGGAAGCTATTTCAGCAGAGGCTTCCTCCTCGTGAAACACTCCAATGCGTTACAGGAGACATCGCTGTGCAACTCCAAAACTATTCCGCCTATATATATATATATATATGGATACATAAGAGAATATATACATGAATATATACATGAATATATATATATATATACATTTGAACATATTATGAACGAATGTATAAATATATATACATACTTACGAATGTAATACTTATAAATGTATACATTATGCGTAGAGCACATGGCATGCAGCAGCGTATAAGAAGTTAGATCCGCATACGCGAACATGCGTTCACGCTGTGTGTAGAGCCTTAGTATGTCTTTAAAATCCTGATAAAGTCTATTTTTACGGCCATGTCTCTTAGGAGTCTCACCCGTGATCAGGGACGACGTGGGCGCGGAGATGGTCGATGTTCCAGAAGCGATTGTCTGCAACCCTCCCGCCGCCTCCGAAGACCACATGAGCTCTCTCTTTGGGGGAGAATAGCGCCAAGCTGTAGAGAGGAATGAACGTGCTGATCCCGTATCGGAACGCATAGGCCTAAAAGGAGAGTGAGGAAGAAAGAATCAGGAAGACGATTTGAAGATGCAGAAAAAGGTAGATAACAGAAGCCCTGAGAGAGGCCACAGCGACGAATTCAATCTTCCGCCTACTTTCCGTCGAAGCAGTGTAAAATTTGAACACCACACAGCTCCCGCGACTGCAGAAGATTACTCCTCAGAAGAAGCGTACACACAATTTCTACTTATCTTTTCACGTAGATAAATTATGACTCGATTTTGCGAGGACTGCTGCCTTAGATCCTGAACGTCTTTGTTAAGAGAGAACCACAGCAACCCACGGCAGAAGCCAGAACCGAGAGAGGGAATGGATATGAAGAGGGCAGAGCCCACAGAAGCTGGGTGCTGGGTACGAGAACGTGAGAAGAAGAGTTGGGGAAGAAGAGACATGTCGAAAAGTTCGAGGAATCGGAGAACAGAAGAACAGAGGGCAGAGCACTTCACAAGAGCAGGACCGTACCTGGAGAAGGACACCTTCGAAGAGGACAACTTGGATGACGCGGTGAATGTAGAAATCGAGATTCGCGTTACACACCGCAATTTCGCCTCCACCTTGCACCAGTTCGATGTCGGTTCCTGCGAGATGTGAGCAAAGAAACGCACGCATGCTCTCATGTTACTCGTCCACCATGCTGTTCGCCGACCACGCATCACCTCGCCATGGAAGACGGTCCACCTGTGTCTATGCCTGTCGGTAGACACACACGGTTGTCACTGCAGACGTAGGGAAAAGTGCAAGGCACATGTAGAAGAGAAGCTACAGAGAAACGACTATGCACCACGGAAAGAACGACGAGTGACCAGAACACAGAAGCAGACAGCCCCTCCGTGCGACCATAGTCTTTCGAACACTCTTGCGTTAAGAACCGCGATGCGGCGAAACGCCCGACGTGTGCCAAAATGCATGCACGAACGCTCATCAACATGCCCACGGTTTCTGCATGACTACGGCCTTGTCACTCTCATGCGTAAAACCGCCACCCCCACACCGGCTTTCTGTGTGACAAACACAAGGCGTATTAGGAGCAGATTCTCCACTTTGCACCTCCGTTTGAAAAAAAATGAACAAAGCCGACAGCTCCACCGTCCAGCCGTGCATTAAAACATGAACAAGACAAGAGCGTATGCATGCTGGCGTCCCGTGTCTCTCGAGTTTTTGTCAATGGCTTTCGAAAGTTTTCTTCAGAATTTTTCGCGTGTACCTGGAAGCACGAAGACAAGCGCAAGCTCCTCCACTTCGTTTCCTTCACTACGGAAGAGGAGCAGCCGTTGCAGACTTCGAGCAAGTTGTTCGTCTACATCGTTGAGGTCCACCAAGCCTAGCGAGTGAGTTTTCACGCACGCTCGACAGAACCGCCTTTTCGGCTTTCCTTCCTCGTCTCCGTTCCTCTTCTCCTCTCTCTTCTCCCGTTCTCGCTTCTCCTCTCGTTCCTTCTCGCGCCTCAACTGGGCTCTGGTTACCCTCCGGTCGACCGATCCATCGAATGGCCCTTTGCTGAGCGTCCGCGGATTTTCGTCTTCCCGACTGCTGAGTCGTTCGCACTGCGAAGTCGTCTCTGCTTCTGCAAGCACGCCGCCTTGGTTTTCGTCTTCGGACAGAGGCGACAAAGAGGTGAGCGCGGGCGCCACAAGCCCGCATGTGCAGACTTCCCTCTCAAGGACGAGACGCCAGAAGGCAGGGTGAAGCCGCAAGTCGATTGTGAAGCTTCTCCCGTCCAGCAACGCCTTCGCTGCAAGCTGGCCGAGCAGCCGAAAGAGAAGAAAGACTTTCTCTTCCACTGTCGACGCTCCACTGACCACAGACGAAGAAGACGAAGGAGACCGTGCGGAAGGACCGGGACTGTTGCGCGAAGAGAGAGGCCATGGCGTGCAGGAGGCAGGTGGAGGAATCTGTGATTCCCCTTCATCCTGGTGTCTCCCCGCAGAGGATGTCACGGCCGAAGAAACAGTTGACCTGACGCTCGTCTCTGCGCTTCCTTCCTCTGGTGTTTGCCGTGTCGCCGAAGAAGAAGCAGAAGACGAAGAAGGAGAGGAGGAAGAAGTTGAAGAAGAGAAAGACTGATGGGATGGTCTCGATGCTGAAGCTCGGACGGGAGAGGAAGAAGACGAAGACGCAGAAGATGAAGGACATGAAGAGGAGGAAGAAGAGGAAGAGGAAGAAAAAGATGAAGAGGAAGACGGTGACAAAGAGGAAGACAAAGGAAAAGAGAACGACTGGGGTGATGGCCTCGATGTTGAGGCTCGGACGGGAGAGGAAGAAGAGGACCGTGAAGACGGCATGCCTGCAGAACTTGCAGAAGTGAGAGACGAGCATGCAGGCTTGGCGAGGAGACTAGGGGAGAGACGGAGAGGGTCAAAGGCGTAGGGAAAGGGGAAGAAGCAACCGTCTGAGCTTGCATCTCGGAAGAGTCGGGGCGCTGTGTGAGTCTGAATGGCTTCCAGAACCTGGGCAAAGAAAAAGGTGAATAAAAACAGGGAAAAAGTGAAACGGCGTCCACGAAGAGGAGGAAAAAACCAACAGGCGGGAGATCGCAAGACATGACTCAGCGTAAAGCATACATGCATACATACACACACATATATATATATATATATATCGATAGATAGAATATATATATATATATATCGGTAGATAGGTCTACATACATAGTAATGCACGTATTCACATTCGACCTTGTCGCATGGGTTGATGTTTGCCATCTGATCCCTGTAGGGTAACGAGACGAGACTGCATCTGAGATGAATAGACGTTCGAGGACTGCATGTTGTCGGTTCCTTCGGTCAGAGCCCAAGATCGCAGTGGGTAAACACAGGGAAGGATCTGGACAAAGCTTCGTCGATTGAACACAAAACAGAGTGTATTTTCGACCGGTGTGGAGTAACCAAACATTCGAGACGTGAATTAGAAGTTCAACTCGTGCTACACACTTCCCACGGCAAGCTTTTCAGATATCCTGTCTGAGACTCCTTACTCCCGTACCCTGGCTGTACCGCATGCGACCTTCAGCCGATCAAAGGCACCCCTCAGCGAGGCAGACGAACGATACGCAGTGGCGTTGCTATCTGGTTGACACTGACGCTGAGTCACCTGACTGGCAGTTCCACCCCATTGAGAGCCGTTTCTGTGAGGCAGTGCATCCCGCCATCTGGCGCAACCACCTGACCAGCAAGAGCTCCTCACCTCGGAGTAAAATTCAACTGTCGGACCGGAGCCTACACCTTCTTCCCCGAAGTACTCCACCTCCAAGAGCGGTTGCTGCTGAGAGGCCAAACTCCCGCCGCCCTTGCCTGGCGAATTGTACAGCAACGAGTGAAAGTGATCCATCACCTGCGAAGAAAACACGACACCACCCACATCTACCAAAGAGGAACGGAATGAACATATGCAGATTCGACTACACAAATATCAACCTCGACAAGAGGACGTCCCCCTCATATATATATATATATATATATGAGTATACGTACGCGTATAAATATACGTATGTGTGTGTTTCCAGGTATACATGCCTGAACATTCGACCATGAATCTGTGATTGGGCGGCTCCGGTACCACTATGAGAGGCTCGAACTCAAGTTGCGGGTGCCTTGTCTTCTTCTCGTGGCGTTCCTAACACCGGAGTCTCCGTCGACGTACATGCATCTGCACCTCGTTGGACGCATTTCGTTGCATATACACAGATTAGCTGGAGAGGCTAGACAGCGACGTCTACGAATAGGCTGAGCATTCGACTGAAACGTCTGCAAAAAAACAAGTTCTCGCCGCCTCATGACTCTCAACAGCGGCCGAAAAAAGTCTCCGCGTGCATCCTGAGAGTCTCGAAGCGATGCGGCTTTCTCACCTTGAACGCGCTGTCGAGGATTCGCGTGCGGTGAATCTTCACCTTTGTTCGAGGAAGGACAACTGCCTGAAAACGATCGCACCAAGAACCGAAGAAGCGAATCTTTTGCGGCATTCACAAAGCCGTAGCTACGAAAAATCCGCGTTCCCGCCAGCGGTCAACGAACACCGTGCGGCGACTGTTCCTTCACCGCAGCAAGCCACCCCCACACGTGGAGGTCCGCTCTGAACAGCAGCGGAACCGTTCCTGTTCTCCCAGTCGCCGCATCAAAGTTTTCATCGGAGAGACTGCCCCGATCGAGGACCGTAATGCCTTGTTTTCCTACGTTGTTTGCACCTCATAACCGGAGTCGTCAATTCTACCGTTACTCATATGCGAGCAGCCACAGCAACTCTCGAAACAGTTGCGGGAGGAACGCCTGCTTCGTTTCGCAGGCACTGCACCCTTCGTCTTCAAGCTTTGCTGATTCGCGCTCGCCTATCCAAATCGCAGTCGTTCCGTTTTCAGACCCACAAGCACTGCACCTTTTATCACTTCCTCAAGCTCACCGATTCGAGGTCTGCGACGAATTCCTGTTGTTGCCTCTGGCTGCCTTTGATCTGAGAGAAAACGCGAGCCACGAGGGTGACCATCAACGCTCGACTCGTGGGGTCGGTACCCCATGCATAGACGGAGGCTCCTGAACCGCCTGCGGGTCCGGCACTCGCGGCGGGAGCCCCAGAGAGAGCGAGGGGGGAAAACCTGGAATTTGCAGGAGCGCCGCCGCTTCTCTGAGAGAGAGAAGACACCACAAAACTTCCGGCGCCTCCCCCCCGCGCCGCCGCATGCTCTACGGCCTCTCCCACGCGTTCGCCGAAACAGCAAAGCGCCCGATTCAAACCTAGCGAATTTTGACAGAGAAACAGCATGCGTGCAGAGAAGGGAAACAGAAATGCACAGCCTCGCAAGAGGCGTGACAGCCACAGCGGGGGACACAAACTGAACACGACGGCGGGGTCAGACAGGACCTGAAGCAGCTTCAGAGATAGCGCGCTGCTCGTGAAAAAGCGGCTCAGCTGCGCCTCAGAAACCGCAAATATCGAGGGCGCTCTCTTCATGCGAGAAGAAGAGAGCGAAGAAGAGAGATAGGAACAAACAGAAGAAGGATCGAGAGTCTCGGAGCCGCTCCGGCGCGTCTGCTGGGGCTCCAAGAGAGACGCGCGGCGAGGGCCGGTCGAGGCGGGGAGCGGGCGCTTCGCAGACGCGACAGGCGACGAGAAGAGAGACGACGCAGGCGAGATGACCGGCACCGAAAAAGTTTCGCGCCCAGACAGAAAGGCCTTTTCCAGGTGCACACGCCGCAGCGCATGCACGAGGTGGTGCAGAAGAGTCAGGAGAAAAACCAGCGACGCCGACGTTTTGTCTCTGCCAAAGATGTCTCGCAGGGGGCTGTCCCCAAACAGTGGAACGCGCAAAGGGCCTTCACATCCAGCCTTTGAACTCGCTGGCAACGACGAGAGCCGAGAAGAAGGCGCATGTGCATTTCTCCTGGCCGTGTCACCTCTGGAGGCGACGAGCTCCGCAGCTTCGTCGGCTCCTGCGCAGAGCAGCAGGTCCTGTCGCGGCGGCGCGGCAGTCGATCCGCGCAAAAAAGCCATGCACGCAACTGCGTCTTCCAAGGCGGAAACTAGGGCGTTCTCGAGAGGCTTCGCCGCCAACAGAGACGGACTTTGCCACGCCGACTGGAGTACGTTTTGCTGCATGCGTTTTCCGCGTTCCGGGGTGCTGCAGAAAACCGCGTCTTCTGGTGGAGGTCCGAGAGGCCGCGCACGACGAGGCGAGGTCAAGGCGAGAGACCCTGCAACAGCAGGCGTCTTGACGAAAGAGCGAAAGTCGGCGAGGAGAGACTCGGAGCCGAAAACCGAGTCGACGACCGTGCACAGAAGCGGAGAACACCGACCCTCCAACAGGCGGTTCTCCCTCTCTCTCTGGTCCCGCAAGAAGGCCGCTTCAGCCCTCGAGCCGCCCTCTGACGGGCACACTCTAGGACACAAAAACGACGAATGCACGGCAGAAGATGCAAACACTGACGGAGACGGAGAAGAATTTGAAAAGGATGGACTTGGCTCTAGGTTTCTCACGGGACTTGTCTCGCATCGAGAAATCTCGGCCAGCCGACCGGTCTCGTCGTGGTTCTCCAGGACCTCATACTCGATGGCGTGACGCGTCCCCCAGAGAGCTGCGTATTCTTCTTCTCCCGCGTCTTGTTCGCGGCCTCGCCTCTGCGCAGCGAGGCCGAACTGGCCTGCACTCATCGTCGCGGAGCGACGGCTGTGCCCGGGCGCGTTCTGATGACAAGGAAGAAGGAGGAGATCTGCGTCAGAAGCCACGAGGAATCTCGCGTGCAAGTCGACCACGGCGTACATCGAGTGTTTCTCCTTCGGCGCTTCTCTCTCGCTCAACAGTCTCTCCTTCTGCCTTGCCTCTCGCTCGCTTCTCAGGCCTTCTCCGAGTCTTCCACGCGCGACCGACTGCGCATGCGCTCTTGCGGCCTCGACCTCCTCGCGACTCTCGCTGCCTTTGCTCTCTCTGCTTTCTTCTCCACTCCGGCTTTCCTCACTTCTGCTTTCTTCGTTGCCTCGGCTTTCCTTGCCAGGTCGACTTGCCTCTACAGTTCGGTTTGTCTCTCCACGTGGATTCAACTCTTCGTTTCTGTGTCGCGGCCGTTGGGCAGGAGCAGAAGAGAGCGGTGCAGGGGGGGCGCGGCTCTGCGGCGCTTCCGCCTCGGTGACTCTCTCTGTCCATCTCTCGAGCTTGTCTCTTCTGTCTGTTTGATCGCCTGCGTCAACTCCCTGGTGCGTAGCGCGCGAGATGGCAGTCGACCGCGGCAGGCGCACTGCATGCGTTGCAGGGAAACACCGGTTGTACCTACAGAGCGCTTCGGTCAGAGGCATGTGAGCGGGAACTGGCAGTCCCCCGACGAAGAGCTGGATGTTCGGTTTCGCCTTTTCATCTCCCGCCTCGACTCCGAGGGCGCCGGACGAAACTGCAGAGGCCAACGGCGGCACCGTCTTGGCAGAAAAGAATCCGCGATGACACACCCCAAGCCTCCCAGTGACGCGTGAAGAGACAAAAGTCGACGAAGCAGAGGAAGATGTCGGTGGAGAGGAAGAAGAAGTCGACGAAGAAGAGGGATGCGGGGGAGAAGAGACTCCAGAGCGGTTCAGGTAGCGTCGGGCTGGGCAAGCAAAGGCCGGGGAGAAGAGACTCGCGGCGTCGGCGGCGAGGAGACGCGACCGATCGCCGAGCGAACAGCGTTCCGATAAAAGAATCTCAAACTCAGCCGCCAGATCCTCGTCGCTGCTCGTGTCGAAGCCGCTGCTCGTCTCCTCTGGGCGTTCCAGAGAAAAGAAACCACCCCCCTCGTCTCCACTCCGTAAAGCCCTCAACCCCCGCTGCCGTCTCTCCAGGCGACGCATCAAATGCGGCGACTCTTCTTCATCTAAAGCTTCTTCACTTAAATCGTCTTCGTCTTCTTCCTCTTCCAACATCCCACAAACAACGTCTGCCATCTCTTCGTCGTCTTCCTCCCCGTCTTCGTGCCTCTCTCCAGCTGACGAGCTCGACTCGTCGCTCGCGCGTTCGCAAGAATCCTCTGCATGCACGCAAAAAATCAGGCGGTAAACAGGCACGAAATTCAAACACGGACGGCCACCGACGAAGAACGAGGAGAAAGAGAGGACAAGGATAAAAACAACGCAAAAAGCTGGCAAACGGAAAGGAGAAGGTGGAAGCGAGGGCAACCAGGAAGGCGACGGATGAGGAAGGGGACCGGAGGTGGCGACGCGGTTGACGAAAAAGAAAGAAAATGACAAGGGCGGACAGACGGACAACGAGGAAAAAGAGTAGGACGCAAAACGGCACACAGACCTATGCAAATCCAAAATGTAGAGGAAACGGGAAGAACGGAGCACTGCATGCGAGGCGCAGTAGAAGGGAACGGAGGAAGCGCAGACACAGAGCACGAGTCACACGCAATCTACAACCCCAAAACGTACA
Organism: Toxoplasma gondii ME49; assembly: GCF_000006565.2. Lineage (NCBI taxonomy): Eukaryota > Apicomplexa > Conoidasida > Eucoccidiorida > Sarcocystidae > Toxoplasma > Toxoplasma gondii. The sequence continues at coordinate 4,450,487 of NC_031477.1, forward strand.
TCACGAGAAAAGACAAGCACAGCCAAAACACCGAAAGAACGAACCATCAGACCTTCGTATATAAACCCACTGAAGCTCAGTACAGCAGTCAAAAGGGCAGCGAACAGATGCTTTTTTCGCAGGTATGTTCTCTACCCTACACCTTCTTTATTCGTTTTGAGCAACGAAACAGAATTCTAAAAATATGAAATCCGAGCAAAAGGCGAAACTCGCAGGATGCATGGCACATCTCTCACCGTTCCTTTGGTTAGCTCCTGAGTCTTCACTCGCATCTTGAGCAGACTTGCTTCGTGTCTCCAGACCTTCGTCTTCTGGGTTCTTCGCCTCCATTGTCTCCTTCGTCTCCTTTGTCTCCATCTCTAGACCCTGTTCTTCCTTCTGTTCGCTTTTTGTCGAATGGGGCGGAGCACCTTGCGGAGTTTCTTCTTTCCTCCGTGAACGGCGTCCTCTGCGTCCGCTGCCGCTCGCAGTCTGCCATACGGCTGTCTCCTTCGGTCTCTCCCTGCGTGGCCGTCCTCCGTCTGTCGAGCGGCTTGTCGCAACTCCCGTCTTCTCTTTCAGGCGTTCTCTTCGTTTCTCCGTTTCTTTCTCTTTCTTCTCTTCTGTCGCGGGTCTCCTTTCCTTCTTCTGCACATCGCCGCTTCTCCCTGGGCACGTCCCTCTGCTCAGAGCTCGTCTGCGGCGCGTCGTGCCTCCTTCTTGAGTCTCTCTCTCACCATTCTTCCTCTCCTCCTCAGGCCGTACCTCTTCTTCCCCATTCTCTTGCTTCACTTTCGCCTCTCCCGCATCTTCGGTTTCGTCCTTCTCTTTCCCTTCGTCCTTCTTCTTTTCTTCCGTCTCGTTCTGGGCCAGTTGTCGGTCGCCCTCGCGTGATCCCTGGGCTCCTCCTTCGACGCCGTGGTCCCGAGCGCTGCTCGTCGCGCCGCGCTCTTTCTCGGTCTTTCTTTTTTCTTTGCCATATTCGCTCTCGCGCGTCCGCCCTCGCGAAGAAGACTCGCACCCGCGCTGCTGCGTAAGTTGCTTGTGCCGTTGCATGCGTGCCGCGTTGGCCGCTCTCTGACCTCCGATCTCTCTCTCCACAAAAGCTTCCAGACAGCTCACGGCGGCTTGTCCATCCAGCAGGTAGCTGAACTCAGAGTGCACTGCTCTGTCTCTTCGCTCGCCGTTCCCTACGCCGTGTTGTCTCCACGACCCTCTCTGAGCCGAGCCGCTCTCACAGCGCTGAGCCGCCGAGGCACCGCGCGAAAAAAGAGACGGGAACACTCTCCCTACCGACCTCCCCTCCGCACCCGACACCGCGCGCAACGCATCTGGGCCTAAAGACGCACTCAGCTTGTCGATCATATGATGTAACGCCTGCTCGTGAGAGACAACAGAAGAAGAGGAAGAAGAGGAAGAAGTCGAAGAGGAAGAAGAGGAAGAAGAAGTCGAAGAAGAGGAAGATGCAGAAGAGGAAGAAGGAGGTCCACAGAGAGGTGAGGGCGGCGCGGATCGGCGGCTCGGAGCATGAGAAGACCGAGAAGGGAGAAGAGAGTTGAAACCGGGGCGCCCCTGAGAGGACGACTCTTCATGAGTTTCCCTTGTGGACCGGGAGAAGAGGAGTTCGTCCTCCGCAGCGAATGCGTCTTCGTCATCTTCGTCGAGGACGGCTGCTTGCACCAAGAGAGACAGAAGGTCCGCGGACGCTCCAGGAGCGTTTTCTTCGCTTCTCTCCGCCTGAGACGACGTGAGAGACGAAGGAAGCAACTGTCGAACCAAGGAGGAAAGCAAAGCAGACTCAGTTCCATTCCGTGTCTCTGAACCTCGGGGTACGCTCCCGGCGCCCCGGCGTCTTCGCTCGCCTCCCCTCGCCTTCCTCGCCTCTGCGCGAGCAGACGCACGTCGAGCTGGCGACTCTTCATCTCGCGCTCCTCTTCTGTCTTCTAGCCTTGATTCTGAACTCTCCTCCCTCGCCTCTTCTCCCCCCCCGCTGCCCGGCTTCTCTCCGCCCCCACGCGCTCCATCGACACCTACATCCTCGCCCTCTGCCCTTCCGCTCTCGTGTTCTCTGCGTCGCTTCGCGAGTCCGCCGTCGCCACCCCTCTGCGCTCCTCCCTTCTCGCCGCGCTTCTCCCCAGAGTGGCCTGGCTCGACTTCCACGCCTTGTTCTCTCTGCGGCGACGTCGCGTTTCTCGCGAACGTGTCTCTGTCCGTCTCCTGGGCCTCGGCCGCCCGCAGCTGGGTCCTTCTCTGCTCCCGCGCCGAAGGTGAGAGCCGCACAATCACCTCCCTGTGCAGAGAGCCGAAGAGGGTGACGACGTCCTCCGTGGTCTCCTGATAGGCCTGAGCGTTTGCGCCTTCTCTTGGCAATTTCGCATGCACCGTCTCCTCCACAGCCGCGGCTCTGCCTCCACTGTCTCTGCTCATCTTCGCTGCACCCCCTCCGCGCTCCTCCCAAGACAGGACCTGGCCGCCGTGGCTCTCCTCCTCGGCGCCGTCCCCCGACGACCGCGGCGCGAAGAGCGACGCGTACCCGGAAGGCAGGCCGTAGCAGAGCCGCACGCGACGAAACAAAGACGACTCGCCTCCTGGATGCTCGGACGAAGCCGACCGCCACCCTCCACAAGACACCCCCGAGAGAGAAGACCCCTGCGTCTCGTTGTGGTCTGTTGCAGGTCGAAGTGTAGGTCGTTCAGATGCGTGTGGGTGCCCGCGGACTGAAGAGCTGGCCTTCGATTCGTCGCCTTCGCTTCGGTCTGGAGACGACGCGGCGTTTGCAGAGAGAGAATAACGAGGAGATACAGGCTGCAGTTTGTGGCCTCTGGTGCCCGAGCGATCTGAAAAGAAGCCTGGAGGCGTCGACGGGCGCAGGTGCGGTGGGAGACAGGACGAAGAAGATCCAATCGCGTTTTTCTCACTCGACGAGAACACCGTTTTCACAACGAGCCTCGAGTTCCCGGCGCGACCCAAACTCTTCATGCACAACGACGCGAGCACAAGCAAGAGAGAGCCATCCACCTGAGACCAGTCGAGGTCTCCCCAAAGCGAGACCGAAGGCGTCTGAGGCGCGAGCGCCGAGGAAAAGGCGAACGCGCGCAAGAAGAGGCACAAGCGCGCGTGGAGTGTCTCCGCTCGCGTCGCCTCCCCTTGCCCCTTCCACCGGCTCTCTCCCCGGGAACAGAAAGGCAAAGTCTCCTCGAGGACATCCGTCTTTCCTGTCTCCGTTTCTCCTGTCTCTGTCTCCTCTGTCTCTCCTGTGGGGAGCCTGTGCCATCTGCGCATTTTGTCGCCATGGGGCGGAGTGGAGGAGAGATCGGAGTTCTCTTTTTCGCTGGCCGCTTGCTTCGTTTCGCCTTCTGCCTGCGCAAATTCGAGGCCGCCGAGAAATTGCGCGAGGGCAGTGGCGACATCGGAGACGATGAACTCGAAGGCGGAGACTTGTTCTTCTCCCTCAAGGAGATCTCTCAGGGCGACGAACGCACGCCACGCTCTCTCGCGCTCGCTCTCTCCCGTCTGTTCCTGCAGAGGCGTTGCATCCTCCCTGCCACAGAGGCCTCTTGCTTGCTCTCCTTCTTCCTTGCTGGCCTTCGTCTGTTCGTTTGCCCCTTCGGCCTCACCAGCCGACAAGAGCGCCGTGACTCTGTGAAGCCTCGGGAGCACCGAAGAGTCACAGGCGGTCGCAGAGCCGAAGGGCGGCAGCGCACTGGCCGTGCTTCTCGGCTTCGAACGGGGGTCCCAAGGGCATTTTTGCGACCCTGTCGCGCCTCCCCTTGCGTCTGCGTCTTCCCCTGCAGCAGGCAGGACAGACAACGAACGAGCACAGGACGCCTGCACGCTGGGGAGAAGCAGAATTGCCGCCTGCATCCACAGCGAGAGACGCGACAGATTCGTCGCTACGTGACCGGACGAGGAGAAGGCAAGGCACCAGCGTAGCGGGAAAACCGAGGCGAAATCCATCTCCTCGTCCTCTCCTCCGGCCGCCTGGCCTCGCCACGCAGCCGCGCCTGCAGGCGAGGCGGAGCCTTTTGTGCCGCCGTCTTCAAGGTGAGCACCCGCGGCCGGAGTCGAACGAACGCCGCGCGCGCTCGTCTGCCACGACGTGGAGAACGAAGAGAGCGACGAAGAGAGAGAAGCGAGAGAAGACGCGAGGGGAGAAGAGGGAGGGGAGGACGGCAGCGCCAAAGCAGCAGCTAGCGAGCGAGAAGAAGGGAGCGACGCAAGGGCGCCTTCCTCGAGCGCGGCTTCAAGGTCTTGTCTAACGAAGGCAATCACTCCTTCCTTGAAGAAGACCGGAAGAAAGATCTTCGGCGCGAGACAAAGAAGTTCAAGCGTGACACTGAGTGCGGCCGTCACGGCCGTCGCAGCCGGCTTTGTCTGGAGAATGAACGCCAGGAACTCCGCGAGTTGAACGCTGTCAAGTTCGGCGAGAAGTTCATCCTTCAAGCTTCGTTGTTTCTCCACAGCCTCGCTCCCAGCAGTCACACCTCGCCCCTGCGTCTCCTCCTTCGACCCGGATGCATAGGCGCCGTCCGCGACTTCTGCTGCGCTCGCCGTCACGACGCAGCTGAGGAGAAACTGCAGTGTCTGCAACAGAAGTTCGGAGGAGAGAGCACGGTCGTACAGATGCAACAGCGACCCCGCAAACGTCCTCAAAAGTGACCCAAAAAGCTCGGGATCTTTCACGAACAGGCGACTTCGGTCACCATCGGGGAGAAGGAGACGGGAGGCTTCGAGTAACGCGCCTCGTTTCCCCGAAAAAAGTGTGTTGGGAGTCGAGGCGACGGCCGGGCTCTCGCCCTCTTCTCTTGTCTCCTGCGCCGCCTTCTCAGAAAAGACGCATTTCGACGACGGCCGCTTTTTCTTCGTGGGAGACGCACTGCATGCGCTGTCCACGCGCAGGTGCTCGAAGAACAGCGGGAGGTTGAAGACAATCGCCGGCAACAAAGAAACTCCCAGACAGACGAACCGCAGCAATAACGTAAAATCAGGACCTTCTCCCTGAAAACAAAGAACGAGAAAAAAGACTCGTAGGCATCATCTCCACGGGCATCCGTAAACGCGAAAAACGAAACTGTTATGAAAAAGCAGTGATGTCCTACAAGCTATAGAAGAGTCGCATATGCACAAGATATTCAAACGCAACTTTACACGTATCCCTATATATATATATATACATCTGCTTGCAGGAACACACATGTGCATCTACTATACGCGAATACCTAACAAAATCTACATATGCATTGACTAGGAGAGGCAGCAACCTGTTGAATGTCGTCCGGCAACAATGCTTTTGCCGTTTCCTGCCTGCCACGCACGCAGTGACATACCGGCGACCGCCGCTCTGAACCGCGTGCATGTCTCTGAGAAGATGCAGGGGTATCCTCTTTACGGAGAAGTATATCTCAAAAATTTACTCTCGGAGGAACCACAGATCAATTGAAGCATAAATGTCTCAGTGACGAATGAACTGTGTGTGAAAATGCATTGTTTTTGCAACGAAAAGTAATTCTCTGCGCAAAGAAGAACCGGTCTCTGGGACAGCCTAGTACCGCCCCTCTGTTTTGCAGAAGGATTTCCCTCGAAAACTTCTCGCCTCCGTGAAGTGACTTTGCTTTGGCCTTCTCAACAGACCTCAAGTCACATGTTCCCTACCACTGCATGCATGACTCGGTCGACGCTTCTCCACCTGGGGTCTCTGAGGACCTCCTCCGCGAGCTGGGTACTAAAATTCGCCAGCACCGCTAGGGTGTGGGCGGCGTCGGCGACGCATGCCTTCTGGAGAGACTCCATGCCTTCTTCTTTCTCTTCGTTCGTTGCGCTAACCGCAAAGTCCACGTGACGGGCAATGAGTCCAAGGAGATTCGGAACGAGGGCAGAGGCAGCGACCTCTGTCAGTTCCCTGCCCAGTCGCCCACGACTGTCTCGGTACCTCTTCCCAGTGTCTTCGATCCACCGCACACGCTCGTCACGCTCTCCCTCCCCCCCCCCAGAAAGGTCGGACAGACATGCAGTCCCGCGCTCTGGAATCAGCGAAGCAGAAGCAGGAGAAGCAGAAGAAGCAGACGGACGCAAAGCAGGAGAGACCGAAGAGGGGAGAGACGAAGTGAAGGTAGACGCAAGAGGAGGAGAGAAAGAGGCATAGACACGAGGGAAAGCGGGCGAGAACGAGGAGGATAAGGACGAAGTTAAGGCACTGTCTCCAGCAGGTCCTTGTTGTCCAAATCGCCGGCACAAATGATGCAAAGCGCTTGCAGAATCGACACTTGCAGAAGCCTCCCCCGCGGGCGCGGACGCGATCGACCCCTCTGCCGAAGCTGGAGAAGCGTGCGAAGGCGCAGAGGAACTCGAAGGACACGGAGGCGCACAAGAAGCCGCACGCAGGTGCAGGGAAACAAGCGAGTCGATGAAGCTCCGCCAACACTGGCAAGCGTACTGCACAAAGTTCACAACGAACGAGAAAAAAACGAGTCTTGAGAGAGAGACAAAAAGTGAGCAACAGACAAAGCGAAGGCGGGAGTTCGGAAAAGAGACACCGAGAGTAAGCACGGGCGCGGGACAGGTTGAGAGAGAGAGCTAGAAGAAAAGAGAGAGTGACAAATATAGAGAGTGAGGAGGAGCTAGGAACAGAGACACACACACACACTTACAGGGAGAGAGAGACAGAGCCAGCGGGAGAGAGACCGGGTAGATACGCGAAACCAAGAGAGACAGAGCACACAGAAATATCTTCAAACGTCGTCTTGGACGAATAGAAAAGGAACCCCGCAAGCTTGATGCAGAGATAACGACATGCAGATTCGACGAAGCACGACGCGATCTGGGTGCCGAAAAGCCTTCGAGAACAGAAACTTACGAAAACCGCAAGCCAGCGACCGCAAAGACAGCCGCGGTTCCCAAGAGATTCACACCCCATCGCTATGCAGACGCGCTTCGCGCCTAATGAACTTTAAACCCGGACGCGTGCGAGAAGTTGATCACAGAAAGGGTAGAAGCTGAATTCGCATTTCTCGTGGCTTGTATGCTCGCAGAGACACTACAGCGTAAAACATGCAACGCTATAGTGGAGTTTTCCAGGACGTTGCGCCTTTTAAAACAGGCTCCAAGACAGATCGTCCATTTCTCTATGTGTTCGAAGAAGGCGGCTTTCCTACCTGAACAAGCGTATCGTCTTCATAGGTGAGGAGAGAAGACAGAGTGGGGAGGACGGGCAGGACGAGTCTCTTCAGTTCTTCCCGCTGCTGCTCAAGTCTCTTCTCCATGTAGCGTGCAATGCCGTCAGCTGGCCAGTATTCTCTTCCGTCCTTCTCTCTCCGACGCCAGACCGCACGTCGCTGTAGGCTACCTCCGGAGCCAGCGGAGCAACAGGAAGAGGGAATAGCAGAAGAAGGGAGAGGAGAAGAAGAAGAAGGGAGAGGAGAAGAAGAAGGGAGAGGAGAAGAGGGGAACGAATACGACGAGAGAGACGAAGAGTCTTTGTCGTTTCTGTCCTGTCGGTTTGCCTCGCCGCCCCGCCCCGAAGAGCCTCCACTCCGCGCAGAAGTGGAGAGCGATGCTGTTGAGGCCCAGGTTTGAGCAGTTTTGAAAAGCCTGGCGACAGACTTCATCGTGCGTCTCTGCACGTCGAGCGAGAAGAAATCCAGGAAAGAAAGACAGGCCTGCAGCCCCCCCGCCAGAAAAATGCTCAGCGGCTGCTCCTCCGTCAGCTTATCCATGCACTGCAAACGAAAAAAGCGTACAACGGTGGAGAGAAATGGAGACAGAAGTGACACAATTCGCAGATTGCAGTGGCCAAAAACGACGGGTTGTCTCCATCCCCCCACCGCCGCGCCGAAGAGTGAGTAAGACGGGCGGCGTTTCTCCGTAGGCTAGCTTGCTTACCTGCAAAATTTTCTCTGCGAGGTCAATGTACTCGATGCTTGTTAGCTTGCTGTTGAGGATGCGCAGATACCGCGCTGTGAACAAAAAAAAAGACACAAAAAGCCGCAAATGTCTCACGGTGCACGCACGTGTATGGTCGCCGGCGGAGTCTCTGAGCGCCTTCTCTGAGTCGAGAAAAGCCAACGAAAGAACGAAACAAGTACGGCACAGAGGGATCGAAGAAGAAAAACGAAATGTCCGGAAAACGCCTCCCCCCGCTGCCTTCCTATCTTGACCGGAAAAAACGACGCCGCATAGCCTCGTCTGGGTTCTCCGCGCAAAAAGCAAATGCGTTGAAAAGCATCCCTCCCCCTGAACTAGACGGCATGCAAGTGCGTGCGTCCACAGACAAATGGACGGCCATATATAGATACTGATACTGAAGGAGTACAAGCATATTGATCCTTAAATTAAAATATATATACATATGCGTAAATGCATAAAAGATTTTGTATACATGTTCATAAACTCGCATGCATACACAGCCTATTTGTAGATGTGAACCTGCAGACCGATGAACTGATCCAATACTCTTGTCCGCCTACTGAGACATGAAAGCATCTGGTCACAAAACGCTTTCCGGTCCGGCGCGTGCGTTTTCGAGAGCAACGGCTGGCAGCATCACCTCAAGCCCGTACATCAAAACGTCGTTGCTTCCTCACATATGTTTACATTTGCATATGCATATATATATATATATATGTATAGACGTGTATATAGGCACTTGATTGTAGATATGAGGGTGCGGACTCAGATGTCTCCGCTGTTCAGCAGTCAGCGGAAGAGAGTTTTCTCTCGAACTCGACAAGCATTGGGCGTACGTTGCCGGACGATGGCGGCGGAAGCTTGAACGGGGAGAAGGTCGAGGAGGAGAAAGAGACAGTTTGCGACGAGGAGCATTTTCTGGACTTGTCCATCTGCGTCATCTTCTCCGAGGAGAGCAGCCTGTTGCTGCAGGAGCAGAAGTTCATCTTCTTCTCCCATGCCACCAAAACCAAAGTCATCTTCGCCCCCCAAGAGCCCCTCTGGGCGCCCCGCGTCGAGGCCGAAGCGAACGGCGAGAGATCCAAGCTCAAATGCCAGACTTCCAGTTCGCGTCCCCTGTGGCTGCTGTCTCTCCCCCTCGCCTTCCTCAGTCTCTTCTCCATCGCCACGAACTCTCGATGAAGACTCTCCCGACCCTACAGACGATCGCCCCGCTTCTTCCGTCTCTCCTTGCTCTTCGTTTATTTCTCTTTGCTCTTCACTTCTGTCTCCTCTCGCTTCACCTCGCTCTCCTCGCTCTTCACTTTTCTGTCCTCTCTCTTCACTTTTCTCTCCTCTCGCTCCACTTTTCTCTCCTCTCGCTCCACTTTTCTCCCCTCGCTCTTCGCTTCTATCTCCTTCGCCTCCCTCTACGTCTCCTCTTCCTTCGTCTCTTTCTCTTGCGCCACCGTTCTGCTTCTCGCCTTCTTCCTTTGCGTGAGAGGCTTGAGAAGCCGACGTGTCACTGAGTTCTGTCGCCTGCGGCTTTTCGCCCGTCGCGCTTTCACCAGGGTCTTGACTTTGCCTCTGGGCTCTGCCTCTTCGGCGTCGCGGCTTCTCTGAAGCCTCACCGGGGGTCGCTCCCTCGTTCTCTGCGCCAGCCTCTCTGCTTCTTTCTCGCCCCGGTCGTCCCCGGGGACTCGCTGCATGCGCTCCGCTCTGCGAATGCACTGACGAAGCTGCAGAGAGTCGCCGAGAAACCGCCAAAGCCCGCGGAAAAGGCGACGCCGCCGGCTTCCCGTCCAGGAGATCAAACAGCGCAGAGACAAACGCCTCAAGAGGGAAATGTCCAATCGACCCTTCTGTCGCGTACGAAAGCCACTCCTGTAGATCTGCCAGGCATGCCGTCTGAAGAAAAAAATGTCACATGGAAAGGAAGAGAGAAGAAGCGCACAACGCAGCAGCGTTAAGATGGTCGTTGTGTCAAGAAGCAACGGACGTAGGATTGTGGGAGCGTGAGTGTCTCGCAACAACGAGTTGACTGCGAGTCCAGTGGGCCGGGGGTGTACAGCCATCACGGATAAGTTGCGTGTCTGTATTTCGTAGCAACTCAGGTGATCCACGCCCCTCTGACGGAGGCGCCAGCGAACGAGAGAAGAAATGCAGAGCAGAGCATAAATAAAAGGGTATCCTTGAAGGAGAACTAGCTGAGCGGGTCATCAAAGGCCAACACTGCCATCTGTCTTAAGAAGGAAGGCACTGGTGTGCTGGTGGAGAGGAGAAGACGTGAGAGGAAGCAAAAGAGGGACTTGAGTCTCAGAGACGGAAAGAAGCGAATATCTGAAGAACCGCCATGTGAATGCGAGATGTACAAACATCAAGATATTCACTATGGTGAATAAGCGGGTAAAGCCGTTCCTCATATACTGAAACAGCCGAAAAAAGAGAGGCTGTTGCCAGACTCGAGTGCGCGCCTTGCCGCTAAAAAAGGAGAAAAGTCAAGATGAAACACGGAGGCGGGCGAAAGCCACAAACGCCCAGGTTTCTATCGCTGTTACCATGAGTGGTACGAGCAACTCATGTATGATGCCTCACCCCCGTCCAGGAACGCAACCAGACGGATACGCAGAGAAAGAATCAAGCACAGATTACGCGCGGATACACCTCACATGTGCGAATTGTTCCGCATCCACTGCCACCGAGACAGCAGGAACGAGAGAGGCAAGAGAGACGCAGACAAACGCTGTAGACTCGCACGAGGTACGGCCGCAACGACACACTCTCAGCACGAGCACGAAAAAGTGGAGAGACACACGACTGGCTCAAGTTGTACAGCAATAAATTCAGAAATACGCAACATCAAATCCTCACTCGGTGCGAAAGTTGCAGGGAGCAATACCAAAAAATGTACAACACTGTAACATGTAGTAGTACAGAATCCACACCTGCATTACACATAAATGCACCTGTTGTACCTCCTACAGGGTGCACGCTAAAACACAATGGCACCGGCATGGATATGCAAGTACACGTATGCAAGTATGTGGGCATTTTGGTGTAGGAGTAGACGCATATATATATATATATATATATATATATGTATACATATATGGATATGCGTGAACTTGTATGAATATCTGTGTATCTGTATATATCTGTATTTTCTTGCACATAATGCATGTATCGCTGCAGGAAGTCTTACGTGCTGTGTAGGGCTTGGTTGCTGAAGAGCCTGGAGCATCGCAGTCCACCGGTGGTCGTCGGAGGCTGCGCGGCTGCTGCCGCGGCCCATGACGATGAACCGCTGCATTGGGTGCTAGGCACGTTTTTTTTTACGAACACGCATGCAAGAAGAATTGAACGCTGTCCAGTATTTCTGGGGAGGCCGGGAAGAGCAAAGTCCGTCAGTCCCCCGATCGGTCGTCGTCCTCTTCGCGGCTCGATAGACAACTGCCTGTGGCGCGAGAGAATCACGGGGAGATAAGTAAAAGGCGAGTGTTCACAGATTACTGAGAGGAAGGTCGACACAAAAGAGACTCGAAAAACTGGGGAAACCCCTCGGAAACGACCGGGTGAGCTTGACGCGGATACGGAGACAAGGATTCACACACGAGAAAACACCGAGGAACCGCTAGAAATACATGCGCCAGAGCGGAAGTGAAGCACAAGTAAACATGGAAGAAAAGGACGTTTCACCGGACTGTGCACGCCGGAATTCGGAGGCGTGTGGCACACGGACACATAAGGAAAAGATTTCCCTATGTACGCAATAAAACGGAGGGCGGGGAAACTTGCTGACAGGCGGGACCTGCCGCCAGGGACTTGCCCGAGAAATTCAAGGAAAGCCACTGTTCGCTTTTCCCATAGAGAGAAAGCAGGTTCCTTGCCTGGAGGATAAAACCTAACTGCAAAAAGCATTCGATCCAGCGGAGAGGACTGAGAAAGAATGGAGTGCCAGAAGGCAGCCCTGGCCACGCAGGGGTTTCATGAAGCGGCGTAACATGAATCGGCTCACGCTATGATATTAACAGGGTGTGGTCGTTCCATCAACGCTTGTTTGCGTGCCTGAGGATTTCAGTGAGGTAAGAAAAACTGGGGCGGAAAAGAAAACGAGGCAATGCTGGAACACAGAAGAGAGAAGGAAAAGGCCTTGAGGAAGAGGCAAGAACGGAAGAAAACGCATGGGGGAATTCCGGCTGAGATATCGGAACGCGCAAGTGTTTTTAGACATCCACAGAAAACCAGTGAGAGTTCGGGCAAAGGCGGAGAGGCAAACGCCGCGCCAGGCGTTGAGACAAGAAGGGCTCGAAGCCTAAAAACCCAGCAAAGAAGAAAAAGACACAGACTCAGGACGCAAACGGTGCGCTGTACAAAAGAGTCCTACCGGGTTAGAAGCGGTTCGCTGCGTGTCCTCGCGATTCGGGTAACGAGTCCGGTTCCGCAGAGAAATGACAAGGCAAGAAACAGAGAAAGCAAGAAGGACGCTGAAAGACCAGTTCACACCGCTAGCGAAGTCCCAGACCGGCGGGAAGTTCGTCTCGCTCTTTTTCGGCGTTTGTCCGCGTTCCTGGTTGACTTCGAGGTTCGAGGTCCCCGAATTTGCGTGGTCCGAGGGTTCCGCGCCGCCCAGCAACCGCTGTCGCTGTCACCATTAATACCTCGCTCGGAAGTCAAAAAGACACGTTCTTCGCTTAGCAGCTGCACGAAAGGGAAGAAGAAATGCGAGAGCGACAACACACGGGAGAGAGCGGCGACCAAAAAGCAGCGCCAGAAAACATGCATGCCCCCCTGGCAACTCAGGTTCGAGAACGGTGGCAAATTGATCGGGAGAGCCTGTCGGCGAGTCCGACGTACATTCCACGTGTTTGGCGCACTCAAAACACCTCAGTCCAGACAAACGAAAAGAAATAGCGGCAGAGTGCTAAACGAGACGAATGCCCTTTAGGATTCCTAGCCGGCTACGTGTGTCTGGTCGAGATACTGCTAAAAAGGTCTGCACATTGGTTCTGCATTTGTTCGACAGACACTGTCGCAGAAAGCAACATTCTTGAACAGTTGATACGATAATTCAAGTGTGGCAAGCGCGTGGTGGGCAGAATCTGTCCTTGCTGTGAGGCAGACAGGAAGAGCACCTCATCGCGTGAACGCAACAAAGCCGGCAGTCGTTGCACTACGACCGTTCAACGCCTGGAACCTTCTCGCTTGCTGAAGGTTCAACCACACTCGTTGTCTCTCGCTCTGCCCGACTTTCTGGGATATCCTAGTATTCGTTTTCCCCGGATATGCGCGACAAACACTGTAACGCACGCCTCTACAGTTTGGTGAGACTCGGTCGTCTCGCGAATGGATGTATGTGTCAAGCAGGACGAGCAGAGCACGAAGTCAATAGAAATGAACTCGCCTCAGTTCGGGGAAAAACGCCCGTAGCTGGAATGTTTGTGGTATGACGACTGTTGAATCTTCTCAATTCAGTAGAAGATCTGTCGAATTTCCCGAACGCAGCCAGCAAGTGGCCGTAAGCAGCGCGTTAAGTCGTGTTCCAGGATCACCGATAATGTGGCGCATCTCTGGGGTTCCGGACACATCGAGCCTAGTACGCGGAAGAAGAAAAACACACTAGCAAACACATCTTTCGCTACGAGGTCGGAAATCTAAAGTAGCTCAATTCCCTCTACTTAGATTGTTGTATGGTGAGGCTACGGAAGGAGAACCTTACGAAGTAGTGTACGATACAGTCTTCCGGGGATCGGTAAGCCGCCAAAAGTCCTAGGCTTCCTGTTGCGAAAGCTGGTAATTTACAAGGGTAAGGTCGAAAGAATGGCGATTCCGCGGTTGGTGGCGGTAGAAAAAGTTTTTAGGAATCGAGCTCTGAGCGTCAGCAGGAAAGGGCTCATATTTAGCGGAAGTAGAAAGGATGGACGGTTCTCTCGTATTTTTCGTAAGCCTTCTACCTGCGTACGGTACTATGCTTTTGAAAAAGCCATTCCTCCTTGCGGGGGCCGTTTGTGTCGTTGGACAACGCGAGAGGAGCGACCTAGATGCAGAGCAAAATGCCAGTGGCACGTTTCAGTTTATCCTCCCTGGTGGTCTGGATGGCACGACTTGTGCGCAACTCCGATGTGGCTACCTTTCAGTGGTCCAGAAAGCCGCCATGTGCATGTTATTTCGAATAGAGGACCTTGTGGCATCTACGTTGTTACTCGGCTATATATGTCAGACGCAAACATCCCCGCTACACATCCCTTTTCTTTGAAACACACTTCCCTTGTCGCCGTTGAGATGATCTCGAAGTGCTACAAGCCATGCGTTCCATACACTATAACGGGACGCTGGGCCGAATCTGCGACAGATAAATGTGCCTTGGACGATGATAGTAGCTTCGCGACTAAATGGCAACCATCGGAATTGTATGCTTTCAAACAAAAACACCTCAGTCCAAAGCGCTGCATAGTCACCGCCAGCAGATAGGACGGCGGTACATAAAGAAGGATAGTCTTCAAACGCTGTAAGAACAGCGGTGAATGGGCTCGTGCCCAGACCTTCCAAAGACACTTCACTTTGAACCTTCTTTTCTGACTCGCTGCCGCTTCATCTCACATCTATAAGGCCAGTAGCAGAAAGAGGTTGTTTGTAGATCCCTGGGGACGCAACTTCCTACTGTAAAACAGGGTTCATTTGTTGTCTAACGGGTATCGCCGGCTCGGTGACCTGTACTACGACTCTTATTATCAGGCGCCTCCTCCAATGAACCGATCAGAAGTCTCAGATTCTAGAGTCACCAAGCACGCAATTCATGAAGCGTAAACCGTCCGAAGCCGATAGAAATGATCTACATTCGTTTTCTGTCCCAGTTGTCTCAGAGCAACCAGTAGATGCCATCCGGCAACAGAGCGGTAGGAGTGAATTAGGTCGCAACTGTCGCTGAATACGAAAGGGTGTTCCAGAATTTCGTTTGCTCGTGTGCCGACGTGGCACGGATTGATTTTGTCCTCTCGCGACGCCTAGGCCGCGCTGAGAATCTTTTTGTGTGGCCACCCGTTCTAAGAAAATGTGTCTTCCCTATTAGAGATGTCAGACGAATGAAGAGCTGTAAATTACACTAAAGTGAGTTTCTGCAGAGCCAGGAAGGCAAAACTACAGACGCTCCCTCTACATGGTTGCAACGACCACATTAACAAATCGCTACAGAGCGGCAAACACGTAGGAAACGCATAGGCGGCGAGACAGATGCATCAGTGGGCTTGTGGACAAGCACACCGACAAAAGGGTGTAAATATGAGAAGATGCGGAGACGGAGAAGGTCGCCTTAGTCTCGCACGAAATCGAGTGTAGAAAAACTGCTACGCAGAGCACTTTTCTTCGACTTTCCATTCTGATGTTTTCGCCATTACTACAGTCGTACTCCCGGCCTTCTCGCACACTCGGTGTTGCAACCCTGTTCTGTAACTCGACGTCGTTTTGTCTCTCGCTCTTCCTTTACAGTCTCCCCTGTCTCAAGGGATTTCTAACATCTCTTGTGTCATGCCTCGTGGCGTGTTTGACCGCTCCACTGCGGCCGCGTCCCCCTCGGTGCTTTTCACACTTTCTTCCGCCTACTCGTTCTAGAAGAGTGTCTGCGGATTTTTGACTTTTTCGGCGTCCACTTTGGCGCTGACGAAGTCAGGGTACGGGATGTCGAAGAGTTCCATGAATTTTTCGTCGCTTGTTGCATACATTTCGCGGAGCGAAGGCAGGTGCGGCATGGCGAACGGTTGGTAGGGTTCTAGGCCTCTCCACCCCTTCCGTTCGTCGACGACTGGCACGAGCTGGTCCTCGAGCATAGCTTTCTTTTCCCAGTACTCTTCGTCGTACACGGATCCTTCGTCTTTAGCTTCCGCGACGCGGCCTCTGCCGTGCTCAAGACGCAGCTTCAGCTTCGTTCTTTCGTGCATACGGTCGTCCCAGCGCTTCCGCGTTTGCGAGTTCTTCCGGCTTCTCTCCAGCGTCTTTCCCTCTTCGTACAGGGGATTATCGCGCTTTAACCTGGCCCTCTCGCGCAAGAGAAACGCGTTCACGAGAGCGATGTGACGCGGGATGATCCGCCGGCGGAGGCTGTAGGACAGGAACTGCGGGAAGAGGAAGACTTCCTCTAGTTCCTTGTGCATGCAGTTCTGCAGGTACAGCAGCTTCGACCGGACGCTGCCTTCCATGCCAAAGGAAAACAGGCGCGGATAGTCTCTGAACATCTTCTGCACGCTCGCTTCCTCGCGGTTCATCGCCGCACGCATCCGCGCAGCGTCCTCACGCAAGGGCCGCAAGATCGTCTCCCTTTTTTCGCGCGCCTCTTCGCCCTCGCCGTCAATCTTGCTCGCCAAGTCTTCCGCCACCTTCTCCCCCTCAAACTCGTCCAGACGCTCGTAGTGACCCCGATACCACTCGAGCTCGAGGGCGCCCAAGTCTGCGGCTTGTTCGCGCCTGTATTCGTCGGAGAAGCCACTCCCCTCGCTTGCCTGCTCTCGCCCTGATAGGCATGGCTGATCTCTTTTGTCGCTGTGTTCAGCTTCGTTCAACGCAGGTGAAGCAGACGCGATAAACGCAACGATTCTCGCTCTCTCCTCCAGTGGCAAAATCGACCACCCGGTGGGTTTGAATTCGCTCCGTGTCGCCCTGACCTGCCGGAGGATCTTTAGGAAGTGAACGAGCTTGCTTTTCGGTCGCCGTACATTGACGACTGTGGGGTGTTTGAGGACCACAGCTTCCAAGAACGCGTCTGCCTCCTCTCGTTGCGCAGCGTTGGCTTTTCCCTCGTCTCTGTCGGATCTTGCCCCGTCCTCCGGCTGCGCCATCTCTGGATTCCCCGGAAAAAACAGTTCTCGGTACTCCTCCATCCACCGGACGAGGTGCCTGGGTCCCGCCGTCAGCGCCCGCGGTACGTGCAGCAGGAGTCTCTTGACTGCCTCGGGTCGCCACTTTTTCTCCGTCAGCAGAACCCCGATGGAGTCGCTGCATGCAGCCAAGCGCCGGGGCAGGAGCAGCTCGGGGCAGAGCGTGATGAGGCGCGTCAGCTCCGCCGCGGTCAGCCCCAGTGTGTCGGCAAACGCCAGTCGGTGAAGGTGAGCGAGGTAGGGAGATGAAGGGGTCGTGGGGGAGACTGGCGACGAAGCAGAGGAAGGTCGTCGCTCTCCCGAGGCGGCAAGCGGCGAGTTGAGATCCAGAGTCGTCTCTTCGGGGACGTTGTGCGAGAGAAGAAGGTCAGTGATCTCGTCTTCGACAGGGCTCAAGGTCCCGTCGCGCCGGCCCAAGTGCCTGTGGATCCAGAGCATGCGCCGCGCGCGCTGGTCGATTGGGGGAACTCGCAGCAAATACTTGTCTGTGCCGGCGTTATCGGCATCCTGAGAAGCATTTGGCGGCGGTGCCGTCCACCTGTTTGCGGCCAAACCCTCGGCGTCACAGGCTCCGCCTTCCTCGGCCCTCCCCACGGACGGTGACTTCTCCGGAGTTGCGGAGCTGCTCAAGACGCTAGGAGGCAGAGGCAGGTCGGCAGGCGGAGCTGGGAAGTCGTAGAAGATCGAGTGCTTGGGAGAGTAAGGAAATTTGGGGGTCTTCTGTCTCCCTGCTCGGACCGCTCTTTTCCGGTACTTGGGCGCGCCCAGCTGAACTTTAGGGCCAAGCGAAGAGCCGTGGGGACCCGGCGACGAAGGCGGAGAAGCCGACGGCGACGCAGGCGACGCAGAGGAAGAAAGGGAAGACAACGAGAAAGGTTCGGAGAGAGAAGACAAGTGATGTGCGGGCGAAGTGGAACTGACAAAGCAGGGCGAACACTCGAACGCGCCAGGCGGACGATGCCCGTTTCCTAGGCGCCCAATCCGGAGAGCCTCCGCGCAGGAGAAACGGGAAGAGAAAAGCCACAACAAGAAAAACAGGAAGACTGGGAAAGCCACCAGAGGGGGAAAAACTGGACAAGGAGATACACTCGAGGCCGCTGCAGGAGACAGGGAAGCCAGACAGGCGCGTCTCGCCTTAACAGAGGCAGTTCGCCTCAAAAGGAAACGTTTCTTCGACGCGACGCAAGTGGAAGAAGAACAGGAGGAGACCAGCCTGCGAGAGAAAAACGAAGACAGCTTAGTTGCGAAGTTCGTGGAAGCGACAGACGGAGTGTGTGCCGGCAGCAGTCCAGAGGCGGGAGAAGAGAAAGAGGGTAATATTGAACAACTGACAGCTCCCGCGACTCGCACGGGAGACAAGGAAGAAAATGGATGACAGGAAGAATATGAGGGTGTGCAGTTGGGGGAAGTAAGGGACGAGGGCGGGGGAGCCGGAAGGGAAGCCAACTGCAAAAGCGAATCACAGCAGGGGGGTGAAGGAGCAAACAAAGATAGTGGAGAGGACATCGTTGAGCAAGAAGGCAGACGGGAAGCGGAAGAATGTCTGGAAAAGTTCCGCAGAGAAGACAGAGTGTGATTTACATTCTGAACAGGAGACACGACAACACACACGGACGAGCTGCAGGGACGGAGAGCATCTGCTTTTCTGTGAAGAGAGTGCGGGAAGGACCTCAGAGCTCTGGTGCCTTCATGGGGTGAAGGACGTGAGGATGGTGGAGCACGAGAGAGCGAAGACGACATGCAAATTCGACACTTCGACCATGTTTCCTTGTCTCGCCTTCGCTTCCTCACGTCCCACCCCGTGTCTTCGTCCGCCATCGTTTCTAGAAAGTCCAGGAAAAAAAGTTCGAGAGGCGGACAAAATACACAAAGGAAAAGCCATCGAAATTTCACCGTAGCGGCACACAGAGAGACAAGCAGAAGGAAGCGAAATTGCGGAGTTCAGGAGGCGGGCGCCGACGAGGGGTGGCACCAGGCAAGAGCTGCACAGGGAAGGAGCCCAAAGGAAAGGGAAGAGGCCGAGAAAAATGGAGACGGACGGTGAGAAAGGACAGGAAACAACCGAGGAGAGACACATGAAAGAGGAGCGTAGGCAAATACGCTGAACGGGCAGCGCCAGCTACGGGACACACTGGAGGGTGGGAGAAAAGGAGAAAAGCAATTGTTCGGAGGGTCGGAAGACTGAACGGATGCCAGATACAGGAAAAGACGAAAAATAAAAAGGCGGAGAAACACGACAGCGTCGAGAGATACAGGTGGAGCAAGAAGGGGAAAAATCCCTCAACCTTTTGTGAGGCTTTGCTCGGCCGCGTCATGCGAAAAGAGTCTTTCGTCCGAGACCCGCGGAGATGCAGCAGGCGTCTGGAGAATTCTTTCTGACAGTAAGCAAGAATGCACACCTCAGTTCAAGTCCTCCACTGGTAATGTGTAACACATACATCCATAAAACAACGACATTCTTCAATTTTTCAACATTTACATGGGAAATCAACTTCAACGAGCTAAATTCATCCAGGGAATACAGCTCAGAAAGTAGAGCATTTGGAGATGTACTTGACATTCTAGTTGGAAAAGCGCGTCTTTTTCTTCTAACATTTGAAACCTCCTATTGCGTTTCCTTTCGTTTTCTGTGCACGTGGAAAACGCACAGGACGTCAGGCTCGTGGAACTACGGCCGACTCTGTTCCGCCTGGGCGAGAAGAAAAGATGTTGAGAAGCGATCTAGCTCAAGACGCTTTTCTATTTGTTTTCCTCGCGTCCATGCATCTAACATAAATAGCCGCATATCAACTTTGGATGCACAGATGGACACAGCAGAAGCTTTTACAGTTTGTGTTGCTTGACTCACCACTTTAACGGAGCCGTAGTTCACCGGGACTGTGTGCTATGTGGACCGATGCACAGTTTCTGTGACTTTGCCCCCTGCTGGTAGAAAGCGCAACTGCTCAAGAGATGCTTCATCTCTTCAAATCATATCGCGTGTTCCGTCCGCGCAGGAGTCCTCTCAATCGTTTCACGTTTGCCTATCCCTGTCGGTGTCGTCTCCGTCGACCAGAAAACAGAGTGGATCTCTGCGTTCCATACTCTTGCACAAACTGTTATCTCTCTGGCAACTGTAGAATCCGTTTCTCGGCCTCAGAAAACAGGCACAACTTCACTGCCTAGCAGACTTGCACCACATCCAGTGGTAGAATGCTTCTGTGTGGAAAGGGGAGAAGCAAAGGGAGAAAAGTGGGTGAGAGCGACGAAGTGAGTAGGCCGGATTTATGTAAGCAGAGGAGTACTTTTTTCCACCTTAAAGGCCTGTTTATTGGATCCGTGTCCTACTGTCTTAGCAGAGGGCGGAGTTTCATGTTTGATTATCTTTGCTCCCGCTGTCCATAGGAAGTTAAAATTCAAATAGTTCTCGTGTGAAGTACGGAGCAATTAGCAACAAGCGTCTTGAATTACAAGAACAAGCGGCCAAGCCAGCGTCCCGTTCATGTCTTCTCGGGGAACAGAACGCAGCAACGTGCCGCCTCACCTTGGTCACACAAGATAACCTTATAATGTGGTAACTGCACCACGTATTGCAGCTATCACCTTTTTGCTCTTCATGCCGGCATTGTACGGTGGACGTGGTAGCTTTCGTGTGTTAGTCTAAATACCTGGAGGTAGCGACTTGCAGAAGACTTACAGTAGACACCTGTTCTATAAGGAGCACTTCTGCCTTGTCCGGGTCTGGCTCACGAGGTACGACCTCCAGTATCTGGATGCGGTTTTGTCAAATACCCTTGAATTGGGATTGCAGTCGTATAGATTGCGCAAGCTCGTGCGGGAAAAGGCGTACGTTTCACGGAGTTACGACCGGGAGAATCACCGGGCCCAGGAATGCCGTACGGGCCACGAAAAAGTCATGTCGACCGTTCGAAAAGCGACACTCTGCATCGTCGTTGTGTCCATTCACCCAGCCCATCTGCATTCGTCGAGGCAGACTTCCATTTCTCCAGCAGATCGTTTGTTCTCGGCTCGGGTTTCCAGTTTCCAACTCAACCACGAGAGCAAGAGACACAAACGTTACATATGAAGCACCGGCGAAGAAGTTCAGGCCTCTTTGAAGACCGTGCCGCCGTTCATTCGTAGGAAGAGCAAGACGCACAGGAGAGACGCACTTACTTGGCTCAGACCAAGGCAGAAAAAGTTTACACATTCGCAGCAACACTGTGAAACTCATCTACACCTGGTTTGGAAATCCCGCAAGGCAGCGTCGCTGCCTGGTTGTTGCGACAACGTTGGTGGCCCATCTTCTACACTCTTCTCCCCCGCCCGTCAGGCAAATTCATTCTTCACGAAACACAACAGAAGCACTGTTGTGGCCACGGTGGTTTGGACAGAGAAACCAGGGCCTCGGAGAACAGTCGGCGGCCGTGAACTTTCTGCGGCTGTCCAGTTCCCCAGCCGTCCTCTTGCATGCTTCAACGTTTTCCTTCGTTGATTCCTGCCCCGTCGACAAAGCTCACTAGCCTTTTCACTGGAGCATTCGTCGCGGATGTCGTGGCCGTCGGCACCCTCCAGCCTCCACCGACACGCCCTCCAAAGCTTCCCCTCCTTAATCGAGACAATCGCGCCTAGCTGCCGTGTAAATAAGATCGGCTTTACCCGACGCTTCCTTCCCCGCCACGCAACCCTTTCCTTTGAAACATACTTTTCTTCTCGACTCTCGTAAGCTCTCGAGGTACAAGAAGGCGTCATCCATCTCTCCTTCGCTGCTTGGCATCGGCTTCCGTCCTCCGTCTTGTGCGCTGTCCATGGGCGTCGTTTTGCGTGTTGTTTTTTCTCTTCCGATTCTACGGTGGAATCTCACCGGCCTTTCTTTTCCTTGATGAGTACCTCGCTCTCAGCCCGTCGAGACCCCCTTCGACCGTTGGCTGGAACTCCCGAGGGAGAAGGTGCTCGGCCACATCGAGCATGTCTTTGTAGATGGACCGCAGGGTATGCTCTCCTGCTCCTGTGACGCTCGCGATCTCCGACGCCTTGGGCAAATTCGGATTTGTGCTGGAATTCAGCAGCTTCACAACCAGCCATATGGCTGCCGCAGCGACGGAGTTAGGTCTGCAAAAAAAAGACCGCGCTACAGCCAGGTCAGAACGAGAAACAGAAACGGGTGCCGCTCTCGGCTGCCATGAGGCGGTGTGGCTACAGCGGGTGCGAGCTTCTCCACTCTGAAGAGACAAATCGATTCAGACGCGGAGATGGGGAAATGAGAAGCGCTATTTATTTGCACGTTGTGGCCGCACACCTAGGCATCTTCTCTTACCAGTACAAACGGACGATTTTTTAACAGGAACCCTTTATAACGAAACGAGACAAGGTGGAAGAAAGCCAGAATCGACAAACAGACCCAACAACGGAGTGAAACCCGTGAGACAGCGGCGAAGATCCCTACCACGTGTTTTGCTAGTTTTCTTCCACAAACACGAACGGGACACACCGTCTGAAGAAAACCTGGCTTTTGTGTCAAGAGACGCCGAGGGGTCACCGGCAACGAGCCGCGCCTTTATCAATGGTCTCGACATGTGAACACCGGAGAAACGACACGAGGGAAAAACCAGCGGCACACGAGCACTAAGCGCGTCGAGCGAAACGAAGGAACGCCTGCCTCTCTCGCCTTCTTCCTTCTCATGTAGATCCGTGACGCGATGTAGGGATAATATGATGTGGACCTCCGTGCAAGAACATGCCTGTGAGAAGAAATGATGACTTGGGTCGCTCTCTTCGCGACATGTTCGGCCACGTCAGCAACATGCATGCTGAGTTGCAGCCGCGAGCAATAGCGCGGGAGCAGCTGGGTGGCAGACTCGGCGCTGTTGACTCCGCCTCGCTGCGGCAACAGTTTCTTGATTCGGTTGATGGCCTTGCCGAGCTCCTTCTCGGAGATCGCTCGGTCGTAAACAACCAGTTCCTTAACAGTCCGTGTGACGCCTGCTTCTCGACAAGCCAGGTAAGTGATTGCCAGCATGGTCGTGGTGTTGCTGCGTGTTCGGAGTTGCACGCCATCTTGCTGAAAAGAACAAACGCACAGGCTTTGCACAGCACAACTCCTCTCTTGTCTGTCCAAGTCGAAAACGCGAAAAATTTGCCTTGGTCAAGCCCGAGGGGTAAAGCACTGTGACGCATCTGCAGCAACATAAAAAACGCATTCTGTTGCGTCCGCAGAACCGCCCTCCAATTGTTTGTTCCGGCCTTGCCGAGCGTGAGTCGACTCTTTCGCAACCTCTTCCGCGCAGTTTTTTTTTCACCCCGCGTCAGCATTTCCAGCGTACCATGAGGTCCTTGGTGATTTCTTTCGCCCTCTCGAGGACGTTGTCTCTGAGAGCGAAAGCCTCGCCAATGAGGCGGATGTAGTTGAAGGCGACCTTCAGCTGTCGGTCGCCACTGCCGACGCCAGATCCGAGTCCAGACGTGGCGGCTTCGTGGAGTTGTTGAAGCCTCTTCGCACTCCAGGCGGCCTTCCCCGCGAGCGGTCCACCACTGGAAGCGACGAGCATCGTGGTTCCGATGCCTCCATCTTCTAGCCAGGCGTCTAGGGCGTCTCCGACACGGTTGCGGTCGGCACCGCCGCGACTGCTGCTGGCTGCCTCTGCGGAGAAGTTTCGCCACTCCTGCTCTTCGCTCAAAACCTTCTCCTCGACGATCAGTCCACATTCCCGGCACAGCTGGTCTCCACTGCTGGAGTCGAACACGATGGTCTGAGCGCCGTTCCGAGCAGGTCCGCAGTACGGGCAAGTTTTCGCCTGCCGCGTCGACGCGTAGACTGTGAAGCGCGGAGCCTGCGAGGGTGCTGGCGTGGTGGCGGCTGGAGAGGGCGCCGACGAAGTGGAGTTTCCGGTAGGGAGAAGCACTGGCGCCGCTCTCGACGGCTGGTTAAACGAGACGAGGGGTGCTGCGGCAGGTCGGGAAGAGGAAGCCGAAAACGAGACAGAGGCTGTGTGTTGAGAGGACTGAAACGACCGCGATGATGAAGGGAGCGCGCGAGAATCTGCTGGACGAGCGGGAGCGGAAGGCGCCGACCCAGACAGAGTAACGGCGATCCGCTTCGCGGGCGGCGCCGACATGTTGTCTAAAGGAACCGGCTCAAGTAAGCACTGAGGGTTCAAAGACAGGGAAGCCAACGGAAATAGAGCTCGCGAATTCACCCTCTAGAGAAAGGAAAACAGCACAGAATTTGTGGACGGTGTGAGGCAGGGGAGTGGAGGGGTCGGCAAAAGGCAGCCTCTGGAAGGTGCCCTCGTCCCGCTGGGTAGAAACCCAGAGGGAAGAACGGCGACCGGGTACACTTCGGAGAGAAGGGCAACGGGGGTTCTCCTCGTTTTAGACTAGAAAAAGTGATTTGCAGCGCGAGTGATCACGGGAAACCCCCGCACCGCTTCACAGAGCTAAAGAGGAAAGGTACAGGATGTCTTCGTCATCGCCGGACAGAAGTGCGAATCGAATGTGCTGATAGGGTATCGGAGTGTGACGAGAAACGGTTGAGAAGAAACTCAAGAATCTGCCGCCGAAAGTTTCAAGGACGCAGCGGCGGGTTCAGCTGCAGATACGGACGACACGTACACCGGGAGGAGTCCGAGAAGCAAAAGGGAAAGGAGACGGCGAAGTTAACAAAAAGCAACTCAGTGGTGACGCAAAAAATTCGCAAACTATGGACAGAAAGAGGGAACGAGTTTTGTCCGGAGCGGACCGTTTCGGACGATAATCCCTGCATGTGTGAACCGCCACGAAAGCATGCAAGGAAACTACATCGTCGCACGCGAAAGCATGCTGACCGTTGCGCTCGTTTCTTGCCTTTTTTTTCAGAAGGCAAAAAGAAAAAGAAAACAGAAGTCCCTGAATTGTTTGTCGTGACGGGCTCTCTAGGAAAAGTTCCGCGGTTGTATCGTTCAATGATGACGGCCAAATACGGAAGGACAGTAAGACCGGGGAACTATCGAATGGCGTATCACACCAGAAAAAGAAAGCGCGACACAGCGTGAACATATCCACGCCAAGCTTCAGCCGGTGACCATGCCACCCTTGTTAACGAAGCATATCTTTCCACTAGTCCGCAGTTACTCAAGCACTTCACCTATCGGGGGTGAAGAATAGTGCCCTCCGTCTGCAATTGTATCGTGCTTCTGTGGCTGCGTGCGTGTTGGTTGCGGTGGAGCACAGCGTAATGCCCTCCTCCCGCCGTTCACAAAGATCAAACTTCCTTGTCCATGCAGAAGTGCTCGTCCACAGTACAGGAACTCACGATTTTGCTTTGCTGCCAGAAGCCAAGACATCGTTTCCGCTCACAACAGCCACAACATATTTCAACTGAAATCGTAGCTGCTGGAGCATTGAACTGAATCGATGGCAAGCGCTGGTTGTTTGCTGCCGAAAGGGCAATGAAAAAAAGTGCAGTCTCCAAAAGGCAGTGGAAGGTAGAGAGATGCAGTTGCAAGCACATCTGCGAAAACAACTGGAAACTGTGACCCACATACTCTGACACGGCAACATGTTTGTGCACGGAGTTGCCGTTGTAGCAAACAAAAAACGGTCCCCTAACTATCTGTTGGCTGTGTGGAAACGTCAGCCTGTTGGTCAGATTCGAAGGGGGGAAAATAATAATTGAGTCCCAGTCAGCACGCGGTTGTAAATAACGCTAGGCTCAAAGAAAGGGGAAAGAGCTGGTTCACTCGCCATTGGCACACACAGTATTTGGCATAAGCAAGAAGGAAACTCGCACGTCGTCCGGGTTTCCACAATTGAGACACACCCACCACTGAAATGGCGTCTGAAATGTGTGCAATGCCGAAACCGAAATTACTGAAAGACCTCGTAGAACAACCAGATAACTCCAATATGTGGAGACGGAATTGAGCTAAGAACAAGAAAATCCCAGATATACCGCTGTCGCGTGCCTCGCTCCGTCTTCTGCTTACACGAGGAGAATGCTCTACAAGAAACGTTCCATCCGGTAACAGCTGGGAGTTCGTTGCCGGATGGGACGAGAAGCACAACGGCACCGCTCCACAGGCCGCGACTAACAGTTGTCACACTTCGGAGGACATCTCTTTTCGCAATTGAACTATCTGAAACGCACCCCTTACAACTGCGCTTCGATGGGTATGGCTGCTCCTGTGCTTCGTCAAACTAAATGGATTGCAGCAATTGCTTCAGCTATGCGGAGAGCCATCGTGTCTGAACAGAAATGTAACTGGCCGACTCCACACTAACCAAGACGTTTAGACCCCCTATCTGAACTCTATTGTATCACAAGAATTGCGCTCAACAGGCTCCTGACTGAAGTTTCTTCATCGACTCCGTTCGGGCGGACGAACTGGCCCATACAGGGGGCCCACCCCAGGGTCATTCTGCTTGCTATCGTTCGTTCCTGAATGACTGTGCTGTGCAGGAGGCTAAAAGAGTTTTGGTGAATGAACTGGATACTTCATCGGCTTCGTTGCAGGCTGTCTCGATTGCTATTGCGCCAGATAGTTCCCTCTTGCAATGATCCGGCTGCTCTCACTTCGTTTACAGGTTTCGCTCCTCACCTTAGATAGTCTTTGGTAGAAAAGGCATTACCTAGCCTCTTCGAGCCCACGGTGACAACATAAAAAACACACAATTCTCCGGCAAAAGCGACATGGAACAAACTTCCGCAACTGCGTTACAGCACAACGCGAAGATTCCTGGTTTTCTTCTCAGGATGTCGATCAACGTCGTCGGAAAAGCCAAATCGGTCTCCACACACGAATCCTGTCTCTGGATGATTGCGACCGTGGATCCGTGGAGAAGTTTGCTTCACAACGTCACGACTGCTCGACGATTTTTCTTTGAGATTCCTGTTCTCTTGTTCCACCCGTCTGATACAGCTGTCTTGAGGGCCCCATTCGTGGAAAGAGGCAGTTCAGCTCGTCCCCACCGTGAAAAAGAACGGGGTTTCCAGCCACCCCTCGTGGCAGCCGAAACCCAACACCTGTCCATGGTCGTCGGTGCCCCTGCAGCGTGTAAACCAACCACCAACTATCGGCTCCGGACGGAGGTGAGTGTGCTTTCCCTTTCTGCTGTCGCGTTTGCACAGTGGCCGGAAGTGTATTATTCCCAGTCAGTGTTGAAGAATCTGTGTCCCAGAGTTCTGTTGCTGGGGAGCGCTCGATGCACGGCAGCTCGACACACGCCAGCCCCTTTCCTGTCTGTTGCCTCCGGTTCAGCTCTGCATGGGAAAGGCGGGCCTCGAGAAAACAAATTCCACGAAGCCTCAGAGCTCAGTTGCCTTTGTTATTCCACAAGCCTACCGGTTTTTTTTTTCTTTGACAAGTGGCATCGCGACGTTTTGGTTTCAGAAAAAGCCGCACAGACTGATCGACCTATTCGCTGTGAAGTTCGGTGTGTGCCGCGCTGGGTGACCGACCGCGACGGTCAGATGCCAGCAGCCGCTCGAAATGGACGAACAAATGTATTATCCAGCTTCTGGCCTTGACACGTTTCAGACACAAATCTGGGATTCTGTTGCATCTGAACCGTGCTCTTTCGCTTCCCGCGCGTCCATTGTCGACTCAGAGGCGGGCCCTGGTTTCCAGCGCTGCCAAGCGACACCCACTGATTTTCAGGCATAAGGACTCACTTCGAGAGTACTCTTCCTCTATTTTATGAGTTCGTTTCTACCCTTATGAAGGTAAGAATGGTCGCTTGACTTGGCGTCTCCATTCTCTTTCTCGCCACTCGGCCACTTCACCCGTGCTTCAGGACTTCCGTCACAGACAGGCGTCGCATGCGTCTTTTTTTCGCGAATAGAGGCCTGCTGCCGGACCAACGCAGCGAAAATGTCGTGTTCTGACGCTCTTTCACTGCCGTCTCTCTGTACCGTTCCTCACCAGTGTCACACGTAAGCCGCCACCCTGCGCACGTCTTTGCTGGATTGCATCCTGCATAGGGTCCGCGTCTGCTGTGGTTGGCTCGACGCACGAAAACGGTGGCGTCATATCCCAAAGCTGATGCACGACCCTTTCGCCTCTTCTCTTTAGTTCTGTGTTTTGTCATTCCAGGAGTACACTCCACACATTTTCGTTTCGCGTTTCGGTACCTTGTGTGCAGCTGCTTCCTTGATCAGCTAGTCTCGAGTTGTTCGGGTCACAGCTATCAATTGTATGGTTCTACATCTTGCATTTTGCGTCGCTGAGCGTCGTTATTTTTCAAGGATGATTTCCTGTAGTTTTCAGACCATTTTATGAGTAGTTTGCTCTTCGCTTTCTTTTTGTCGCGCGTCCATTTGCCAGGCGCGCTGTTGTGCCTTGATGCTTGGGGTTTGTTCAAAGACGGATTCAGCAGATTGGCTTGGTTGCCTCGTGGACTGCCACCGCTTAGGTTTTACTCGAAATGTTCTGAAGTGTCCATTACGTGAAGAGGCTGTTTCCTGCGGTGAAGTGCTCGGAGCACCCAATGGCCGCTGACCCTTGTTTCTCTGCACGCCCACTTGTTTCGAGCGGTATCAAGGGTGGGGAGAGGCTCAAATAGCCTCGGTGTGCCTTGACAATGTTGTCGTCTGGCTTGGCCTTTTGCTCAGACGTAGATGTGTGGAAGACGGGAACGAAAATGTAGACCGGAAGCCAGAGTCGACACGTGATTCGAAGGTCGCCCGTCGCTTCGCTGAACGTATTCGTGTTCCTGCCGACATTTCTCACATTTCCACTTTACCATTCGCCTAATAATGACATACTGTCGAAAGGACAAATCGACGATCGAGCTGACGGCTGCGACAGCTGCTCCAGTTTCGTGCGAGGGTGCGGTGACTGAGAACTTTCGAACAAGTCGTCGCTCTAAAGAGGACCCACTTGTTCACTTGCATTCCACGCTCCACGGACGGTCACCTCTCCGTCAGACATGCGTCAACATGGACCGGGTTTCCCCATTCTGCGGGACAGAGGGCTGCGTAGGCTCGTGCGCGGGGTCTTACTGCATGGGGTATGGACAGTGCCAATGCGACATAAATCCACACAGGGCTCGCGGTGAGCGCCGAACAGACAGACATGGGTGCACAACAGGAGTGCACGCACACTGGACTGGGGCTGCCAGAAGGCATGCGTCGTCTCTGCACCCCCGCGGACACCGATGCCAGGGCAAGCGACGCCCGTGCCCACTCTCCCTGTTTCCTGGTTCCTGCCGGCCATGCGGCTCTTTCGGGTATCCGAGATCCTCGATGAGTTCTCTGGCGTCGGATGCAAACAACTCCAGCAGCGCAGCGGACATCGTCCATGACTTCTGTACAAAAATCTGTGACCCTGTTTCTGTGTCGTCTTTTGCTGAAGTGGGCGGCTCACCTCGTTCATCGGATGCAAGCTCGCGACCATTGGGGAAGGCGCTACGAAAGTCGCGCTTGGTGGGCTTCTTTCTTGTCCCTGTTTTCGTCGTGTTCTTCGTCCTCTCTTCAGATGCTACATCCTCTACGAGGGGTGTGGGCGTCCTATCTGCTCGTGCCGACCGCGAGGAGAAGTCCTCAGTATCATCATCTTCCCGCGCTTCCAGTTCTCCTAGAGCAAGTGCACTGCTTGTCCAAACCACTTATGCAGAAAACCCGTATCGAGATACGAAAGCGGCGGGGTATACCGGCCGCTCTTCTCGGCGCTCAGCGAGGGCCCGGCGCCGGCGAGCAGCCGACGGCGGCGAGGGTAAAGGGTTTCTGGGGGACATGCTCAATAAGTCTATGCTTGAGACGCGAAGTCGATCGACTGCGGCCGACCCTTACCAGCAGTTCACTTCCTGCGGCAGTGGTATGTTTGTCTCTACTGAAGTTGGTGAAGACGGCGGCGTTGAGAAGACAGCGAAAGTCGACGAATCGATGAACTGCTGGAACGTCTGCGCGTTCGTTGAAGATCTGTAAGCCGACTTGGTTTTTGCGCGAGCGGACCTGTCACTCCGTACTCAAATATACTGTAGAGTTTCCTGGCAGCGGATTAGCCGCGACGTTGGTTGAGCGGGCTGGGCCTGCATGCGCGTAGGGTTCCTCTAGCACAGATGAGAAAGGCCTTCGATCTCCAGAGAAAGAGATTTTCGTGCACTCTTCAAGCATATGCACACGTCTACTTCCATTCCGGTGTCAGCCCTGTCTTCAAGTTTGCATGTCTGCATCGGTTGTGGGCTTGGCAGCGCCTGCGCAGTTTCCCCTCGGATTTTCGATGGTTGAGTTGTCACAGGAATATCGTCAGTCAACTCGGGATGCTCAACGTGTGTGACTGACACTGACGGTTAGATGATGCTGCCGTTTTCATTTTAGTTTACCTTCAGTTTGTGATTTGCGTGACTTGGATCGAAAGATTTCGCAACACTTTCGCGCGGGAAGGCGATAACCTTTAGGGCGGTGCGCGCTTTCTCGTCTCGTATACACCCCGATATGATAAAGAGAAAACTGTCAGAAGTGGTTGGCGGGTTTACCGGTGCTCTGTTGTCTTTGATCCGACGGACCTGTAGAACAGCCACATGGTGCGAAACGACGCATCTTCGCCTTTTGCGCTTTTCCTGCTTTGTGGCTTTTCAGGGTATATGATCAGTGTTCCTCGACTCCTTCGCCCACAGAATGCATAACCAGGGCAGTGAAATCCCACTCACTGGTCCCCGATGGCTACAAAGGCAATTGCCGGTATTCATCGCCGCAGGATGTCTCTCCTACGTTTTGGGATGCGGAGCCGGATAGCGAATTCTGTCTTGACAAAGGCATGAACGCGTGGTTGAAAAGCGACTCCTGGGACGACTTTGTTTCTAAAAAGCCGCCCGGGTGTATTTATCCTAAGCAGGATCCTAGCATACCAGGTAGGGAAGGAAGTTCGGTCCGTTTGAGGAACATGGCACGTCGGGACGTTATCGTGTAAAACGAAGCGGCTAAATGCCATGCAGGCAAGCCGATTGTCTGTAGTCCATGAACTCGGTTTGAAAGAAGGGACTCGCTGAGTGATAAACGTCTGGAAACAGTAGAGACGGATGATCGACTTACCTGAATCCTCTGTCGGGCTATTGCCCGACTCTGTGGCTCGTCCTTGTCCAGTCGGGCACACGGGTCTTCCACATGGCAGTTAGTACAGACACAACGGGGCGTGCAACTGTTGCCAGGCCGTTCCTTACCGTATCCTCCTTGTTGTCTGCTCCTTTTCCTCCACGCATTTTCCCTATTCGCTCTCATATTTCGGCAAGCGATGCGTATGGTTTTTGACTCTTCGTGGAAAAACGCTCCAGGTGAATTGTTAGATGCGTCTCACTCCGCGTACGCGCAGATGCAGCTGGGTTGGTGTGTGTCTACATATTTACAGATTGAAACAGCATATGCTTGTATTTCATGTCTTCACCTAATCACATGGACGTCGACCTTGCATTGCGTGTCTTTATTTGCCTTCGCAGCGTCCACGCCAACAGCGTACGTGAACGATGCGACGTCGGGCTTGGGGGAAGCTTTGGCCTCGCTAGTCCCCGTGGAGTATTATGTAGTGGTGCGGGACGCAGAAGAGGCGATGAATAACCCGATCGAGTATGGAGCGTACGTGGCATCGTCGATTGTGCCGAGAGAGTACTGGGATAAGGTATCGTCGGATGCGAAAGACGGCTGGCATGTTGCGCGCGCGTTCTCGGTGCCCGACAAACCCGCGGAGTTTGCCGCTCTGACGACGGCGGCAGACGGGTCCTCGACAAGCGCGAATATATGCCTCTACGCGGCCGTCGAGACGGCCAATCACAGTGATGGCACATCTAAGACTTTTGTAAACTACGGAATGATTGCACAGACAGAGACATGTGAGGGGAAAATAGGTGTTTTGCCTGTTGCCGACATCCGCGGCAGCGGCATTCTCGACAGTTCAGCTCAGGAGATCAGTCGGAAAACGGGGTTTAATCTATGTGTGGCCAGGAGGTGGGTCACGAGGCATTTGTCAGAGAACGGAATCAAGAGCACGGCTCAAGTCCCCATGTTTCAAGTAGCGCTGGATGCGCCCTGTGCCAGCTTCGTTTCCGCTTACGCCTATACGGACGAAGTGCCTAGTCACTGGGGACAGTGGGAACAATACTTCGTTGCAAAGACCTACCCTCTAACGCGGGGTATATACGGCATTCCTGACGCAGCCAGATGCCCCTGGAGCTACGCGGTGCAGTACGGCCTGAAATGCTACACGAGCATTGAATACGATTTCTACATGTACCTCGGGAGTTTCGCAGAGGGGCAAATTGCCTGCCGTCGACTCGTTTCGAATATCCAGGTTCCCTCTGACTTCTCCAGGCTTGCTGTCATGCAAACCGACGATGACGAGAAAATCATGACTGTAGGTCACCGAATGTGGGGAACACATTTGTGTCACTCCACAAACTTAGTGGCGTGCAGACGGCATGCGCATATATATATATATATATATATATTAATATACATATATTGTTCCGTACATGGATATGTGCTTATATATTCATATATATATATATATATATATATATATATATGTTCACGGACGAGCTTGCCGCCGTCGTGGATGCAGTCCTTAAATGCAGACAAGTGTAGGCGGCAGTATATCTGACCCATACAGGAACTATCAGGAGTGACGTCTCTTGTCATTGTTTGACGCATGCCTTTTTTCCTTTCGCATGGGCGTTTTCCTTTGCATGCTCGCAGTTTCTCTCGGAGCCGGGCACGTTCACGTGGGTAGGCCTGTTTCAAGGTTCCCAAGCACTGTTGCCTGTTAAAACCGGTTTCATGGACTCGGGCCGAGTCTCTGAGCAAACGTGCCCTGCGGAGGTCTTGGCAACGGGACAGTTTTCGCACCGCAACTCAGAGATCGAGGAAAAATGTTTGCAGGCAGGGGCCAATATTAGCACTCCTGGGTGGAAGACGACTTGGGGTGGCCTGGACGGCAAC
The DNA here is from genome assembly GCF_000006565.2 of Toxoplasma gondii ME49. Lineage (NCBI taxonomy): Eukaryota > Apicomplexa > Conoidasida > Eucoccidiorida > Sarcocystidae > Toxoplasma > Toxoplasma gondii. Next base: position 4,483,094 of record NC_031477.1, read on the forward strand.
TCTGAGATTGCTCCGTAAGTTTGAGGCACGTAGCGCGTCTCGGTGAAACACAGGGTATCTATGTACATGGCAACCGCTCTTGCGTGTTTGCGATTGGCGCGTGCCCGTCTGGAAATACTGATGTAACTACTACTGAGATGCTGTTATGAGCAGCATGATCACAGTGGGAGCCATAGCCTCTGAGACACGATTTTTAAAAAGCATTTTTGGGTTTTTTCACGGGCACCAAATTTTGATCGGACATGTTCTGTGCTGCGAACAAAATCAAGTATTCACGTTTCATCCGCATTCTACACAGAGAGAAGCGAGGCGCTCTGTCGGCACACGCAATATCGACTTTGGGGTCACGTCGTTCCATCAAAGTTGCTTTTTGCCTCAGATGGGACATCAAGTGGTGCTCGGGCCATCCACAGACAGAGAGGAACAATCGCTACGTTGACTGCGCCGGCCTACGCGTTAATGACAACATGGAGTCGTGCATTGAGTCTGCGCCCTGTGACGAGGCTAACCCCGTTTTTTGCACATACCCTGTGGACTACGGTGAGTTCTGGGGGGTCGTGTTGCGCATTGGGACTGATGACGAGGGAGAGAACACAGTGGAACGGTTCGTCGTTGTTGAATAAAAAGACGAAAACACAACGCAGATAGGATGTCGACGCTCGTCGCTCCACTCCCGCTTCGTCATGCATGCGTGACGCTGAACCCGTCAAAGACCCATTTGTTTCCGAGATTCTTATGGCGAGAAACGTGCCTCCCAGAATTGCCGTGACATCTCTCCATACTACACATTACTCGCTACGTCTGCGAATATAAACTACAGATTTGTCTGGTGCAGGATAGGCGCGCGCGCCAAAGTTCATTATGCACATCGTTTAGGCGTCTGTTTGGTCTTTTGGTTTCTGCTGATGGCATGGGACTGGAGAATTGAAAAAGAATGCCACGTTCTGTGCCTGGAGGCCTTTCTTTTGGATGCGGATCTCATCGCGATACGCTTCAACACGGTCTCAGTTGTTGACCTACTCGCTCACCATTCCACATGAAACGAGTAGCCGTTGGGGACCTACGTGCAACCAGGTTTTGAGAATTGTTTCAGGCGGGCCACGTGCAACAGGTGTGTCACATGGCACTCTGCACAGATTGTCACGAGTGGGAGTCTCTTTTCGAGAAGCAGGTCTTGGTGAAACCCTCGGTCAAACAGTGAGACAACTGAAATGCGAGGTCGAGGCATTTTTGACTGCGTATATCTGATCAATACGCCGTCTCCTTATCCTGTGTCGCTTTGTCCAGGGCCTTATCTAGAAACGACGACTCCGCAGGGGCAGAGCTCCACCGGTCCTCGCCTACCGCCGTATATCGGCTGCCTTCTCAGAAAGACTTGTGTCATTCAGTTCACCCTCACACGGCCAGACACGAGCAGTGACACGACTCTACCAGGGGCACACGGCACGATTTGGGGCGTTCCATCTGAAGGCGGCTTCTTGGCCGTCAAGGCAAACTGCATGGCTGTTAATGGGCCCATGATAGGTCCTTATCGCGTTACATCTACGGTGAATCTAGCGTCACTCGCTGCATTCAGGAGCGCGCGCCCTGGCCTCTACGAACTCTGCTACTGCAACACCAATTCGCCGGCTGTCAGTGTGGTGACAACTGGCGCCACTCCGGACACACAGTGCATGCACCAGAGCAGTTTCAACCAGCTGATTGCATCACTGGGTCTCACAAAATACAACGAAAATGTTGGGTTCTCACAGGCCGTGCAGCTTCCCACAGCGAGCGCGACGGTGTCGACAAAATCTGTGTTAGCGCTTCTGGGTCGAGACTCTTGGGGAGGCGTCCCGACCGTTTACTGCGGCTGGCAGAGCACAGGCAGGTCCTGTCCTTTCGACGTCCGTGTGACGAGCAACGGCAATTGGAAGCTTCGGCCTTTTACAACAAAACTCACCTTCTACCCCGTCGATAGCAGCGTGTTGGTTACCGATCTGTGCACTTCAGAAGAGTCACCAGCTATCGTCGTCTCAGTGACGATTCAGTCGGGTGATACTGGGAGTGCCATACTCGATGCTGAAGACGCCACTTCGCTGTTCTACTCTGTCTGCGAAGGCAAGAAATTCCTGGGCTACGTTGTCCTCAAAGGTATGTTGAAACGGTCTCACGAGAAATCGGCAGGCGTCGGTCGTTCTGCTTACCTCGCGTCATCTGCGTTCATTTCACGTTTCAAAATCGATTTGGGTTCGAATAGTGCACGCGCGGGGAAGCCCTGAACCTAGGGGGCAGACTCGGCGTTCTTAGCGGGGAGGTTCGGAGCACATCGAACTGCCCTTGCATCTGTTGTACCGCACCAAGTGGAAGAACGATCAGGAACTGGAACCACAGACAGCGACACTCGCAAACGGGGTATGGTGGTTGCCCATAGATGAAGGCGGCGTCGTAGAAAATGTTGGAACGTTTCTACTTTGGAGGCAACTCTGTGCTCCGTAACCCGACAACTGTGTTGGTACACCAGCCGACGTACTATATCGGGTTGTGTCCCGGAGTGTCGCTTGACGATGGCAGCAAGCCTTCCCTTTCTGCCATCTGTTGCGTGCTTTCTGCAGAGATCGGGAATGCCGTCGAAGCCAAGATCTCACTTGAAAGTAAGCTGCGGATGTATTCGACGGTGATAAGGGCACGCGTTTCTCAGTGCATCCACATGTGGGCAGCCGCAACATACGTACGAACACGACACAGATGGCAGGATGAAATCTAAACATGTACGCATACAATGGGACAAATCTGGTGGTGTGATGGGCTGTCGCCTAAATGCATATGCACGTGAATGTCGTTTTTTTGTGCACACACCTTGCTCGTAAGGTAGCACACCGGTGTACAGCGTGCTGTCGTCACTTATGGAGGCGTGCATCGTCACGCATACTTTGCGACTCTACTCGAGTTTTTTGTAACGAAAATCGTGGATTTCTGTTACAGTGACATGCGGCTCCGAGAGCGTTGCGTGTAGTCTCCAATTGATTACTGACGGAATCGTTTTCTGCAGACAGCATGGACATTGAACTCGTACATCTCTGCATATGACAGAGAGCTTTGTCTCACCAGACTGAGCGACGTGGAGAGAAGCGAATGCGCTGCATTCCAGACCATCGATTCTTATTCAAGTTATTTCTCCATATCTTGTCGTGACCAGTTGGCGAGTTGTCCGTTTTTGGGAAACATGAACGAGGTTCGATATCTACATGCTTGAGACTTGAGGATCCGGCGAGATGTTCTGTACCTTGACAGGTCTGTTCAGCCAAGTGGTGATCTGCGCTTCGGGTACATAAGGGGTGTTCTGGGTTTTGGTTTCTCCTTTGGCTTTCAGATGTTGTACTGTCGGATCAGACCAACGTGAATGCAGATGATGTAACGTTAATCCTCCGAGGTGAATTTACCGACGCGCTTCTGCTCAGAAGCAAGGTGGTTGCAGTTTCTGTCGAGAGTGCTACAGACTCTGATTGTAGCACACTGACGCTTGCAAGTCTGCCGGAGTCGTCGGTCACCATCGTCCCGTTCCCCACACTATCCTCGGGTACGGGCGACCTTGTTGAGCTCCATTTCAAGGCAGGACCGTCCGCAAAAAAGCTTTGTTGGATGGAAACGATTGCTATGGGAGCAGACCGAGATTCGCGCACCTTCTCGACATACCTCGTAACCTTCCCAAGGGCGTCAACTGTTCGGGAGCTGAGCCTTGAAGACTCACGATGCTTCGGTCCCAGTGACCACCCTTGCAGATTCCGTGTGACACCGGAACCTGTGCCGTCGGAGGAGAACCCAATCAATGCGGTACGTGTGAGCCCTCTCCTTTTTCCCATCCTGTGTTCAGCTGTTAGCCATGCTGTGTCTAGTTGTTTGACTTCGACAAAGTCCGTACGCGTCGTCCTTCACTCGGATTCGCTGCCTTACAAAAGAGACGGTTGCATGCGAACAGCTCCGAGACACCCTGTAGGTGCATTGTGGTGTCGACTGTGGGAGCAGACTCGATGTGATGGTAAGATGAGCTTTTCTGGACTTTTGGTTGTTTGGACTTTTGCTTTTTTTTTGTCAGTCGCCTTACCTCCCCTCGACCTTCCGTGTCTACGTCATGAAGGACGGGTGCCCGTCAAGTGCTGAAGACAGCGTCTTGGACGAGATTGACAACTCCAGTGGGGCGGACCCAGTGGCAGCCAATGCGAAGGGTATTCTGCTGGAGCTCGAGTGGGAATCCGAGAGTGCCATGCAAGCAGTCCTACAGCCGCAGTACTTCCCCTGGCTACAGGCGATCGGTTCTGCCAACCTGTGTTGGGTGTACACTCGTGGGAATGCTGAGACGGAGTGCCCCATTGGCAGCACTTCCTGCGGAGATACGTTCGGGAAGATGTACGCGGTCGGCCCCACATCAGATGTACAAGCAAACGTGGTAGTCTGTCTACCAGGAGCCCCAGAGCCCTGTCTTACTACAGTAGAAGGTGTCAATCTCAATCTGTACGAGAGGATAACGGACCGTATGGCAGCACTGGACACGTGTGGCTCCGACACCGGCATAGGACTTCTGACGCCGTGGGGACACTACGCTGGCCTTATCGGCTCGTCTCTGTCTGCCCTCGAGGACGGGGTGCTGAGGTCTCGATCCGGGCCTTCACATCCTTCTTCCGTTTCCCAACCCTCACCGTCGTTTGCTCTCCTAGGCCAGGGACTGTCACAGACAAAGGCCTCGTTTCACGGTTCCGACGGGAGGAGACGTGGATCAAAAAGTTTGATGTGGAGCTTTGCCACCGATAGTGACTTGACGGATCCGTCTTCAGGAAACACGCCATCGAATGCGACGAGTCTTGTTTTCCAAATTCCATTTGCGTCTGAGGGAGGCAGCCTCGAGCTCTGTTTCCGGACCGGGGAAAGCGACTCCGATGATCTGACACGATTCACCGAGCCCGTGGGCCACGTCGTATACGGTTGGCGCCTTCACGGGGCTACGTTGGCTGTTGAGGCGACAACCAATCCGAACGCGGTGTTTTACCGCGTCACTGTGGTCTCGGGAATTGACGCTGCAGGCGCCCGTTCTTCTACGGTTGTCTATCTCAAACCAGTGAAAGGGTATCCGGAAGGAACGACGGTGCCATGCGACTACGACTTGGACACCAGTGGAGATGTCGCACACCAGGTTCAGGGGCCTGTCGTGTCCTCCGATGTGGATGATGTGACTTGGGATGACGACCTAGGCGGGACGTCGTCGCCCGGCAGCTCAGCCTCCTTCAAGATTCCCCTTCTCCATTATCAGGGCATGGCAGTATGCTGGTCGCAGCTGGTGGAGGCGAGTCCCGCGCAGGGCTCGCACTCGCAGTCACCGTTTTCTGTGCGCAGCGCCACTCTCGTGGGCTACTTCGCGGGCCCTTCGCTTCCAGTCTTGGCCGAGAATTCGGACGTTGCCGTCGCTTGCGCTCTGGCGAAGACCACGTGCGAGATTGCAGTCGGTCCCGGCAGAGCGGCAGTCGATTACACGGGAGGCCTCGCAATAACACCCGCGTTTTTGGATGTGAGGGTGACAGTTGTTCTGGACGCAGAGCTTTTGGCGGCGCCCTGTCCCGATCCGTCCGACCCGGGCTACGAGAATGCGATACGAGCAACATCTCAGACCCGCCTTGTGCTACCAAGTGACGTGCTGACGCCAGAGCGTCAGACATTCTTGGTTGATTCGAACGCACGAGAACTCCTCAAGACCAACGGCAAGGCGGGCATTTGCTACCGTGTGGACAACTGCGCAACCGAGAGTGACGCCCCGACTTCTGATTGCACGAAGTTTCTGGGCTTGGCGCTCTGGGTAGGACCGACTGCTGAGACGCCCGACAAGGTAACGATCTGCAAGGCCCAACAACGAGACTGCCTGTTGAGAATCGACGGTTCAAACATGGATGTAGTGGACTACTCAGCTCCACGGGCGGCGTACGCAGCCACGTGTGGAGAACCCGGTCAGTACGTTACTGCGACGCTGGTACAGACCTCCAGCACTCCGTCGCAGGAGACCTTGGACTCGGACCTGGTCTCCAATGAGCATGCTTCTTGGGCGGCCTTCGCGTTTGCAATCCAACCCGCGTCGCTGTGGCGGCTCTGTTGGAATCCGTTCGATGCGGCCACTATGCAGGACGAGCCGGCTGAGGACCGGTTTGTCGTGAATCGCGGATTCCTCGTTTTTCCGGCCACGCCAGAGGTTGAGAGTGAGCGCGTAGAACTGGACAGCTCGTCCCAGACAATGCTCCGGCTCGTGATTAGCGCGATGGTCACGGAAGCCGCTCTAGAGAAGGTCTCCCGTCCTGACACTCCAGTGACAGAGCATTACGTCTATGTCAGCCCTCTGCTATCGCATGCAATTGGGGTGGCTGAGGATGTAGTGTGTGCAGATGCTGACGAGGAGACGAAGGTTCAATGGACCTCTGTAGACGCAAAGACGCCGACGGCTTTTGGGAACGAAGACTCGAATGACGCGGCAACAGCCTCGCGGATTCATTATTCGATCACTGCAATTTCCGTGGAACAGCAGGTGTGCTGGAGATCGGTCTATCGAGCAGAAGACGGAACAGTCGTGCACGAGGAGCGGATTTACCTGTCGAAGGTTCCTGCGGTTCTGACCCCCGAGCTGGATACGAGTGTTGCTAACCAGGTTTCCCCGCTGTTGACGTTTTGCTCGCTGGGAACTGAAGAGATGTGTTTGGTAACTCTAAAGCCAAGGGCTTCGTCAGACTCTACCCCTGCGACGTTCCCCCCGGGGGGCGAGTTGTATGTGGTACACGAAGGTGATTGCCCATCGGAAAGGGCCGATCCGAAACTAGTCAACGCAGCAGGCGACGGTGTGCCTACCACAGACACGACAGTTGTTCGTCTACACGTGGTGACATTCGACACCACAAGGGTGGCATTGGGCTTTCCCGAAGACGATCGAACATGGATGAGTGCGCGAAAAGCAGCCGCGCTCTGTTTTGTTTTCGGTGAGAACCAGTGCCCGGCATCGGGCGCGTGCGTTGAGAGGATAGGCATGATATACTGGCGGGGGCCGCGAGTTTTTGAGGACACACAGCTCCGTGTGTTGTGCAACGACCCACAAGGATGCGATATTTCTGTGACGGGTCTTAATCTGAACACGTACGACTTGTCATATAGCAGAGTTGCAGCGCTCGATTCATGCGGTGAGCCGGGAGGCCTCGGCCGTCTTGATATTGTCAGATACCCGGCTGGATACACACAGGACAGCCCTGTGGAGCCCTTGGACGACTACTTTACTTCCGATGACAGTTTCGGACAGGGGAGCTTTGCCATCAACAACATGGGTCGTGGTGTGTTGACATGCGGGGCCTCTGAAGCGGTTTCGGTGACGACAGCGTCTTGGGGACCAGCCGATTTACAAAATTCGAAGGTGGCCTGCGACCCTGTCGACGTGTTGGAGCACGTAGCTGCGCACTGTGAGGGGAAGGCGATTTGTGTCGTGTACCCTCACACGCCCAGAGATGACGAGACTGTCCGTTCTTACATCGGACTCAAACAGGAGGAGTTTCTTCGTCTTAGTGACCCTTGCCCTGGGACTGCAAATGAAGATCTACGGTTGGTTGGAACGCACACATGCGTTGCTGGAACGCGTAGCGTCACACCGGAGGTAGCAATGGTGGAGACGACGTCAAGAGTCGCTGCAGGAGGAGCTAACTACTCTAACCCATCTACGGACGCGATGGACATGGTCGTGAAGTTGCCTCCGGACATAGCGAAGGTGTACGAGTTATGTTGGAATCCTGATCCAGTCATTACCCTGCAGCCGGCACGGTACAACGTGAAGGTTGGAGTTGCTCAGATCGTCCCCGTCGCGGGACTGGTGGACCTAATTTCCACGGTGTTTGAGCGGATCGACGACGCGAATGTCGAGGTGGTATTGAGGGGTATTCTGGCCGAGGAGGTCGCGGTAAACACGTCTATTTATTTGAAACAGATTCCTGATGAGGGAGCGATCAGCTGCTCGAATGATGATCAGGAAAACGCCATCGGGAAAGCCACATTCATGAGCTACGAATCGGGAGATGCGGGGACGACCGTCATCCGATACCGCATTGCGGCGGTCGATTCCGAGAAGGCGGTTTGCTGGAGGTGGACGAGTCAAGACTTTGCGGCGGGTGGCGGAGGCGTACAGAGCATCCTGATCGGAACGTTGCCCGGAACGGTAAACCCGGTGTCTCGGGCGTGGGGCGAGATGATGTGTAGTTTGCCCGGAGGAACGGACTGTTCTATTGAATTCGAACCCGATAGGCTGCTAGGAACGTATCCAACCGAGGAGGAGCCCGGCTCAGGTGCTGTCACTGGCTTCACGGACTATGCACAGTTCGCCAACCTGCATTCCCATCTGCGAAAAGGTACAAAGATCGGGCTTATTGCGGGACGTGAGTCTTGCCCAGAGGACCCCCAGGACCTCGCGTATCAACGGTTCACCCAGACGGGGATTGCGGAGGGGGATATTTCGGATAGTGAAGTCCAGGAAACGACCATTGGACTTCCCATCTCGGGTGGAAAGCCGTCGTCGCTGGTTTCCACGATGTCAGTTGGTCTGCTGCATTGGCTCGCTGTCCATAAAGACGCGATTGTTTGCTGGGTGAACGCAGATGAATGCAAAACGACGAAGACCCCCCGTTTCGCAACCTGTACTGCGACAGTTGGAACGCTAAGCTGGAAAGGGCCGATTCCAACTGAGTGGTCGGTAACTGCAGTTGATCTTGTGTGCAGAACGGGCGGCAGATGCCGCCTCAAGATTCCCGGGCGGAACATGTTCAAACTGGACCTTTCCGAGTCACCTGTGGCAATTGTCAGAACTTGTGGGGGGGACGAGGGGCCTGGTATAGCGAAACTCCAACAGACTCCGGTGCTGTATCCAAGCCAGCAGGCCGACGACGGTGTGCAGAGTGGTTCACTGCTTCAGACAACGATGTCGCTTTCCAGCAACCAACGTCGAGCAGTTAGACAGCTGAGACGTTCTTGCAAGATGGGAAGCGAGGATCATGCGGACAGATGTGACACGAGATTAGCAACGGGGAATACAGCAATGGGTTTTGCCGCCGGCAGTCGGCGACACCCAAGCTTCATGGAAGTTCTGCTTGGGAGTCGGAAAGCCCCGTCGAGTTCCGTAGATGATTCGATCGAGGTGGTCACGACCATCAAAACTGGAGGCGAGTATGCAATTTGTTGGAATCCCTCCGCCCTCAGCACAAACTTGTCGGACTTCACGGTAAACATTGGCCGCGTGTTCAGTTATGGCTTGGAACAAATTGATGCCTTGTGCTACAGCGGTAGCTACTGCGAACTAAACTTCACGTACATTGGAAGTTCGAATCCGACGTTGTTTGTCGGTGTCAAGGCCGTCGACTGCTCCGATCCAGACCTCACCACAGAGTTGGGGAGCGGCGGGGTTTTCAAAACCACTGGACGGAACACGATCAGTCTGAGCGAACCCATTCCGAGGCGACCTCAGTCGAGTCGTGTCTCATACAAGCTGTGCTGGTGCGATATGAATGAGGTGCAAGAGTGCGTGGGCACTTCCTACTCGGCTCCCGTTGGAACGCTGACTGTGCAATTCATCGAAGAGAAGGCTGTGGCGTGCCAGGAGGCCGTCGGAGCGTGCAGTATCTCGTTTGACGCCTCAGATTTCCAAGGCGATTCTTCGGGAACCATCTTTCTGACCCAGTATTCCGGTACGAATGCCGACTGCATGCAGCCCAAGAAATATGTTCCACATGTGTCTGCGATATTCGGAAACATCGTTGTTCAAGTCGATCAAGCTACGCTCGCTGCTACACTCGGGCAACACGCGGCAGAGCAGGGATCGTTCGCTATTTGTCGTCAGATGACGGCGGCAATCGATGAATACACTGGCTCGTCCAATGCTGTTCCTGAGGCCGATGAAAACCAAGTCGAATCCGCCGAACCTGAACAAAATGCCGAGGGAGAAACCCCCGAACAAGGTGCGGAAGAAGCGGGCGGAAACGCTGCGGAACCTGGTGCCGAGTCAGGTACCCAGGAAGGTGCGGTGACACCTGGTGTCGAACCTGATGGCGGAGAGCCCGTAGCTCCTGAGGTTGACTCTGGTGGCGGAGAGTCTGTAGCCCCTGGGGTTGACTCTGGTGGCGGAGATTCCGTAGCCCCTGGGGTTGACTCTGGTAGCGGAGTCGCTGGGACTGCTAGTGAGGGAGTGGATGAACAGTCAGACTTGACTACATCACAGCCGGAAGACCTTGAGGCAAAATCCCAGACGGCACTCGGAATGGTCCAGCTGGACGATACAGGCTCCGACACTTCACTGCAGGTCACGTCGAGTCCTGCCCTTCTGGGCGTCTTGCAGTTTGCAGGGCCTGCCTCAACAGAATATCAGGACGAGACTCAGGTCGCCGTGCTGGGGATGGCCACCCGTATTGCGGTGGTTACCCAAGGTTTCGATCGGTTCATTGACACGGATATCACGGCCGACAGTTCAGACATTCCCACCGGCGTGGCACACGTGCGACTCGTTCCGGCAGGTGGCTGCGGTCATGATAACGGTTCCAACTCTGTTGTGCTAAGTCTGTCGCAGGTCATTCAAAAAGAAAGCGACCTCCCGGAGAAGGCCATTTACAGTCAAGAGGAGATTCTTCAGATCAACACTGGCGCAATCCGGAAACTCGATGTGTGTTGGTGTGACCTTGGGACAGCCTGCAAAAAAGACACAGACTTCACGATCCGAGTGCTCTCTGTCGGGCTCGTGGCGCCTGAACAAGACCTTGCTGTGAAATGTCCATGTGGATCCAAGTGTCCTTTCGAGTTCCAAGGAGTTTCTGAAGCCCCGCAACATGGCGTGGAGCCCGACTACTTTGTCAAGAACGACGGGTGCTCAGGGGCACCTGCGGAGCTTCCAGACCAAGGCCATCTCGTCACCGTTGTTTCATCTGCCATTGCAGCAGAGCACTCGGATGACGCTGTGGCCGACGTGGACCGTTCACCAGCCGGTGAACTGGAGACATTGAATAAGCAGATACAAGCATTTAGAGCAGAAGTGGATCGCACGTCCGTATTTGCCAGTGGGACGACAGAAGGGTCGCGAGAATACGCCATTTGCTACTGTGCATTCAGAACGGGAGGATGCGCGAATGATGCACTCATAAGAATCGGGACGTTGACGGTCTACGACGTATGGAGGGACAAGATGTCTGCTGTAGTGGCAGACGATGTCACCATTCGCCCTCCGAGCCCACCATTCTCTGGGATACAGGGCACCTTGTATGCGCAAGCGGGGGCTGTGACGCTGCCTGTTTCCACTTTACCAGACAAGGCTTACCAGATAGATTTGTCTACGTTAGAGGGTCGACGGACGCCTGCATCGGTTGTGGATGTCCGCTACTGTGAATCTGAGGTTACTCAGAGTTGCGATGACGAAGGTGCGCCTCGCATTGACTTGACACAAATTGAGCTGAAAGGGCCTGTTTCGCTTTCGTTCGAAGACGAGTGCAGGCTGGGTTTTAGATGCACCATTGTTACAGAGGTGTTTAATCCTACAGAAGAAGAGAAGCTGGCGGCCCTTGCTTCGTGCGGGAGTTCCTCGGAACACGACTACGGCCTCAGCAGCGGAGTCAGAACAGCAGAGGACAATCCGGCGAAGGCGGTGGAGGTGACATTTGAATGGGAGAAGACTCTGCCGGATGTCGGACGTTCAGAGCTGGACTTCTGCTGGTGTAAGAAAACCAACCAGGTTGACTGTTCGTCAGTCGACCAATATACCCTCAAAGTTGGAACTCTTTATATCACCGGACTAGCAGCCGGCCAGGAAGCGACATGCCATGTGGGGTCGGTCTGTGTTGCACATCTTAAGGGTTACAGGCTTGTTGAGGAGGTTGTTAATGTGCGCGTGGTGGCAGGGGAATGCGGAACAGCTGGGAGTGAAATAAGCGGGTTGCCGAATGGCGGTATCTTCGTGCCGGAGCAGGTTGCCGAGAGCAGTGCAGAGGTCAGCCTCATAGAACCGTTTTTCGGCTTGGCGGTAGAGACCGCTGCCATCTGTCAGTGCCCAATGCCGACCCAGGCGTGTGAATCCGAAGCTGACTATGCATGGGAAGCTGGGAGGTATATTTTCTCAGGACCTTCGGAGCGGGTTGTTATCAACGCATTATCGGGGCAGGGTGTCGAGGTTGAAATACCGTGGCGAGGGGAGCAGGATACCGCGTCTGACTTTTTCATACTCACACGTGACACGATGTGTAGTGGCACGACCAGTGGGCTTATTGATGGCGTGGTGGATAACGGTTTAGGGCACCTTGAAGATGGCGAGGTCGCCTGGGAGGAGTTCGCCTACCACGGCGGGATCTATTCGGTGTGCTATTGCCGACGCTCTACTCCACTGGCTACCGGAAGTGCAAATCCGTTCAGTGGAGGAAGCGCATCGGCTTCACAGCATTTGTGTGGAACAGTCGCGGAGTACCGGGTGTCCGTGGCACTCGTGCTCCTTTCAGGTCCTGTAACATCCAACGCGATTTTCTCTTGTTTCGGAGGACTCGCGTGCCACGTTGATATTTCGGTTGCTGGCGGTGATTCACTCGAGAGCCAAGAGTTTCTTGACAGCGCAGCGCTTCAGGTTTCTACGGAATCCTGTGGCGCTGACGTTATCATGGAGGCCATGCTTTCTGACTCGGAAGAATCGAGCGACACGCTCGACGACTCAAGTTCCGACGCGCAGATGAAAACGTTCAATCAGAGATTCGGTTTTCCCAATGTGGTAACTGTCTCTGCTGGCTACTATGTAGCTTGCTGGAAGCCTGCGACGTCGTCACCAGCCCTGCTCCTGGGCGACTTTGTCGTTAAGGGACCAGTCGCCGACAAAACGCCCTTAGAATCTTCGAGTGGCGAGGACATAGACGTGGCCGTCACCTATGTTGGACTTGAGAGTTCTGACGAAGCGAAAGCGATGCGCATTCAAATTGCCCCCATTCCCGAAGGGAGGGAAAATGACGCCTTTGACTGTGCCAGCCTCAATCTGAGCGAGGCCCAGCCGTATTTGCGGTACACGAACCTTAATCGGGCCCCGGATACTGTCGAGAGCGTTTCTGTACAGTTTTCGCGAATTGTCTGGAAAGCGGTGAGCATCCTCATCGATAACCAGTCGCCGAACGTGCTTCCGGGCAGCTATTTCGCCATCTGCTTCTGCAATGGGAACCGTGGGGATTGCAGCGTGAGCGAAAACTACTTTTTCCAAACAAACAAGTGGGCCGTCGGAGGGCTTTCTCAGAGAACGTTGGATGAACCGTTACCAGTGGGAAGGACGATCACGTTGACTTTACCAGGGAAACGTCTCCCTCTGCACAATCACCTGATGCTGCTTCCCTCACTCGATCGATCGACTTTCGCCGAACGTCACTGCGGTGACGCTGGAGGGGCAGGCGATGGCCGCATTATCTCGGCAACGCGACTCGCGCATGTCACGGACTGGGTCGCGTTCAAAGAAGTGACAATAACATCGGCTTCGAGGACCACTCTTATGTGCTGGTGCGGCGGAGACAACTGCCAGACAGGGGACAAGTTCAGAACCTTTGTCGGTTCCCTTTCTGTTGAGTTCCCCAAATTTGAGGCGACCTCGGCAGTCATTGGAGGCACGTTCACAGTGACGTTGCGTGGCTCCGTGCTCCGCGCGCAAGACGCGATCACAGTCGTGGATCAAAGCAAACAATGTGGCGAAGAGGGTACGGACGAAATGGATGCTTCTGCTGTAGAAGTCCCCGTAGGTTTAGAAGTCACCGACCTGATACAGCTTCGCCAAGCTCGCGTGGTTCAGGCCGATTCCACTGCGGATAGCACCTCTCTCAGTGTGGCTGACACGAGTACGCCGCTCGTTTGGCAATCCTGGCCCATCAAGACAAAGCCGTCCGTATCGGGGAGACTCCGTGTTTGCTACTGTTCGAGCGAAGGAGGAGTCTGCACAGGCGCCAGCCGCTTCAGTGTCTGGGTGGGCAATGTGCAGGTCAAGGGTCCGTCCACGGGAGAGGTGGAGATTGTTACGGTCGACGGAGAAGCGAAGGTTGAGACATCCGGAGTGTCCTTGGCTCTCACGGACAAGCTGAGAATATTTGCGAAGTCACTGGCGGCTTCAGATACAGTCAGAGACAGGCGCGAGCTCTGCGAATCGGGGATAACTGCCGAGTCTACGACAGTCGTGGCAGACTACGTGAGTCCTGACGGAAGGACCGAAACATTCCCTGTAGATCTGGAGCCAGGGTTTCGTTACGTTCTCTGCTGGTCAGGTGGGACGGGTGCATCCACCCAGTCTGCTAGGGCAAAACCAGCCGTCACCAGAGCGGCTCCAACCGTCAACTTGCCCTCGTTATATAGGGCAAACAGCGGTTCAAATGCCTCCACAGTACAACTCGCTGAGGAAGCGACAGCGGCGTTGAACATGTTGCAGCAGGCCGCCAGCACCGGGTCGGCAACGTCGGCTCTCGCCCCGCATGCCGAAACGGAGACACCCACAGAAACGTGGAGTTACCTTGATGCGATCACGCCTACAGGCTTCAGCACTGGCCTCGAGTTTCGGCTCGTTCAGAACTTCGAGAGTGAGGTACTGTACATACCGGGTTCCCCGAACGTGTCGCACAGCTACGTGGCTTACGTGGGTCAGAAGGACTTGCAAGCGGACTGCGAAGAGATCAAGCAAAACCCGTTGATCACGATGGAAACGATGATTCACATCCAGGACGACAGCGTGAGTTTCTCAGTTGGAAGGATTTCTGAGGCAGGTCTATACCCAGTTTGCGTGTGCGACTCCACTGCAAACGAGTGCTACGACGTCGGGACAGCACATGTGGATAAGACATACTGGAAGACAGTGGCGGAACTCGTGTACGACAACAGATTTTTTATGCTCCCCTGCGTAACTCGGGGCATCCAGGCATCGGCTGCTGATGGCCAGTCTTGGAGTGAAGATCGCGTCTGGCTACCCGATGGCATGGGCGCGTGGTCGTTCGTCTTGACAACGACGGACTCAGACTCGAAGCCGGCGCCGGTTCTGAAACGTACCCCTGCTACAGGTTCGAAAGCGGCGACATGGGTAAACTTTTATGAGAAGGGCCTGAGGTCAACGGTTGCATGCGCCACGGGCTCCGGACAGCGCATCTTTTTTCTTGGTCCTGGAGTAGTGTACATGATGGATCCTGTGCCGGGGCTGACGCCGGATTTATCGACTGCCACAGGCCAGATGTTCACGCACTCCGTCTTGAAACCAGTTGACTTTTCTGTTCGAGAACCGTACATCTTCTTTTCCGACTACGAGACGCAGGTGATTACGTCGATCAACATTGAAAACCCATCCCTGACCCACGCCTTCTTCCCTACTGATCCTGTCATGCTGTTTTCGGCGGGCGTAAAAGTTATGGACACGGACGAAAACTTTATGGCGCTCTGTGTGGCAGACACCTTCAACCACATTGTGGGTCGTCTGAACATCAGTTTCGACACGATGAACAAGCCACAAAGCCAGGTGACAGGGACGCCGTGGACTGCCTACTTCGGAACACCGAAGACGGCACAGAACGGCATCAACGGGTTTTCTTACCCTTTTGCGCTCACTAGTTACAGCCCTCAGTCAACCTCTGAAGCCGAGCTTATGTCTTTGCTCCTTGTCACAGAGCTCGTGTCAGATCGGCTCGTCTTTTTGGATCTGTCGAACAATGGGTTGACATTTTACAAGCAGATTAGTCTCAGTGAACGTCACCTGATCTCAGGATTGCAGAGTGTCGACAAGACCGTGATGCTTATTTCCAGGGCCTGGCCACCTACATCAAAGTCCGGGGGTATGGATGCCTACGTCTCCCTGCTTAATCTGGAAGACGTAGGTGGTGATCTTTACTTCACGTACCCCGATTTCCGCTCCAAGCTCCAGTCTGGTCTTTTCTACTCGTTTGAGCCCCTCATAACAGGATCCGTCATTCAGTCGTTCAAAGAGGTTTCCGGCAGCGATCTTGCTAAAATGGGCCTGACGCTTAACTCGGCAACAGGAGTCATCAGTGGGACTGTCTCCCACACAGGTCCGTTCACAATCGCTGTTGCAGGGGGCGACCTGCTGGAGACATTCACGTGGACAATTAGTGGAGAAGCTGGATGCCGCTCGGGTGAATACTTCGACAGTACAAATAATGCATGCGAGCTCTGTCCTGTGGGCACGTTCCGTGACCAGGAAGCGAATCTTCAAAAGTGCCACGACATCAAGCCGTACAGTACGACGCTGTCGCCGGGGTCAACTCATCTTGCCCAATGTCGCTGCTTCCCTGGATTCGAAATTGGAAACTTAGGTGACTGCCACCCGTGTGGCGCCGGCACGTACAAGTCGTCGATCTCTGATACCAAATGCACGGGAAGATGTCCCGGAAACATGCACAGTTACATTCAAGGGGCCGAGAACGAGGAGGACCTGCTCTGCATGTGCGACGCTGGCTACTACGAGGACGGTGGTGGATGCACGCCGTGTCAGCAGGGATACTATTGCCCCGGAGAGCACTCGCCACCTGAACCGTGCCCCGAAAACCATACAACAAAAGGAGGGGCGAGCAAGAGCATTAGCGACTGCGTTTGTGTCGCGGGCTACACCAAACAAGGAGACGCGTGTGTTGAGTGTGACAGACTGTCGTATAAAGGCACCACCGGAAATGACGCCTGCACGGGCTGTCCACAGCCAGCTGCCAAGGGTGACCGCGACGCGCTTATTGCTTCGACAAAACTAGACGAGGCCCAGTTCACGACAAAGCCTGGAGCGAAAAAGGTTAGCGACTGCATGCTGTGTGCGAGCGGCTTCTTCTACGATGTGTCAAATGGTGGCTGTACACCATGCCGAAAGAACTACTATTGCCCAGGAACGGACCAAGAGCCTCGTGCCTGCGTCGAGAATGCCACCACTCTCCGGGGAGGTGCAGAGTCAACCTTCGACTGCAAGTAAGTGGGAAGGAGGGAACTGTGGCAGTTTCGTGGGCAGCTCTTGGTTTATTCTTGCGTTGAAGACAAACCAAATACGTGTCCCGTTCCTGCACCCCTTCATGCAAAAATTCCGATACTCGTATAAGCCAGGAGACTGCAGCGAAACGCGGCTATAGCACTCTCACGAGAAAATATTCAGCACGGCGTTCTAGACTGACAAGGCCGTATATGAGCAGTTTTAGATGAATGGCCGTGTCCGTCAAGAGTGTTGTGCATGTGGTGGTGACATTGGCGAGCCTGCCCGGTGAATTCCGCCAGTGCACAATTGACTCAGCCGTCAGCGACGTACTGTCGTCGCTGCTGGTGACACAGGCATTGTATCAGCAAGTCGTGTAATCGAATGTCCGCCACTCACGCTTGACCGGAAGTAGCTGCTCCGCCATTCATTGAGTGCATGCCACAAACACCCGTGAGAGCATGAAAATAAGCCGTCGTAAGGCAGCCTCTATTGCATTTGCCGCAGATGCTCACGGCTGCCGTGACCGGCGAAACTGCTGGAACGCAGGACGCTCACTGGCGCAAGTCTAAGCCGGCGGTTGCCTCCTTCGGTGGTCGTTGGTTCCACAAGTATGTTTCGCACAAGAAGCAGTTACGGCTGCACGTCGTGAAAGTTCGACGCTGGCTCGTTTTGACTGTTTTTTTCAGATGCCCCAAAGGTTATGGCGGATCCGTTGCACGCAATCCTCTGGACAAGGCCATTGTGTGTGTGGCGTGCCCGAAGAACACGTTCCAGCACTTGGATGGTGTCATGACAGACTGTCTTCCCTGCCCGCCTTTCACGATGACGAAGTCGACAAAGTCAGCATCTTTCAGTGCATGCGTGGCACGACCTGGCTTCTACCTCTCGAGCCGCCTTTCGGACATGTCGCGAAGCCTAGCCGAGTCACGATCGGACGACGGCACAGTGGGGGACGACGTGGACTTGGACGACAATGCGCTCTCTGGCACAACAAATTCTGGGTGGACGACGTCGAGCTCCAATTCAGAGAGAGTTCGAAAAGCAGAGGTGCAATACGAAAACATGAGCGATGAGGAGTTGCTGGATCTGCCGCGACTGTGCCAAAGGGGCACAGGCCTTATCGACATTTTGCTGCCCGAAGTCAAGATGCAAAAATATACAAACTCATTCGAACAGTGCATCATCGCTTGTGCACGAAATGTATACTGCACGTCACTGACGTTCACAAACGAGGGCAACGCTGTTCCGGCTATGACCGCAAGCGTGACGAATCACACGGGCACCTTCATAATAGGCTACTGGATCTGCGAGCTCCATATGTACGGGCCGCCGGTGGACCAGGAAACGGTCGCCAGCATCACGGATCCCATCACCGAGACCGTGGTACGCTTCACCTTCTTCATTAGTTCGTCAGGTCGTACGATTGCGTAGACAATTGGCGAAAGGCTTCTCTTTCGCATGCCACGCTCGCCGCGGAACAGGACTTGCATACGCAGGATCGTTGCCTGACGGTTCGCAGCTAGCAACATGAGCAGTGCTGCATCTGCATGTTTTGTTTGGCGAGGACCTGACGCAGCGATCGTTCGGCGCCTGATGACGTAGGAGGCACCCTTGTTAGCACGAAGAAGCTGCCGTTCGTGGCCCGATACTGTGGAACGTTTCCCCCCGCCCTTGCGCATTGTACGCGTTGCTTTGTGTCTGCTGTTGTTTCGCAGGTCCCTGCATCCTGGACGGTGTCATGTGCTATGCAACGACCGGAGAGCGACACAGTCTGGCGCTCGGTTACGTACGAAGAATGCCCTGTAAATGCGTATTGCCCAGGTGACGAAGAAGCGCAAATCTACCAGTGCCCGGCGTCATCTGTAACTCTAGCAAACCGAGCGTCGGCGGCCGAACATTGCAAGTGTATTCCTGGCTATCATCTGTCAGGGCGGCAGTGTGAACCGTGTAGGGTGGGGACGTATAAGAACACCACGGACAACACGAATTGTGCGGAGTGTCCAACAGGGTTCACAACAGAGAACCTGGCGAGCATTAGCGCCTATGACTGCGCGTGTATTCCCGGTCTGTATATGATAGCAAACGCTGACGCGGACGCAGAGGGCGAGGCAGATCATACGCCTGCAGACGGCAGCTCGAATTCGAGTGAAGACTCAATAGTTACGCACCCTAAGCCAGATGCCGATAGCAGTGACAGTCAGGCCCCAGCGGAACAGACCGAAGGCCATGCGGGGAATACGAACCAGCAGGTGGACGCAGCTGATGGCGAGACTCCAGATACAACCCATGAGGAGGCTTCAGAAACAGAATCCGTTTCGGCTGTCGAGCTGCGTGGTGGATTGCTGGTACGGGGTGACGGCGGCGTCCTGCAGAGGGCATTTAAAGCTTCCCAGAACTCTGCTTCGAAACGAAGCTCGCGTGCATTAGGCGATGCCATAGGTGAAGAGCAGGGCCTCTCATTCTATCAGACCACGGCAGCTCCTTGGCTGCAGCCGGACATTCGCCAGGAGCTCGAGAAAATCGTGACTCTGCATCCGTGTGTCAGCTGCTATAAGCACATGTACTGCCCAGGTCTGTGGATGGATCCGCCTGTGAATCAAATCCACATGCCGCCTCAACATTGCCCGGAGGGGTCAACTGTGCCTTTGTCCACAGCGCTGTCGGACAGTGTGGAAAAGTGTCTGTGTATGGCCGGGTACGCCGTTGTGGAGGGGTCGACCGGCGGTACACATGAGGACAACGCCTATTTCGGTTGCGAGAAGTGTGCAGCTGGGACATACAAAGAACTTCAAGAAAACGCCCCATGTGCGGGAAGGTGCATGCGTGATGCGGAGACCATTGAAGGAGCTGTAGCAAAGATCCAGTGTTTCTGCAAAATCGGAAAATACGCGGTCGTCGCGGAGGATGCTGAGGGGATTATTACTTGCCAGGATTGCATTGCCGGTGGTGTCTGCCCTGGCGGCTTGAAGACGCGTGCGCGGCAGGCAGTTGAGCAGGACCATAGCTTTGTGAAAATCACAATTGATGATCACCAAGTCCCTTTCCCCAGCAGTGGCTTCTACGCCGTGTATAAACCACTCAATGAGACTGTGTGGAGCCCGGCTATGGTGCCTATGGTCGCGAGTTTTACGGGTGACACGTTCAAGGAATTCACGGACACCGGACCGGCACCAGATGACCACACTGATGAAGGTGGGGCGAATCTGGACTCTACAGGCGGCTCTGGTGAGCCCAGTTCTAGCGCCCCAGTCGACCCTTCCGGCGAAAACGAGGGGCAGCTTTTAACGGGCACAACAGGAGCAGTAAGCGCGTTACAGATGCGATCGCGGGCGAACGACACATCTGTTCATCAATATGATCGAATTCCAGACATCCACCCGTGTGTGGATGATGTACGCTGCCGAGGTGGTTCGCATAACTCGTGCGTCCACGGTTCAGCGGGATACCTGTGCAGTGCTTGTGAGGAGGATTACTCCGAAATTCGGTACAAGAGTGGCTGCCAAGCATGTCTCCCACTTTGGCTCGACAGCTTCATTTTCATTCTTATGCGCCTGGTGGTCTGCGGCATCATTTGGATTATTACCGCGCTCACAATCATTGCCGTCCAGCAGCAGGCGTGCATTCACCCGGTCCTTATTCGCATTGTGATGTCTCATATGTTTTTCTTGAGTGTCTATGGCCTCATGCCTGCGACAAGCCAGTCGCAGCTCGCCGGCTGGGCATCTATATATCGACTGTTTTTCTTTGAGTTTTACTTCGCACTGCACCCGTACTTCAAGATGCCATGCTTCTTCCGTAGTCTGGGAATTGTCATGCCCGAAGCCCATGTCTGGTATTGGCAGCACTTCTTCCAAATCTTCGTACCCTTCATCGACGCCGTCCTTCTCACCATTATAGGTGCGATCTGCGTAGCGACGTACAAGGTGATGTACTCCGCGTACATCTCCAGGGTTTTAGTGGTGCTTGAGGAGGCGAGGCAGGCTCATGGCGATGATATGTGGACAGAAAAGACGATTCGCAAGATCGAATCAGAGCGTTGCTTGGGCATGTTCCGGTATATCTACGGAACAAGCACACCATGGGAAAATTTCGTGAGACTTTGTACTGACCTTATTCCCGCGTACACGGCGATCTGGTTCTGGCATTTTCCAACCTTTGTCATCGAGTGTACCATGCTTATGGGGTGCATCGAGACACGGTACAAGTCGGAGGATCCGATCAGTGTCCTTGCCGCCTTCCCAGTTCAGATCTGCAGCTTTGAGAATCCTTATTTCTTGTCGGGACTCATCTTGGGAGGCGTTGGGCTACTGGTGTGGGGCGTCGGAAGCATCGCTGGGTTCGTCGCCTACATGTCCGGAGACCACAGTTCGGATACCATTGAGCAGAGGTTCAAGCATGGCTTCTTGGTGAATGGTTACCAGTACGCGTACCGCTGGTGGGAAGGTGTCATCGGGCTGCGAAAAACGTGCGTCGCTCTTATTATCACAATGTACGTTCACGCCAACGCTTCCGGGGCTCAGGAGATTTTTCGGAACTCGGCAAACCTCGCGCTCACCGTGCTTTCCACGGCGCTGCAACTGCAGCTGGAGCCGTTTGACAAGCGAAGCCACGACATGGCGAATCGAATGGAATTCTATGGACTGATGGTGAACATCATCATCGGTGTCATTTTTCAAGGCAGCTATTACTTTGAAGTCTTCAAGTATATGGGAGCTATCCCCCTGGCCGTTGCGATATTCTACTATCTGTATGTCTTGTGGAGCCTGTTCGTTGAGTGGGGAAGAATGGTAATGATGCGGCCGCACCTCGTTTCGATCCCGTCTTTATGGCGGTACTACAACCGCGTCACGCGATCACTGGCGCGACTGTACACTTCGCGAAATGCGAAGATCTACTATAACTACATCACGAAGGATATGGTGCTGGAGGCGGCCACCAAGTCACGGGTTTTCCACCTGCGCCGGCTTCTCTTGAGAAGGAAAAAGACGTCGTACCGGAAGATCAACTACGAGAATCGAACGTATTTCGTGGCTGCGCTGAGCGACTCCCTGTCGCAGCTGGTCATTGCCTGGTGCCAGTTCACAATTCCCGGAGACTGGCTGGACTTCACGATCCGCTACGCCTTCTGCTACTGCTTCTGGCAGCGGTACCAAGACAACAGGAGCTTGCGAGTCCCCCTGGATCTGGAAGAATTCGAGGCGGTCAAGCCAACGCTGTTCTCAGACTGGTACTACGACAGCGAGAAGAACGATCCCCAGGGCGAAGGTGACATCGACTTCGGGACGGAGATTCTGGAGGGCGGCGAAATCACGTTCAACACAGCTGAACAGGACTTCCTCGACCTCATGCTCGACGACGACGTTTACGATGATAGTCCTATCACGCTTATGGAGCTGTACGTGGCTGTTCAGTCTATGCAGCACGTGCCGCAAAGACAGCTGAGGCGTCTGCATTTGGCATACCGCGAACGTATGACACAGGCCGGGGACTCGACAGCGCCTCAGTTGCGAAAAGAGAACCACGCGCTTGAGGGCGAGCTGGAGGAACTGAACCGCGCGCTTCTGGAGATGGCGGGGGCGGACGAGAATATGCCGGACCTCACTTTTTCTCCCCTCGACTTCTTCTTTACCGTTGAAATGGTGAATCAGGCTCAACTGGAAGTCGAGCGCCTGCGGGGTTTGATTGAGTCGGAGATAGACGACATTGCGAGAGCCCGCGCGGCCCAAGCTGTGGCAGTGCATCTGGAGCTGAGCATGAACGAAGCCGCAGACGTAGACAGGCTCTTGGAGGCGATGGAAACCGACGAGAGGACGACCAAGGAAGAGGAGATGACCCGCATTGGATACGTCGAGGAATCGACGAGCCGAATGGAAAAGAAGGCTGGGCTCGCCGGGAGACGTGCGCGGCTTGCCTTTGCCGACAAACGGCCGCCGGTGAATCTCGATGACAAACGACGCATCAAATTGGGTCTCGCAGCAGGTGTGGGAGGAGCTCAACGTAGGAGAATCGGTCTCGTCACCCGCGGTGCCGAGGGCCCTCCTGGTGCGAAGAGAAGAATCGGCAGGCATGAAGTGGAATTCCATCGAACGGTTCAGGGCCTTGCTGCCGGCGCTGCTCCCGCAGCCGGGTTGCGATCACACATGGGGACGAGTTCTTCTCTTGGAGACCAGCTGGGAGACGACAGAAGGACGGTTCGGCTTGGGACGAATTTGTCCACGCCCAGTGCCGTCGGCAACAAGAGGACCCTGCGTCGTGACACGTCTGGAGCTTCCGCCGAGTTGATTGTGGACACAGCGCCGAAGGCGCCAGCTGCTACGCGTACACTTTCACCTCTGCTGGACAGGGAACCGCCGGTGGTCGAATCAGAGGGAAGTGTGGGTGAGAGGCGAGAGTCTCCGACGCCTTCGCGAAGCCCTTCAGGAACCACACGAACCGTTGGATCCGTGGTCAGATCTGTGACGCCTGAACCTTCAGACAGTGTCGGACGTGAAGAATCTGGATCGGAAGCCCCGCTGATATCGCCATCGGCCTCGTCCTTGGCGTCGCCACGCTCCTTGTCACCACTCACCGAAAGGCGCGGAAGCCAAAGTTCCGATCTCGGAGGGCGGCGGCGTCTCGGGCCACTCACAGGGCCGCGCCCACCCCCTCCCGTCGGTGAAGCTGCCCCTGCAGAGGCTCCCTCGCCCTCGCCTCGCTCAAGCTCACCTCTCGCGGCACAACCAAAAGGGCAAGGCTTGCCTTTGGGGAAGAGACAATTGAAGAAGCCCGGGTCTCCGAAACAGGAGTAGCTTAGAGAAAGTGGGAACGATTCATCGTCTTGTCAACGCATGTGAAGGCCGATCAGGAAGGGGGCCGAGAATAAAAAAGACCCCGGCGAAATGTCTGCGTGACTTCTTTGCGGCGCAAACAACCAGCAGTATCTGTTCGATCATACTATCGCTAACGTGAGCAGGACATGTGCCACTATTTAACTGGTCTCGCGTCTTCGGTATATGGAGAACGGA
Organism: Toxoplasma gondii ME49; assembly: GCF_000006565.2. Classification (NCBI taxonomy): domain Eukaryota; phylum Apicomplexa; class Conoidasida; order Eucoccidiorida; family Sarcocystidae; genus Toxoplasma; species Toxoplasma gondii. The sequence continues at coordinate 4,507,067 of NC_031477.1, forward strand.
CCCTCTGGCAGGGTCGTGTTCCTCCATTTCTCCAGCCAGACCCTTCCCACGGCTCTCTAGGTTGGGGGAACGCGGATCCGCTGCCTTGTATTTTTGTGTTGGGTGCCGATACTCTCGCACTCGCGGGGTGTCCCGTATGTTCCATATTTGTCAATTTTTTAAAACTACCTTTGAACGCGAAGACAGTTTTCGGAAAAAGGGAACGCAACGCGTAAGAAGACCTGTGTACCTGCGGCCTTCTTGTCTGCAGCGCAAACGACTCCACTGCTCTGTGAGAGTGCATATATAAGGAGTACGGCTATAAAAGCCGACATAGCAGTAAAAACGTACACGCAGTTTAGAGATGGTGGTTCCCGGCTTGGCATGTTGCACAGCTTCAAAAGGCCAGATTTCGCCCTCAGAGCATCGAAACATAAGACCGCGTTTATTGGCGCATTTCAAGCGCGATGACAGTGGGGATCTCTCGGTTCTGCCTAGACACGGAAACTCCACTCGTGCTTTTAAGGTTTCGTGACCCTCTGTAGAACACATATCCGTACAGGACTCGCACGCGAAGATTCGCATCGTCGAAAACGGCATGGGGGCCTGTGCGAGTCAGCAAGCACGAACCGTTTGACTGGTGAACGTTCTCTTGCACACTGAAGAGTATGTCAACGTCCGTGTCTTTGTGAGACCTATTCATTCCGCAGTAGAAACCGTTCCCTCGACGTCGCGAAAGTTCTTTTGTCTCTTGTCACGGCCGTCAAAGAGAAAGGAATTCCTCCGGGCCAACTGCAGATGGCGGAAGGAAAAACACCATTACCTTGGCAGAAAGCTAGACGAGCCTAGGGCACGATAAAAAAAGACGAAACGCTTCTCAGTCACTGGCACTGCGCCCACCACCCCGTTTTCTCCAGTCAACGTTCAACAAGGCGGGGCGACCTGCTGAACAAATGTCGCTGCCTCCCACCTTCCCTGCCTCGTGAGCTCACGGTGAACGGCCCTCAACAGGAGGCGCGTAGGTACAGCGGATCGTCGCGCCAGCTTGCGAACAGTCTGCCCGAAGAGCTGCTCCTCATTGCAAATACTTGTAGGTTTTTCAGTGCGCTCATCCCTCGGTTGCGGTGCACGCAGGTGGCTACAGACGCCTGCGTCTTGCGGGTCACTTGCTGTGTCTCCTGCGGCAGTGCCTTGATGTGCCGTTATCGCTTCATCTGCGCTGCAATCCCCGGCCTCGTTCGAAGACCTGGAGAGCCCAGGATGGAAGCGGCGATAGGCTGGAAGAGAAGACGCGAGGCGGCGATTCTGAACGCTTGTTAATTCTTCGTCAAAGTGGAAACGGGGCGGCAGCGCATCCACGCACAAGGCTACGAGGCCATTCAAAAGATCCCGTCGATGGAAGTCCCCCGAAGAACGAGCGACGGCCGAAGGCTCAGTCGTTCCTTGCGACGAGCGCTGCTAGTAACGCACACGAATAACAGAAGGGGAAGCGCGACGGATGCAGCGATCCGTACTGACACACTCTGAGGGTTGTTTGCCAAGCACAGGACGCATCAAATGCTTCGCGGTGCTTCACATTCATCGCCTCTTCCGCATAAAACACATGCAGAGGCGTGCACATGCATGTCTGACAGCGAACGCATCCAACACAATGTCACTCCTATTCGGTCGTCCTTAGACCTTCTCACAAAAGAGTTGAACGATGCACGGTCCAATCTCGCGCCTGCCTGGAGGATTGCGTTCCGGTGCCGACCCTTGTGACCGCCAGAAAGCCACGCATACAAACGTATCTGTTCGTCGGTCTATTTAGCGCCATCCATCAATATAGGTATACCAGTTGGTTATATGTGGTGAGGCATTTCCTGTCACAGTGTCGGAACAACGTTGCTGGACAATGTTTTGTCGTTCGAGTCTCTGTGATCGTGAATCAGCAGCACCCGAGAAAGCAGTGACCTAGCTTGGCTTACGTTGAGAATAGCGTGCTTCGCTCCGTCGTTGCGTAAGGCCGAAAGAAGCCGACACTTCGTCTCTGCGTGGAGTGCCTGCCAGAGACGATCACTGTCACCGTCCACCTCCTTGCTGTCAACCATGAGGAGAGGCCGTAACCTTGACAGATCGTTCAAAATCTGAGTAAGCTCCCTAATCCCGAGACTCTGGGCTATCGGGCGCCTCTGTGAGTCTTTCTCTGCATTTGCCACTGCCTGCCGCCTTTCTCTCTTGCTGTCCACTCCACGTACCCCAGGCTCACCGGCGATGCTCGACGCCTGGCTCACCCCGTTGCCCTTGTCGGACGAGGCGGTATTGTCTCCACTGTCTCTGTGCGCTCTCGCGGGGAGCCGTCCCGTCTCCTTCTCTCTCTGGGAGGCTCCCGAGTGCCCGAGACGGCCTCCAATGAAATCTAGGAGGGTCCGCCCCCATTCGCCGTGTGAGAGGAACAAAGGAGAGGTTCTGTTCCGATTTCCGTCTTCGCATGTGTTTCGTCCAGAGACGCCTGGCACACTTACGAGACAGGAGGGCGCAGGACGAGGCGGCCGGTCGACAAGCCGCGAATACAGGGTTGCGTCCTCCGTTGGGAAACAGAGTTTCGTTTTCTGTTCCCGGCCACCGCAGTCGGCAGACAAAAAGGATGCCCCGGATGAGAAAGTCAGTTGATGAGCCAGACGAGTGTATACCCGCAGACTATGAAGGAGAAGGGCAGGGTCAGATGGGGCAGCCGCCACAGAGGCGTCCGAGCGTTGGAGGCCACTGACGAAAGGCACCGAATCTGGCGGCGAGGCGCCTTGATGACGACTAGAGGCGTTAAAAGTTGCTTCAGGGTTCCAGAGAGCCTCGAACGCCGCCGCTCTGCGGATAAAGACGGCGATACCATGCCACACAGATCAACTATCACATCGCCATTCCTCTGTATATATATATATATATATATGAAATGTGTGTGTGTGTGTGCGTGTGTCATGACTGGTTTGGCACATAGATGTTGTTTCGCACGAACATGGCTTCTTGGCTTTTCGTCGCGACAATCGAGGAGACATCTTTTCGCAAGTCGTCATCAACGGAACTCGATTTTGTTGTCCCAGGTTCCTTCCCGTTGAAGCGATAAGCTTGATTCCCTTTACCAAGCAATGGGACATTCTGTGGTAAATCGACAGCCGCCCTACAGCGGTCGAATCTACTAACCAGGCCCCCGGGATCTGCTGTCTCAGCTCTCTGGTGCACTCTCTCGAGTCATACAGAACCAAAACCCTAGGCAGTCGGCCGCAGACGCCCACTACGTCCCCGTTGCCCTGTCAGACTTCGCTATCCACCTTTCCCCCAAAGCGCTTGCCAGCGCCTCTTTGCCTGGTTCGTTCAATGCCCGCCAACTCACCTGAAGCATTTCTCGAGAATTTTCCACACCCGTTGTTGCTCTTCTGGAAATGGCTTCACGTCCCTCGGTCTTGCGTCTGCTTTGTGGTGTTCGGCTTCCTCTTCGTTTCCATTTTCGTTCTCGGCGTCTGCGGCGGCGGTGCCAGGCACGCAGCAAGCGGCGTCGGCCGCTCGGGTGAGGCATCTAAGAAGATTGCTGAGTTCGACGAAAACAGTCTTAGTCTGAACTCTCACCCGCCGGTGCCCTTCTTCTTCGACCGCATGCGACGCTTCGTCTCCAGCCTGGAGTGCCTTCTCGCTCTGCTGTAGTTCCGCTGCTGGATGCCTCGGTCTGCGGGGCGCCTCCACGCCCACGAGCGAAGGCGAGCAGATGACCGCAGACACGTTGGTGACTATGTGGAGAAGGTGTGAAGCGAAAGCTGTCAAGAGACCGGGAGGAAGGAAATGCAGGCGAACCGAGGCTTCAAGCGCGCATGCAACCTCGCGAACCAACGGACATAGGGGTCGGATCGACCTGAGAGTCAGAGGCACGTTTTTCTGCCTCGCCTTGCTGGCTTCATCCATGCCATTCTCTACTGCGTCGTCGTTGCTCCCAGCTGCACACGGCGCACGACGAGGCAACGCAACGGCGCCTGCTTCATGAGCTGTGCAAGCCAGCGAATCTTCCGAGGGCATGTATGTCTGTTGTCTGTCACGAACAGTCGCGAAGGGTACTTTGACGAACGAGGCATCCTCAGCCGACACAGATGCACGCATGTGACCGCGCGGCGGTGTCACGTTAGCAGCGCACAACTCGTCTAAACCCGGAAGGGGGAACCTCGAAGGGTCCTTCCCAGTTTCGTTCGTTGTCTCTGCATGTGCCAGAAGAATGCTCGCTCTCGGGCCGAAGTTCTGGCGTCGCTGCAACGCTTCATCTAGCTTCTTCACAGAGGCGTACTGGTCGTCACCCCCCATCCTGTGGCGCGTCACACGGTCGCGGCTCCGCGCGTTGTCCCGGAGAATACGAGCTTGCATGTGGGCGAGTCGAGACTCCGCAAGGAAGACGCCTCTCCTCACTCGTGCGTGGGTGCCATGGCCCTCGAACAGACGCTTGGCCGGCAACAGCTGAACCGTGTCGACCAAGAAAGGCAGTCGGGAAGGCGGGTGGCCATCGTGAGGTCGAGGGAGAAACAAGAGACTCAGGCCGGGGGCTGCACACGAAGACGTTGCCCCTGAATGCGACGCCGCGGGGTGTCTCGCCGTTTCGCTGCCCGCGTCGCCTCGGGTGGGACGCAGTGAGTTTGCGGGCTCGCGTGTGCTCGGCGAAGTCCCTAGAGACGTGTATTCCGTCTCGCCGGCTTCTTGGGGAAAGCCTGGTGGCAGTTTGCCGGACCTCTCCGACAGTTTTTGCCGGCACAACGCCACCTGAAGAGCGCGGGCATGGTCTTCGTAAGGCTCCAAAAAGGCACGGCGCAAGAGACTCCAACGCCGCATTGCGTTCCGGACCGTCTGCACGGGCAGGAAGACAAGGGAGGTTCGACATGGACACATGCGGTTCCAGCGAGTCTCCGACTCTGCTTTTGCGTTTCACGCACCGATGCACAACCGAGAACCTTGCACGATCCCGCTCACAAGTATAATGAGAGCTGCCCATTTCAACCGAAGCTTTCGTCCAGACACAATTCTTTGTAGAGATACTTGGATGCGTCTGTGACGAGCTCTCACCAAAGCTCTCACCATGCATACACATATATAAACAGTGGCTGAGGAGAATAGACATCGAGACAAGACTACTTTCGCGCCCCTAAGCTCCGACACCCTAGACGCGTACACTCGCACGCAGGCACAGTGCTCTTCTCGAAGTTAGGTTCTTACCTGAGCATCTCGAAATGCGTTGTCTTCTGGACAGCTTGAAGCCGCCGACTTCCCCTTTCTCCCCTTGGGTCGCTGGACACTCGCTGCTCGCTGTCTCTGTCGTTGTCTTCTTCCCAAGACTCCACAGTCTCTGAACGGCACACAGGACGTGCCTTCCAGCTGCTCACGCCCCTCGACGCTCTCCACGTCGCCTTCAGACTCTCCCCCAGGTCTCTCTGAAGCAAGACCTGCCTTTGTCTTCGCGTTGCTCGGTTTTTCTGGCAGAGCGTCTCGTCCAGAGACGGAGGCCTCGTCTTCGTCTGGCTGGACTTCGGTCTGTCTCCCCTGGCCGCTCAAACCTACGGGACTCAATCGGAGCGGGCGCGACGGCAGGGCCTGGAACCGAAGCTCGCATGCGGCGAGAAACAGACGACGGTGGTAGAGGCGCCTCTTCGCCGGATGGCCTGTGGTCTCAAACAGGCGATCCCAGAAGCGTCGACGAAGCTGAGGGAAAGTGAAGAAGGCGAAAAGAGAAGCGTTTGGGAGTTAACGTAACGTGACTGAAATTCGAGAGTTGTTTTCGGACTACGTATGCGAGGTCCCCGAATCGATCGCGACATCCAAAAACCGTGGGCAATGAAAAAGACAACGGCGATTTAGGACGAAGTGAGTAAACGCCTCGTAAGACATAGAGGGGACGAAGGCAGGAGCTGCGCCCATGAAAGACCACAGAATCAACAGAGACAGCGACGGAAGGGACAACGCGGATATAACTCAGGGTAAAAGCTCAGAGCGAGACAGAAGTCGGGCAGAAAGAATGACAGGGGAACCAGGGAGAGTGTTACTGGAGTAACACAAATCCATACACCCGCACCAAAACGGCGTGAAACGGGGGAAAGGCATTCGGAATCATAGAAGCAAGATTCGAGATACAGACGAAACGTGAGAGTGTAAAATTGCAAGAACGCGGAGAGACGAAACCACAAGGGTGGTCGCGAAGAAAACGTAAAATAGTGGAGTCAAACTCAGAGGACGAGTTAGCGTATGTGAGTCCTAAACGAACATTCTTTAAATTTCGAGGGTTTACATTTCAGTATGCCCACACATCGCCAGCTTCACGCATCTATGTGCCTCCTTGAAAAAGATGTGCACAAGTGGCACTACACAAATTCAGACAACATGAGAACGTTTGTGCATGGCTCGGTCTTTTGTATTACCTGGTCTGGGTGGATTCTGCGTTCGATTGACGCATCGGCAGGAATAAAGGATGCGCACCTGCCGACGACGCCCTTCGTGGATTTGCGGAGTCGACTTGCAAGAAGGACTCCGCCTGTCCCTTCACAGGCTGCTTCGAGTTGCTCGCCTCCCTCTTGTGAAGGCGCGCGCGGCAGCTGGCGGCCCGTCTGTCGGCCGTCTGCGATGCCGCGATCCTCAGGCGGAGAGACATCCAATTTGGACAGGAGCGACCAGTCATCGGCGGACCTGCGCGCGCCCTGACGGAGCGCCGCACGACGCAGAAGTTCGAAGAAGTGCCTCGTGTATCGGAAGCGCATGACGCCTGAGGTCGACGACGGGAAAAGCGCCGAAGACGTGACAGAGCGAGATGACGACGGTCGCGCAAGGGAGGCTCCAGCGGCCAGAGACGGAGACAAAGAGTCACCCGCAGAAGGCTTATCTCCTGAATCGCTTGTGGAGGCCTCGCAGCCTTTTGTAGCCTCTCCCAATCGTCGGCCCTCTCCCGCACAATGCGAGTCTGCGCTATCTGCCTCTTTGGCTTGTGGAGAAGGCCGACCCGAGTCGATCTGTGAGGGGTCAAACTCACTCAAAAACATGAAGGTGTCTTCTTGGGGGGCCTGAGGAGATGTCGCCTCAACGGCGGAAGGTGACGCATGTTTGTGCGAAACGTCACGCGACGATGAGGACTCAGGAGACACCGATGTTTTCGTGTAGCGTGTTTGATGTCTCGCTGGCATCGTAGACGATGTCGGGGTTGTGCTCGATGTCTCCGGTCTCCCTTCATCAGTGCACAAACGTCCGGCGGCCTGCAGGCGCAAGGCCCGCAAATCGCTTCCTCCATCGAGGGTGACATCTGCGTTCGGTGTGTCTGGAGTCCATACCATCTTGCTTGCAACTTCATGGAGCCCAACTGGCGCCCGTAGACCCCGGCCATCGGCGCCACCTCCGTAAACGCGTTGACAGGTGGTCTCGCTCCAAGTGGCCTCGGCCTGGGAGGCGCCTCCAGCTGCGGGCAGATCTCCCGCCACCCGAGCCCCTTCACGTAGACCAAACCGAGGTTGGGGAGCACTGACGATACCGTTCGTTTGCACGAAGGTGCCGAAACTGTGGACGCCCGTCTCTTCAACAGCAACCTTAAGCGAGGCGGTAAGACATGCGAGGAAGAGTCGATCTCGATACTTCAGTTCCACGCATGCATCAAGCATAGCGGCAGCGACGGCAGGCTCAATACGACGGGGCACGAACGAGGCAGGCCGCGGCATCTTCAGCGAAATCTGTCTGCTCTCCACCTCTCCATTAAACCACGCCAGGCTGTTGTCACTTTGACCTCGACCATCGCGTGCACCATCTCCCGCTTCCTTGCTCTCGCTTGTACCGGACCACGACGCGCCCGTCTCTGTCTCCCGAATAGCCAGAGGCGCCGACGCCTCGCGTCCCTCCACCCATCGCGGAGAATCGAAATTCTGTCCTGCCCGTGTCACACATCTTTCCTCGTCTCGTGACCATGCACCCGTAAAACCTTCGTTGTGCACATCGTGTCGTCCTCGGCTCTCTGGCAGGAGCTGCACAGTCGATCCGCTGCCTCCCAGCTTTCTTACCGTCCTGTCAGTCGACCTCCCATCGACGCTAAAAAACATCGGTGGCGGCATATGGGCGTCTGCCGCTAGCGGTTGAGCTTGGCCATCGGATGCCTTCCTCTGGCCTCCTCGTTCTCCGGCGTTAAAGGCGGAATTGTTCCAGACAGACTCGTAAGAAAGAAACGGCGAAGACGGAGACTCGGAGTCCCTGACCCTGCGCGTGTCACTACCAGTCTGGTGACGCCCGGCCTCGGAGGTGCTGTCGCCGCCTACCCCTTCGCCCTTGGGGTCCATGAGAGAAACGCGCGTCCGACTGGAACTTTCTGTTTCATTTACGAACTCATGTGTGTTGCCCTCGCCTCCCTTACTCATCCACACCAGATGTCCCTGTCTCTCGGCCTCTAAGACCTCCCTTCCTGCCTCCCTCTCTGCCCCCCTGGGGCTTGCCAGCTTGCAGGCACCGGGCGACACCGGGGAAACAGAGTCGCTCGTCCCCGCCGCCGGCTGTGAAGACGGCGAGAGACAGGGTGGTTGTGCCAGCAGCGGCGTGACGATAGAAAACGGCAACGATCCGTGACGAGACAAAGAAGGCGTAGATGACAGTCTGTCGGGAACCGGCTCGTTCACCCCCTCACCGTGATTGCCACTGAGGAACGGAAAAGGCAGTGATCCTTCGGGCAGCGTTGGCCGAGTCTGTGCCCTCTTCGGACGACCTGGGAGGCGTACTAACGGCGACACGGAATGAAGGAAGACGTCGTCGAGGCATCCGAGATCTGCAAAAGGAGACACGGTGAAATCACGCGTCCGGTTTGCAGCTTCTAAAAAAGCATGATTTTGACGTGCATACACAGCAATGGCGTCTCAAACTTGCCTCCGGTCACGAGTTCGAGAAAGGAACGGTTTCAGATGGGTAAAACGCACTGATGGAAACGCTCAAAAAAGGCACCACCAGAAAACGGCAAAGGCCTCAAGGCGCACTTGGGGTGTTACCATCGGTCCCCCATGATCGTTAGCAAATGAAAGTTCAAAACGTGATAGGGAGGTGACGCACACCGTCCCAGCGCAAAAAGAGCAAACCCACGAATGTTGGGGACTTCAAACTTGCGTGACCGTGGCACAGCAGAGCCCTATCAGTGGCACATCGAGAACGAGGGAAAGGGAGGGGAATCGCCGCATCGGTAGAGCGCAAACTCGAGAATGTAGCTCCGATGAGTGGAGCCCTGTTGCGCATCTAAGTTCCTATAACATCTGCTATAAATTTAAAGTCACCTCACGTTAATGACGTTTGGGTCCGGTGATCTCTGCACTCCACACTCCACTACAGATGTAACTTCTGCACCCGGCTACACAGGCTTGCAAACCAGAAGGCAACAGACAAAGCAGGGAAAGGGAACCGGAGACAGGGCAGATACACCGAAAAACGGCAAAACATAAGAGCTGGCTTTCCGCTTTCCAGTCACTGCCGCGGGCGCACCTGGGGACGCAGAGCCTTGAAGGAGACGAAAGGCGAGTGTCGCGTGCAGCGTCCGATGGCGATAAGCAAGCGAGGAAAAGGAAAACAAAATGCTCGCTAGCTGAAAGGCAACACATCACGACCGGCACAGACACACGCGCGAGGAATTCAAACAAACGAAGAGGTCCAGGAGGAGCAGTAAACGAGCCAAAGAGATCTGAAGGTCGGGAGATGCTACACGCGTCTGTGTGCCTCATCACTGAGTATCAACGACCGCTCGATGCATGCACCCACACCGCCCCCGTTCAAACCACACCTTCTTGTGTTTATCGATACAATCAGACGCCCATTTGAAGACATCCACGAATCCACACGTGTCATTTGAATGTGTGTGCGGATTCGCTGGTGGCAGCATGTGTACATCTAGGAACAGACTGGCAGACAGAGGATGTCACCCCATCTACGTAAAAAGAACAACTTCCATTTCAACCTGGTACCTTTCAGACACAGACAGGCCCGTACGTGTACGTACCAAGAAATATAAATGCAGGGCTATATATATATAGGGCTACATATATATATATATATATATATATATATATATATGTTGAGTCAGGAATCTATATAGAGATACATGCGGCTGGTAGCACGAACTCTATCGATGACGGGACGACAATCCCTGTGAGCGTTGATTTCTTTTTCTAAGACGTAAGGACGTATCCGTTCTGTAGTTCCACTCCACCTGCAGGCACTTGCCTCATTGGGGGAGAAGGAAAGTAGATTTCTTTCCACGGCCAATCCGAGTTTATTCAACAGCGAAGTGTCGCGGTGGTGATAGCGAGCGAGGAATCTGGGCAGAAAGGAAGGAGACAGAAAATCACAGAAGCCTTAGCACCGCGGTAATTCTCGCCACTTCCTGCAAAACGCATGCATCGTTTTGTGGGTAATTCGCATTCCCAGAGCCGCCGAATGTTTCAAGCGTCTCTACGCCGCTTGGCTAGCAGTATCACCAGAGTCTGAGCAGACAGGCAGAACTCTCGAGTCTATGGAACGGCGAGACAAACGTCTAAGCAGGTGACATTCGCTTCCTTCGTTTGCCTTTGCCACACACAACACGGTCTTCAAACTCGAAGGTAAAGGAAAGTGTCTTTGAAAGCATGGCTTGGTCCTTTTTAGAGGAATATGTTATTGCATCCTTGACATCTTTTTCATTCTTAGTGAAAACTGTCAAGTACACGACGTAGAAAAAATCGGCTGAGAAAGGGATTTGAACGCGGACTGAACTGTCTCACGGCGTTCGGACCCAGTTCATGTGCCGCCGTAAATGCCGACCAGACTGGTCCTTCAGCGGATTTTTCCCCTTCGACGCTCCGGGATCCTCGAGTGTCGCCGACAACGGGGCTTCCACGCTGGCAGGCTTTTCGAGGACGGCACATCGCACCTCGACTGCTCTCAACTCCCTTCTGACAGGGGATCATGTGCAGTGAATCGTGCCGGTCATCGATATACACAACCAGTTACAGACAGAAAGGGAGTTCGGGGAAGAAAGACGAGAGGATACCGTCAGAAAACGGACTGAAAGCAACTGAGTGCCACAGCGTTGTAGCCCGCCATCAGGCCCCGGAGGCGTTTCGCCACGCGAATCAAATTCTTCTACTTCACCGACGGTTGGCAGCACTCATGTTCGTCCCTCTGTCATTGGAGAAGCATATACGTTGTGTGCAGCTCCACAGGCGACACAGTCGGCGTTCGTCGCTTCCGTCCGCTTGACCCTTTGCTCTGGCATTCGGGACGGGCAACGCCCGACCGTCGCTGCCATGCCAATAACTAGTTCAGTGGGTGTTCTGCACTTCGACCGATGCATGGTTCCTACGAAAGAGTGAAGACAGTGTGCTCCGGCCGAAGCGACAGCCAGTGGTGCTCGAGATGATGCTTCATCGCCTGAGAGCAAGAAGCAGAGACAGGAAGGAGCGAGAGCTGAACGAGCGATCACCATCGGGTGGAATTCCTGAGCTGCGGAAGAGCCTTTCTGGCGCCCGCTGGGTGACCTTTCGCCGTGGCGCGCCCGGCATAAGCGCCAATGCCCAGAGATACAGGCGGCCCCGAAAGGAAATGTTTGATCGCCGGGGATATGCTCCCAAGGCGCGGCAGCGTGTCTGCACGGCGAACGGATATCATTACAGCGAGCGGTTCCACCGCGGTTGTGCATATGAGCAGAGACAGGCGTCCGTCATCGATATCCCAGTTCCTGCTTCGGACTACAATCTGCGTCACGACTGCTGCGAGGCCACGGAGAAGCCAGAGGAACGCAAAAGGGAGAATGGACAAGCCAAGCGCAGCTCCGCCAGAGCTGTTTAGGGCCAAGCCCCGTAAGGAGAAACCGCCTTAGGAACTCAGCTCGAGATAAATCCGACGTACGCATTGCGCTCACTAGATACGAAGGCACGGCAAGCATCTCCCGGTTTCCTCAGACGGCAAAACATCACGCTTTAGGAGAAATGAAACGGCACTCCACTTTCTCGAAGCCGAGCGCCTTCCTGTCGCTGCTGTCACTACAGTATATCTTGCGTTTCCGGCTGCCTCATCAAGTTTTCCCTTGCCCGTGCCCTTTGCGTGGTCAAACCTACCAGCCAGAAATGCACTGGAGGATTCTCTGTCTTGATGTGGAGAAGTGTGCGGCCCAAGTGAACGAGCGCGGAGAAAAACTGGTCGCTCTCCGAAATCGGCTTCGCCTCGTCTGCGCCGCGCCCCGGTCGCGCCTCGAAGGCAGCAGCGCCCAGCACGGTCTGAGACCACTGGGTCTGTCTGGAACCCTCAGCGAGAGGCGACACCCGCGAAACAGGAGATCCAAAAGCAAGCGAAGACGCAGAAGAAGTAGAGGAAGCAGAAAGAGAGGCAGCCGAAAGAGAGGAAGAGGAAGGAGAGGAAGGAGAGGAAGGAGAGGAAGAAGGTAGAGACGGGGAAGACGAAAGAAGGCCATGACCATAGGCCCGTCGCGAGCGGAGGACCTCAACGATAGGCGAAAGAGGAAGGCCCGGAGACGAACGAGATGCCTCAAGTGCTTCATCGACCCGGCTTGCCACAGCGACGTTCGTGTTCACAATATCCGCGCTGCGGTTGTAGAGGGCGCGGCAGAGGTGATCGAAGAACTGACTGGCGAAAGCGACGCAGGAACAAGAACAGAGAAGTTGGAGGACGAAGCATGCGACAGCAAATCGTGCATGGAAAGCGATGGAAACAAAGGGAAACAAACGGGGAAAGGGACGCGGCCGAACCATACAAAAAAACCGGGTCCCGTACCAACCCACTAACCATCTCGAGAAAGGATGCTTTTCGTCATTTGCTGTCTGTGCCCAGGTCCTCTCGCTGAGGCATTCGGTCTCCCAGCCTCGTGAAGTAGCAAAGTCGAAGGCGAGGAAGGACGAGATGCATAGGCACAAAACCTGGAAAGAAACACCTGCCTGCCTTGTGCCGCCCATCCCTGGCATTCGCACGATTTTGCGCTCCTCCACGCATGAAAAGAATGCCCGAACAGGTTAGGGCAAACGTCGCTGAGCGAGGTCGAGCAAGAGAGCGCGAGGCTGTGGAGCCTTTATGTCCCTCTATAAATGTTCCTGGTTGTTCTACTAGTCAAGGTGAATTTGAATTGCTAATTGTAACGGTGCGGACTGATCCGTCCGCCGAAGCAAAAACAACTGGAAGAAGGACGAACCATGAGAAGTTTTAGGGATTCACAGTTTAGGACAAACAGTTACGTTCGATGCCCTTCTGTGTCCACATGGGTATAACTCGAGTCCAGTAAACAAAAGACACTGTGGTACCTATAATACTAATTTGACTCCGGTTATGAGATACGAGCAACCTGCAGCCTCACCTATCTCGGACGCCCAGCTGGGCGAGCAGCTGTGCTGTGGCAGCGACCTCAGCGGGATGAAGAGAAGAAAATCCGCTAGTCAAGCGCGCGTACAGTCCCCAGTAGAACTCAGGGTACTTCAGATCGCCTGCGTCCACTCCCGCCTCGGCCTGGCGGAAAAGCACCAACAGAGTACGTAACGCGTAATGCAATACCGATATGTGCATTTCTCATAGCTACGCCCAGCGTGACATTTAAAGCATATCGACTAATAACGCCACGGACAGGTCAAAGATCTACTGTAGGTAGAGTGGCACAACACAGCGGCCGAGGAGGCTCAAAGACTTGACGCCAAGCTCAGGGCGGTCCGACACGCATAGGCGTACAGGCAGCAAGAAAGAAGAGAAATCAGAGGGAAACAACAGGACATTGCTTGCAGGACAAAAACAGAACCACGGGGGAACAGAGACAGCGAGAGAGTTAGAAATTCAACGAGACCGAGTGAGGCAGATAACGACGGAGGAAGACAAAGACAATTAGAGAGAGGCAGAGAAAAATGGAGAGTGACAGGCATCGACAGTGAAGGTAGACGACGCATAGCAACCGCGCGACTGGGATGGAAAACGGCAGACAAGAGACGGTGAAGCTACAGAATTGCAGAGAGGAGAAACAGCGTTGACACGGTGAAGAGTCGATTCAGTGCCTGTATTTCACTGTGGTCTGTCGAGGAGACGGAGGGTCAGTGGCGATGCGTCTGTCTGTTCTTTTCCTGTGTCACTGTCACTTCAAAGACTTGTTGGCTCTCTTGAAAAACCACCCACGACTTACAAAAAACCGAAGAAGCTTCAGGCAGTGAGAAACTGTCAGCTTCTTCCTTCCGTCCTTCATTCTCTCAATGTATTTGTTCAAGTGGCGGGTGGAGGGGCAGTATCTGAGTGGACGAGACACGACAGCAGGCACCAGGCGAACGGGGAGAGCAGAGATCAAGCGAAGAACGTCTTCACACAGGAAACATGCCGCATGCCACTGTCTTCAAAAGCAGACGGCATACCTCCTCTGTAGCGGAGACCAAGCGGCCAGTCTTTTCTCTGCAGCTTGGCTCCGCCACATTCAACCAACTTTGTGGTCGTATATCTCTATAATGTATCTATAACCAGATACTTGCATGTATCCACCAGCCGCACATAATTCACTGAAGCAGAAGACGCGCGACGCCTCTAAAAAACATGTGTATTACGCGAAGGAAATAAACGGGGGACAACTCTGCCCTCCCTGCCCCTATCGCGCAGCAACCGAGACCCGTTTTCTCGCTTGTGTTTCTCTTCTTTCTGCAGTGTCTTCGTGGCAGCACACCGGAGGCGGCGGAGGGCATCCAGGAGCAAAACCAGGTTGTCTGGTAAGGCCTTCTTCTGCTCGCACTTCCAATAAAGTGCCTCTGAGAGTCCCTGAAGAACGACGGGGGCACAGAGGCCTGCCTGACTGAGAGCTAACACAGTCTGCTGAATCTGCTGGGCAGACAGCCGAGGAAGCGACTGAAGGAGTAGCAGAAGCAGCGGCTGCCAGGCCTCCCGTGTACGGACACCCGACCGCGCCAAGTCCGCCAGCATGCAGACCAAAACGTGACAAGAAAGCTTCGACAGACGGCGAGGCACAGGCCGATGAGAACCACCCGAAGACGGAGAAGATGTCAAAGGGGGAACCGGAGAATTTGCCGAAGGCGGAGAAGAGGCAGAGACCGAAGAAGAGGAGGAAACCGGAGAACGGCGAGTTGGATGCAGCCCGTCAACGCTCGGGAGTGAGGCGGGCAGGCCGTCCGATTCGCAGTCTGCGTTCGGGAGCCTGCCCGCATCTTCTTCGACCTCGATCTCCACATCGACCGAGGCGGCGGCGTCACCTACACAGCGAGACGAGGAGAGAAGGGAAGAGGCCGAAGCGTCCCCCACAGAGGCCGACGGACTGGGGTGAGACTTGGCGCGGTAGATGCGCTCGAAAATCGACAGGCATGCTGCATCCTCTTCGTCACTCGGAGGATAGGACAATGGAGGAGCGGGGGACGCCGGGGGCGGCACGGAAGCGACAGGTGGGTTGGCATCTCGTCTAGGTTGCTTGTGGTAGGCTCTCCGGAAAAACCGAGAGCAGTTGCGAAGTCGTAGTCCATCTGTGTCGCGTTTCTGTTCGACGGCTGACCGGACGTTAGAGAGGCTGGTGGTTGTTCCACGAGTTCGTCTCTCTACTCGAGAGACTCTCTGTAATTCCTGAGCAAACGTGGCTTTCGACAGAGAAAGTGGACGCGAGACAAGGGCAGAACCGTAGAGGCGGGTGGCGTGGCCTGCTGGCCTCCTCCACGAAGACGGCTTCATTCTATTTGGTGTTGTCGTGACGTACAGGGAATCGAATGCGGGCCGAAACATCTCCGTGCACGTCTTCATCCGGGAACCGTGGCTTTTCCTGAGTAGCGAACGGAAAAGCAGACGGCTCCAGAACGATCACCTGGCCTCCGCGCTGCGATCCCGAACAAACAGGCACGCTTGCAAGCGCCTTATCCCGGAGGTAGCCTGTCCGCGGGGCAAAGTAAGGAAGGCTGCTAAGTAGCCAGACAGGAAGGAAAAACTGAGCCGTAGAAGGAACCCGATAACATCTTCAGGCTGAGGACGCGTAAAAAGGGTATACTGGAAAGCGAAAAACAGGAAATGCACGTTCAGATACTTGTGAATCTACCGGGCAGAATCGGGCAAAAAGCAGACGACAAAAGGGCAGTCCCGCCGCGAACTCTCCGGACGAACCGAGAAGGTGCGAGATTGTCCGCTGTACAGCGGGCTCCGTTCCCCGAAGGACTCTGTTTATATCATTTCAGCCTAGAACTGCGTTTTTGCGCCCACGTAGTGCGCGAATCGTTCAAGACAGTGGACTGACAACGAAATAACTTCAGGCATATTTTCCTATGTGAACCGGGGCACTTCTTCGCTTCCATGTTTCCTTAAGGTAGCCGATGCGCTTCGAAGCCGTCCCCCGACAGAGCGTCGCAAATGACCTCACGGTTGTGTCGTACCACTCGTCAAGCCAAGAACGGCCCGTCAGTCCAGGTGTACGTACACGCCTGACCTTCACGAGGTGCCTCGATTTGGAAGTGCAAACACCGCCAATGGACGGCGATATCACGCTTACACAAGACTGTGAAAGGGGTCCTACCCTCCTTCTGCTGGAACAACTGAAAGCCACTATTTCGCGAAGTGGTATCAGACAACCACAGCCAAACAAACGAAGGCAGAAGGTGGCAACTTCCTTGAGTCTCTTGCGCGTGACAGTCGCGAGATGCACTGCGGCTATTCAAACGGGGAGAGCCCGAGGTGCCACTTGCAAAGCAGCTCATGCAGTTATCTTGGGCGACATCTTCATGTCTCCCCTTCTTCTGGACTCAAGAGGAAACTAGGAGCGACAGCGGTGCGCTGGCGTGGTTTGGACTCGTTAGTGTCGATCAATTCACTTCGACAAACAAAGATGCGCCGCGAATTCGGGGCTGATCTTGCCGCATGTGCATGCGCATGCATGCAGACGACTCCGTTCATCGTGTGTTGAGTCCCCAAGCATATGACTCGTCTGGACCTGCTTTCTCCTGGAGCGAAAGAGAGACAGCAACAGAGAAATGGATATATCGCTTAAGACGTCATCTGTCTCGTCTGCGAGGAGAACTGAGAACGGAACTCCAGTGATCCCGTGGCTAGAGTATCAAGAGGTACTACAACGGGACACCACAGCGCTCAAACGCACCCGCAAAGTGTGCGAATCGAAAGTGCAAAAGAGGATTGCCCTAAATCATACACCACGGCACTGTGTTGATATGCCCGAACCCTCACCTTCTCCTTCAGGATCAACGCTTTCCATACTCATTTTCTGAGGCGTCGACGCTCACAGCCTAGCATTTGGCAATGTTTCTTTACAACGGTGACCTCAAAATCACAAATAAACTTCTGCCGAACGTCAACTACCATCAGGTTGTGAGCTTAATGTGTCCTCAACACTTCTTGCTAGAGATCACCACCGCTCTGCACGAAGATACATCGCCTATATCCCAACCGCAAAGCCAGCGCCCTTCTTCATCTGCGCCTAGTCGACTGACGTGCTCCTTGTCGGTACAGCAGTTAGTGTCCGTGTTTTCGGATTGACTATCTGGTATTGAATCTTTTGACCCCAGAGTTGATTCGATTGTTCAGTTTTGTCATCAAATCCGCCGAAGGTCAGACACACGTGAACGGTGATGAGTGAGTGAGGCAGGTGCCCAAGATGCACGGAAGTTCGAAACCGTCTCTCACCACATTCAGTAACTTGCTGCAAGCCGGCATGACCGCCTACTATGCAGACACGCTGTGCAAAATGTACATCACGAATAAATACGGACAACCTTTGACGCTGTGACCGCGTGCGAGCAGTTGCGACAATTACGAAGTTGCAAGCACCGGGAAGGCATGCTCAGGCGAACGCCAGTGCCTTCCCAACACTCACGCACGTCCACCAATAGAGAAATGTAAAAGGAGTCATTCGGAATGACAGCAAAACATGGACGCAAGGAGAACGTTTTGCATGCTACGGGGGAAGCAGCACGACTGAACATCGGGAATGAGGCACGGTTGCGCCGCCGGTTGGGAACCGACAGAAGAAAAAGTGATTTACTACGAGCAAACACCGGAGGCACGCTGCAATGCAATCTTTCAAGCACTTATTTACAAGACGTGTGTAGTCCCATGCATGTGTCTTTGAAGAACTTGAAGCATCGACTTCATTCACTGCGATAAACAGAAGGCAGCTGTGTCGTCGTGCCAGCTGCAAAGGCATGTTCACTGCTTTTCTGGGTTTCTCTCTTGCTTCGCGACTGAAAAAGTTTTTTTTTCGTGGCGGTCAACGACGGTTTCGTTCCACGTCTCTGTGTTTACGATCCACCGTCGAAACAGCCCTGTGCAGAGTTCCCCTACTTCTAACAGGTCCTTCCCTGTGTTTTTACGTGCATTTCTCGGCTCTCACGTGTACACATTGGAAAAGCTCGATGTATCAGCAGGGCGCCTATCACAACACCCCAGTAGGGTCGTCTACGTTCCCGCCGTTCTCGACACATGACGTCTTTTTGATCGACTTCTCTACGCGAAAAACTGGCAGTAGGAACCCCAACTACGTCTCTGCTGTCATGCTCCTTTTCTTTTGACTGTTCGGCGCGACTGCACTCTCGCTAATCCACGTGCTGTTCGCTGAACATGCTTTTCAATTCATCGCAAAAGCAGCATACGCGCAGCGCTCCTTTATTTCCCTCTTTTCTCGTTGATTCCACTAATTTTCCTCTGCCTCTCTCGAGAGAGACGCCGGAAACTTCCATTCTTCTGTCTGCGATATTCACTTTCAACTCCCGTATTTGTCGGGTGCATGCAGCGTTCACTCCCCTGACGCAAAATCTCGTGTTCGACAATACCTTTCTATTCAAAAAAATGCGGCAGTAACGGGTGACTAATGTTCAATTTCATTGCCAGTGTATTCGGCCTCTCCATTCACCGTTGAGACCTGGCCTTGAGGTGGCATATCCACCTCCCCGCCGGACTCTCTTCCACATTTCCTACATCCTCTCACTCCCTCTTGCTCTATTACCTTCTCGACGTGTACTGAGAGGCTCTCCGGGCGCCTTTCGTCCGCCGTGTCTATGTTCCACTGCGGCTCTTCCGCGATTCTCTCTATCACATGAGGAGAAGGAATTCGTCGTACGTGATATACCCGTCTTTGTCTCGGTCGACAGCCTGAATTTGCTTCAACACCGCTCGGTAAAGCGACATGTTGTCAGGTGTCACGTGCTCGAGATCGGTGAGGAAGCATTCGTCCGCGCCTAGGCCTTCGGGTGCGCCTTCGCCTTCTCCTAACAGGTCTCTTTTCTGGTCAGGAGAGCCCGAGTCGTCTGACGCCTCCCTCAATGACTCGGGATGCATAAATCCGGAAGAGTTCCCCGACTGCGGAGACGAGTCAGACGAAGACATGATCCCGTGAGACAGACTCGAAGCGAAGCCCGGGGAAAGAGGAAACGAAGCAGAAAGAGACGAGGCAGGCTGAAGAGACAGAAGTCTCAGCAGGTCCCGGTAGCTCACCAAGCCGTCAAAACTACGATCAAAGTAACGAAAGGCTGCTCTGGAAAACACACAAACACAGCACGAGACAGAAACATGATTTGGCTCAAAATCAAGTAAAACAGGCCGTACGCATCTACAAAGCGGGAGAGACACAGACACAGATGGATAGATACAGACATGGAGAAAAAATGCAAAAGAAACATAGAGATGCACTTGCGCAAGAGAGCTTGTATACAGTGATGTAGATCTCTGTTGCTGGTTGTATATCGTATGTGAGCGTGTGTGTTTTTTCGAGGTACCTGCCGAGCGATTCGCGTCCCGCAAGGTCAGCATCGGCAAGTGAGGCGGCGACGAACTCGACAAATTCGATGTTTCCGCTTCCGTCTGTGTCCATGCGTGCCACTACGTCGTGGATAGTCCAGCTGTCTGCCTCGCCCTCGCGCCTCAGTTTCTTGCTGTTTCCACTCGCCCCCCATCCTCCGCGCTCTCCCTCTTTCTCCTGTCTCTGCACAGCTCCAGCATCGCCGTCACAAAGTTCCGCCTGGGCCCACTGTGGCCAGGAGAAGGACGAGAGAAAGGCGAGGAAGGGGGGAGGCTCGACGACAAGAAACGCGTGCAGGTTGAGCAAATAAGGCAAAATGTAGCCGACGGGAGGCCCTGCGCAGGAGCTCGTCAACGCAGCCAGGTGGAGCAGAGACCGCAGACTCGGCGGCAAAGCCACATTCCCCAGTGGACACTCCGCGAGGCCCAAAAGGTCTTCTCTCCCCACATCGCCTCCGCGCCAGCCCTCTCTTCCTCCCCTTTCTTCTCCTTCGTTCGCGCCCTCGTCGTTCTCTGCACACCCTTCGTTCCACTCGCTCGCGTCCGCTGCTTCGAAGCTCGAGGGCGAAGCACTGCAGTGCTCTGCTCGTTTCGCGACGCTCGATGCGTCGCTCTCAAAGGCGTTTCTCAAAGGCGACGCAGCACGCATGTCAGGCGAGGCGGAGGAACGAGACAAGAGAGGCAAGAACTGGTGCACTTCCAGGGGAGCCTCCTCCTCTCCACACACTTTGACGAGGCAACTCTCGCACTCGGATGTCACAAGTTCCCTCGCGACGTTCAAGCCCCAAACGATGTCGTCCGCTGAGAGAGATAAACTCGCAAACCGAAATGCGAACGTGATGAAGACACAGATGCAAGACAGCAACGAAATACGGCGTGTGAAACCAGTGTTAGACGGAACACAAGAAGCACACACCCATACACATGTGCGTATGTATGCGCGTTGTCAGTATAAAAAGACAGCTAGCATTACTGAATATATGCCACAAATAAGGTCAACACACAATGATACGCTCAATTACATCGTTATACCTATACATGCACATATATAGGCATACATGTGCATCCACCTATAATCAACGACATAACTGTGTACCTGTCATCTTGTAATTACATATATATATATATATATATATATATATATATATATATATTATACAAATTGTATCTATGAGTACACAAGCATATATACGTGTATCTATCGACCTTTGTATTTGTCGCCGATTAACTGTGCCTCACTGCCACGCCGAGAGCAAATCATAAACAAACGAGAGTCTGGTCAGCCTTGTCTCTCCCCCTGTAGAGACAGGCGTGGAGAAAACCGTTTTCTTCTTAAGTCTCTTTCGCTCTAGACGTCATGCGAATGGGTTAGTACAGAAACTCAAGCGTAGCACGATTTCACTGAGTTGAACAATACAGGATTGCACTGCAAGTGTCACTGCGTTATGAAACAACCTGTTGGAGGCTGGACTTCTGCAGATCGGCACAGCGTCGCCCAGTGTGAGGTCGTCAAGAAAGCAGCCGTGAAAAAGCCTCTGCATGCAGCTTACGAGCGAGAACTCCGCGGTGTCCTCTGTCGAGGACAGAGAAGACCTCCCGAAGAACGCGCACTTCGAGCTCGTCTTCCATCTCGCGGGCGACGACCGTTCGCAAGGCGCGCTGCAGCGGGCCTAGGCCGGCAAAGCGCCGCCAAGAGGTGGCGCCAAGCAGCAGCAGAAATCGACAGTGGAAGATGGCTGCTTGGTCTGGGTCGGGAGGAACCGCCCAAATCAGCGAAGCCCGCAGCAAGCATCCAGGCACCTCAGCTCCCCAACGGGGACGCGAAGGATGTAAAGGAGAAGACGGTGGAATCCGTGGAGAGGCAGAAGCCGGCTGGAGGAGAACAGCTGACGTTTCTTGAGGCGACGAGGTGCGTGAAAGAAAGCCTTCCACGCAAGCAGAAGGTACAGAGGGCGAGGTCGACGAGGCGACGGTGCTGCACGGGTCTCGAGTGACTTCTCGAGGGGGAGAAATCCGGCTGGCCTGAGGCGAGGACCCTGTCTTGAGACCGGCGTCGCCGCGTTCGGTGCTCCCCGCTCTCCTGTCTCCTCGGTCTCCCGACTCCGTGCTCTGGAGCCTCGCGATCTGCCCGGCACGCTTCTCGAGTGCCCGCGAAACACTGATGGCGCCAGGCTGGCCGCGGCGCCCCTCGTCGTCCGTCGCTTTGGAGCTTCTAAAGGCGGCACTGAGCATGCTTGGCGAGCTCACCGACTTGGGCAAGTGCGGCAGAAGGCGGGGGTTGCTCGGCGAGGCTCCCCGAATATACGCCGAGGGGCTTGTTTCGCGGCGGCCGCCCGGCACGCAGAGCCGCGGCGCGTCCAGGCAGTCCCAGGCGCCGCAGGCGGAGCCCGCCAGCGACGCCGAAGACGGCGAGGGCGACAGAGGGACGGGGAAAACAGAGGAGGCAAGTGAGGCAGAGGACGGCGAGGGTGAGAGCGAGGTTGAGGAACAGAGAGACCCAGATGAGATCGAGGGTGAGAGAGACGCAAACGGACGAACTGCCTCCGCGCGTTTTTTCGTGCCCGGAGGGGCGACGTGCCAACTGCTACATGAGAAATTCCTGGCGACCGAGCCTCGCTCCCCGTGAACGCCGTGAAGCCCCCGGTGAAATGCCGGGCTCGACGACGACCGAGGCATCGACAGAGTCGAACTGGAAGCTGGCAAAGGACAAGCCGGACACGAATGGAGACCAAGCGCCATCCAGCTTCCAAGCAAACATGAATGCCGCTAGGGTATTTTGACGTCCAACACTCTTTGCCTGTCTATTTGCACATCAACGAGGCCGAGTCGCCTATCTCGAGGCTTCCCCACTCACCTTTTCCCTGCTGTGGCTATGGACCTATGCATCTCGAGAAATACGTAAACTGTCACAAACATGCGCAAAGACGAAGGTTTACGCCGATTTCTGCCACGTCCTAGAGAGTCAAGTTCGAACTTCTCGACGGATGAGAGCACAACTTCAGTTGCTCACGGGCGTTGCGCGATTCGTTTGTCCAAACGGAATTTCTACTTCGAATTTCGGAATAACGGCACGTGGTCGAGCTACGACCTTTCTCGTCTCATTGCCGCCCGCGTGCAAAGAACACGGGATCTTCTTTGTACAGACATATGTATTTTGAAAGGGCAGCTCCTCACCGCTCCTGTCTCCTACCTTTCGCCCAAAGCTCTCTCTGAACAGCGACGAACCAGGGATGGGTGAGCGTGGTGGCCGCGTCCATGCGGCGGAGGACGCCCGGCTCCCAGCCTTTTTTGCCTGGCGTCCTCTCGCCTTTTTCGGTCGCACCGTCACCCTCGCTGGAGTCGCACGTGACCGCAGACTCCGGCTGCTTCGAGTCCGTCGCCGCACTCCGCGGTGAAGGTCTTTGACTGGGCGGCGAGGCCGCAGAACGGCTCGCGGCGGAAAGGAACTCGGCAGAGAGTGGCCGAACGAGAGACGGACACAGTTGTGTGGAGCCGTGAGAACAGTTGCAGAGAAACGGGTTGTGGAGCAGTCGACGGATCAAGTCTTTGCACTCTTCCGAGACGTGGCGCCAGCAGGGCTCTTTGAACGCAATGTGTGTCGTCAAAATCTAGACAAAGCATTCAGAGAGAAGCCGTGAAGGGCAAGAAAACGAAGTTGCAGTGGACCGTTTAGCCGTTATTCATCCAGCTACGATGGTTCTGTAGTTAAAGGCGTTTCCGCCACCAGCTGTTCGTACACGTCGTACAGCTTTCCGCGCGGAACGCTGGTGAAGAAGAACGTGCGGGAAACCGCCACAACCCCACTAAGAGGTCCGTTTGGGCAGAGAAACTGTCAGATGCTATTGGGTTTATAGACACAGCAACCCAGGGCGCGGTGGCACTCAACGGCGCGGTGCGAGCTAGGTTGTCTCGTTGCACCGTGTGTTGATGGCTGTTTGATTTCCACTCGACACAGAGAAACGAAAAAGCCGCGACGTCTCATCTCTAGGTAGCTGTCGAAACACGGAATATATTCAATTTCATCATCCTTCTTCCTGTGAACCGAACACAGTGGCTTCAAACGCCTTCACCGCATCTTGCTTGGAAGCAAAGAAGTATATACACGGTTTCTGTGGTTCTCCCCACAGTATGTACCCCCCACCCACTGTCGGGAGATCCTTTCTCCTCTTTTATCGAAAGCGTCTACTCGAGGTTGCAACGCGAATCTGCCGCGACCTTCCCCTTCCGTTTCGCTGACCTTGGAAGAGACTTCTGCCTCGGAGTTCCCCTCAAAAGGGGGTGCGCCAGAAATGAGCATGTAGAGAATGACGCCGGCAGCCCACATATCCGATTGGACTTCGTCGTAGGGCAATCCCTTGAGCAGAAAAGGAGACAAGTAGTACAGCGTCCCTACACGCGTGGACATCACGCCTCCGGAGAGTCCACCGCTCGACGCCGCCCGCAGGAACCGCTGCACGCAGCAAGAACAAATACCGTCCCTTTGCGTTTCAGTGGTGACAGCAGACACGCAACTGTCGTCCGCAGGTGACTGTTCCAGACAGTAAGGAAGGTACGCAGCATCTAACTAAAGGACGTTGCACCAAGAGACACCCCGCAGTCGCCTGACTGTCGTTGACAGGAGGATGGCACAACTGGACTTATCGTTGTTCAACGACCGTTGGGATCGCTGGTCTAGTCTGAGGAAGTATACACAACAGACGTGCAACGTTCACGCTCAGAAATGCTACCTGAAGACTCGGAGAAACCTGGACAGACCAAAGATAGGCAGATAACCTCGAGGCCTTTCCAAACACTTTCGTAAAAGAAACAACTGGAGCATACAAAAACCACTCTGTCCCCAAAGAGGGCAGAAACACCGGAAGACGATCGGGCGTTGAGAGAAATCAAGGCACAGAATCGCCGAACAACAGACCTTGGGAGATGAAATTGGCCGCGTCACGGAAAGGCCCAAATCCGCGCACTCCACGGGGAAAAGTGCAGAAGAAAATTGGTCGCTACGGCGTTAAATCGGCGCCATTCTGTCACCAGAACTAAGCGTGCAACACGGAACGTAGATCCCGTTTCCGGCGACAGGAAAACTGAGACCTGAACTCAAATCGGTTGGTTGCAGAGTTGTGGCCTTGCGAGGGACAGCAAATCCTTCCGTGATAATTGCCATAGAAGGTCTACCTAAATCTGCATGTTCTTAATGCCGGATTTGTACGGAGCCCGTGGTTCACAGGTAACTTGGCGACACGGCCAGGCGAGTTCTTCGTGAAAACCTCCAGCTATTTTACCATCCTCGAGTTGCGAGAAAAGTTAAATACTCAAGAGTACAAAAGCGGCTGTCCTCGCATGCGGGGCCGTGAGTCTCCTTCCTGTTGCGGCGTTTATTTACTTTTGTTTCCACCCTTGCTGCTCACCCTTCTCGTCGCCCGCTCGCCCCGAGCGGCGCCTCCAGGCGAGAATCGTCGAGCGAGTCCAAAGTCGGCAAGAATGATGCTGTCTGAGAACTTTGTCTCAGGCATGAGAGACGAGAGGAGACACGCCGGAAGGTCAGCAGAGGCCTCAGGCAACTGGCGCTCGTCCACTCCGAGGCCCGGAGCTGTCTCTGAGGAAGGGAGGGAAGACGACAGTCGGCTGTGTGTTTCCCCTTCCCTTTCCAGTACATCTGCCGGAGCGGGCGCTACGCCCTCTTCTGCAGGGGAAGAGTAGACGCGTGTAGATGAGCCATACGACAGACCGAAAGGAGAGGTGGACGGAGGCGACTGGAGAACGGACTCCGCCAGTTTCAGGGAAGACTTAGCCTCCCTTGCGGTTGATCTTTCTCCGGGGTGCGCACGGGTCTCCTGGGCCAAGTCCTCGCCTTCGTCTCTACTCTTGAAGGGATGCACGAGGAGAATGTTTTCCAGTTTTAGGTCCCGATGAGCAATGCCCTTACGGTGGAGGTAAGACAGAGCTGACAGAAGCTGAGTCATGAAGCGAGCTGCTTGCAGCTCTGAGCAGATTGGTCTGTCGTCCACGAGAGAATCGAGATTTCCCCGCTCCTCCTCCTGGCCGTCTTTGCCAGCGCCGCCGCTCCGTCCCTCCTTCTCACGTCCTGCGCCTATCGCCACACCTTCATGCCTCTCCTCTCCGTCTCCATTGTCTCGGTCACCGCGACATCTGTCTCCCCTGTCTCTGTCTCCACTATCTCTGCCTCCACCGTCTCTTGGTCCGGCTGGGCGAGCCTCGTCGTCTGGCTGCTGCCCGGCCCGTTGGCGCGTCCGCGCGAAACGCGCGTCCTGGCGCGCATGGAGCCACGAGAGGAGGTCGCCCCCGCGGCAGTACTCCAGCACCAAGTAGATGTATTTGTGGTCCTCGAACGTTTCAAAGAGTCGGGCGATGTTGGGATGGTCCAGTTGCCGACAAAGTGCAATTTCCTTTCGGACCTGGGGCAGCTCGGCATGGTTTTCATCCTTGCAGACGCGCTTGACGACGCGCTCCAAACCGGAGAAGCGCTCCACAGCGGTTTGGACTTGGCACCATGTTCCAACCCCAATCACTTCGCCGAGCTGCAGGCCAAGTTCCAAGAGAAAGACGAGCACAAACGTGCATCGAAAGATTGACGTCGACACCCGAGTCACACAGACACAACCCAGTGAAGAAGCATGCTCGCCAGAAAAAAAGGAACGGGCAAAAAGGCGGGCGGAAAAGACCGAGGGAACAGGGAGAACCTCCAAAACGACGCAGCCACCAGAGACAGCCGCGACCGAGACCACGGCAAACACAAAATCGAGACAAACGGGACGACGTCGGCGATCACGAGCAAGTTGTGGATGTTAGAAGACGAAGGACGGTTTGGGTGTGTCACGTCGCTGCGAAACATCCACCGAAAAACATTTGAACATTTCTCTCGAAAGATTCGTGGACGGCTCTTCGCGTTTCACAGCCTCACACCAGCGTACCCTACAAGAGGTCGAAATGTAGTGACCTCTCCAGATTCGGACATTTTGGAAAAGCGACGACGAATCGCTCGTCACAGAAACAGCGACCCAGGTAGCCCTCAAGACGGAGAACCACGCAGACCAATCTCTCCCTTTCTACAAACATCTTTCCGCGCGACTCTTAAAAAAAATCTGCATGCCTGCACGCACATGCGTAGGCGTCCGGACACCTTGAGAGGCCGAAGCCTACATGGGTGGCCAACAACGCATCTGCATCAAGAGAGAGAGGCGCACAATCTCACTCACTTATCGAGGGCGTCCCTCCAGTTATCCACGGAAGTATACGCAGGCACAACGAGATGGACAGACACACAGATTCGCATCTTTTCAAGCAGAGATATACGCACGTTGACACCCATTTCTACTTACATGGTAGCAGGTGGTAATTGGAAGGGTACTGCTGCATATGAGTTGCTGCCGCTTGAGGACGCACCCTTCGCTGCGGACGCGTTTTAACTGTCCAGGGACGGAGAGTCGGTCTTCGTCACGGAGCTGCGCGACTGCTTGTCTTTTGGTGGAAGAATCTCGGGAGCCTGAATCCTCCCCGCGGCGTCGCTTCTGCTCGTCCTCTCGGCCGCTCTCTGCAGAGGCACTTTCCAAGACTCGCTCAGGCTCCGGCGCCTCGCGCTTCTCCAGCGAAACGTGCGAGTCTTCGTCCCCATCTTGGGGGAGATCCAGAGGCCTCCGTTCCATCGCGCGAACGACCTCTTCAGCGGTGGGGAAGAAGACGGAGAGGCGGGGAGAAAAACGACTCAACACCGCGGACGCAACTAGAGTCGGAGCAGCGAGAGACAATCACGTGGAGCAGAGCACAGATCCTAACAGAGCGGGGAGGCTGTCTCGAGACGAGCGGGATACCTGCGCTTGAGAGGGAGACGGCGGCAATGAAATCAAGATCTCACCGTCGACAAAGCCTCTGTTTGATCCTCTCTACAGAAACGTACTTCGTCCAGGAATTTCACCACGATGTGGGCACTCTGCGTTCGCGGCATCATTCTACCACTTGAATCGAAAACGCCTTCCACTTGCTCTACACATCCTGAGCTGCACTCCAACGTCCACTGGGGACTTCGCGAGGCACGGTTTCATGGATCTGCTAGGGCGTCAGTTAGGCAACCAGTCCTTTCTATACGCAAGGCGGCCATGTAAATACTGCCGGGTATACGGAACAACAACAGACACGGATAACTCTGTTCCAGCCGCGGGTGTTTCTGTTCCACGACAACCCGTTCACGGCGCGCCGGACGGTCTAGTGGACCGACAGTCTCTTAAGAGTCACTTCTGCGGACGGAGCTTTCTTCTTGAATCTGCACATGAACGAAGCAAAAGAGCTTTCCATCCTTGCTTCGGGAAAACGGAGAAAAGGGCGATTCCGCGGAGCCGAGCGGCACCCGCGCGGTGGGTGTTCGTGATCTCCGCGGGAACGCGAGACGGAGAGGAGAGACGGGTCGCCACAAACGCAAGAATGGACGCGAGACACGCAACAACCTGCCGAAAGGCACGGAGGCACATGCTGCGCCGTGTTTACCGCGAAAAATCCACGCAGACACACTGATAACTGGGAGGATCTCATCCCCTCGCACGGCGGTTCCACTCACACGTATCGGAAAGGACGCACACAACGCTGTCAAGCATAGATCCAAGTCTGTACCAGCGCCGAGCGCGTGTGAAGTCGGTACAGAAGCGAGACCCCGATGTGCCGATTTCTTCGGGGTCTTGACGGGGAAGTGGAGGGACAAGCAGCGTCTCGACCGGCGCAAGGCCCGGCGAAAACGAAAATCGGCGGATGCACGAAAAGACTTTTCCTGCCGACCTGGAAGAATGATCGAGGCGGGCCAGCGGCACTGGAAGGTGTACAAGTCCGCTTTCTGCGTATGGTTTGTCTTGGTACCACAGTAAGTCCCTTGAAACGTGGAACTGTGCCCGCCGAAGAATCGGAGGAGTCGAGGGCAGCGAAAACGAGCCGAGACAGATGCAGGCGAGTGCAGCATTTGAAGAGGCATCCGCTTCCTCCAGAAGATTGACACCTGCAGTGACCTATCCCGTTCCCGGTGCTCTTGAGCCTTGACGTTCCGTTTCCATCCGTCAAAAACGCTTCATCAGGGAAAGCGCCGCGGAAATGGGTTCGCGACGCCCGCAGAACATTCGAAAACTGGGAGAACAGCTCGCGGCGGCCGTCTCCGCACCCACCTGACGTTCGGCGTCCGCGCGTTCTCTGGTCGCGTAAGCCGCGTCCCAGCTTTATCCTGCCGTTTTTATTATACAAATTGGCAGACCATTCCCAGCGCTGAACTTCCCGTCCGTACTGAGAACCGGCCACCGCGCAAACTCAAACCGGGCTACTCGCGCATAAACATATGGCTGTGAGCGAGCTGGCGTCGCGCGTTTAGAGAGCGAGAGGGCATGCACAGCTGGTTTTCTCGCATGCGGCCCGCCGTCTCATCTTGTCTACGCAGATGCTGACACACGACGATTTTCTCTGGGGCCGACAGCGCCTTCTAGTGGAACAGAAATGGTGGGTTCCTCGCTTCTTCCCCTGTAGATCTTGTCGTTCTTCCCTGCGGCTGGTTCTTCTGCTGTCCGTCGTCATACGACCTGCCTCCCCAGGGGACCCTCTTCTTCCGCGGGAACGCCCGTCGTCGCCACCGTGTCTCTTCGTCGGGGTGAAGGCCTGGACCGTTCAGCGTCCTCGCCCCACGGCAAATCTGCGAATCTCTTGACAAATCGCTGTGGCATAAACTCGTTTTCCACCATTCCTTCTCTTCTGTCCTGCGTCCCCGCGTCCGCCATAAAGCCTCTCCCCTCTTCCCTCTGGGTGTCCGCCGCGGATTGTATGCTTTCTTCACCCTGACGCTTCCTTGTCTTGGGTTCTCGGTGCTCTGCATGTTCCTCAGTGTCTCGCTTTCACCTGAATGGCCTCATGCAAGTCTGCGGGCGAAGCTGTTCGTGACCGTTTTCACCTCCCGTCGATCCCCTCCGGCGAACGGCTGCGCCGCGCTCTCCTGGCTCTGTCCCAGCCTGTCTCCCAGTTTGTTTCCTCGGCTGCTTCTCCGAGTCTCCCCTCCCCAACTCCGAAGCGCTTCTCTTCACTTGCCTCTCTCAGAGCGCCTCTGCCTCTCCCGGCCGTTCTCTCCCGATCTCCTCCATCTGCATCCTCTTCTGCCGCGCCTCTTCCGGTGCTTTTTCGCGGACTTTCTTCCAAAATGGCAGCAGCTCCAGCAGCGCCTCAGTCGCGTGGTCGCCGCGACAAGCTTCTTAGCATCGAGGAGGCGATTCAGGCTCGGTGGGCCCGCGAAAATCCTTACGAGGTCGACGCGCCCTTGGATGCGGCAAATGCCGAGAAGAAAAAGTATTTCTGCAGCTTCCCCTATCCGTACATGAATGGAAAGCTGCATCTGGGCCATGGCTTCACCTTGTGCAGGGCCGAGTTTCAGGCGCGTTTCCAGCGCATGCAAGGCAAAAACATTCTCTGGCCCCTCGGCCTCCACTGCACAGGCATGCCGATTCTCGCCTGTGCCGACAAGCTGAAGCGAGAAATCGCCATGCGAAAAGCCGAACAAGATTGCGGCGAAAACGGCGAAAAGCGGGAACATGTGGAGGTAAACTGGAACTCTTCTGCGCGCGAGAAAAGACACGCAGTTCCCCAGATGTGCATTTGCACTCAAATGCTCACCTACGAGTCCCTTGTCATTTATATATTTATACTTATATATATATATATATATATATATGTATAAATCTGTACATGTGTATTACTGTGTGTACATGCGTGTGTCCAGCTGCCAGAATGTTGGAACATCCAGAGACAAGAATGTTTGCGCGTCTACGTATCTACGCCGTATCTACGCCGTATCTACGCAGACATTCACAGCGTCGTCTGTCCGTCATGCTGATAGGCGCAGTGCCGGACGTATCTCCGCAAGGATAGCCTGTGAACGAACTTCTTTTCTCGCAATTCGTTCCGCCTCAAATTACAGGAAGCCACTTGGTCTCTTCGGTGTGGAGGTTCAGAGAGCACTCTCGTCGCCGAAGCGAGGCGCCGCTGACGGCAGTCAAAGCAGCCAAAGCTGTGCGAGGCCTCACGTGGACTTCTCTGCATGGAGAAGCGCAAGAGCCGATGCACCTCGGACGCAGTCTGTGTATAGAACCACCCAAGTCTCAGTGTTTTCGTTCGCTCAGGGGTGCCCAGAAAGGATGGTCACGGTAGCAGTAGAAGGCGCGTGTACGGCGCAAGACCTTGCGAAGGCAAAGCGGTCCTGGAAAACGCAGACGATTGGAGAGAACGACGTCTGTCGAGTGTGATAAGACGTGCATTGCTGTTTGTGTTGGTATCTTTTTTTCGTGACATATACGCAACAGTGCTGGTTTCGAGTTTATATTTGGAAGTCGTTCTGGGCCGGAGACTCCACGGGCGCTGTCGACGCTTCCACACTCGCGTGTGTACGTTTGCCTCTTGTCTTTTTCAGAGTGCAGAGAATAACAGCGCGGAGCAGCAGAACGGCGAGGAAGACGCAAAGAAGAAAAAGTCCAAGGTGGCCGCGAAGACCGGCAACGCTGTAAGGCCGTCCAAGCCCCCAACAGCTCTGTTCGATTCGTCCTGTGTTCTCCCAGGATTTCTTTCTGTTTCCTGTTCGGTGCTCCTGTCTGCCGTCCATCGACTTCTGGCTCGGTCCACGCCGTCATTTTCCTTCTCGTCTCGAGTTCGCTGCTCTGTCTCCACTGTTCGCCTCCTGGTTCGCGTCTCTCTTCTGTCTCGCCTTCTGGCCACTCTGGCGGCCGCTGCGGACTCGTCGCTTATTGAGCGTCCTTCCTTCAGTCCGTGAGTCTTCTGCAGAGGAGGCACTTGTGTCGCCTGTCTCTCTTTCTTTCAGAAGACGCAGTGGGAAATCATGCTCGGCATGGGCATCCCCGAGGCAGAGATCGCCGCCTTCGCCGACGCGCAGCACTGGCTGCGCTACTTTCCGCCGCTTGCGAAGCGCGACGTAACTCGAATGGGCTTCGGAATCGACTGGCGAAGGTCGTTCGTGACGACGGATGTGAACCCGTTCTACGACGCCTTCATTCGGTGGCAATTCAATACTCTCATGGTGAACATCTCCCCTCACCTCGTCTTCCGGTGGTCTCCCTCCTCGTCTCCCATCAACACATGCATATGCATACACATGCACATGCATACATATACCACATAGGGACAAATATATATATATATATATATATATATATATATATATATTTGTTGGTATTCTTGTGTGCACAGCTGTTCGTGGAGGGAGGTACGTAAGAATGTAAAAGAGGCACATGCATGCACAGCCATACATACATATATATATATATATATATATGTATAAATGTGCGCCTATGTAGATGTTGAAGGGCATAGGACTACCTATTTCCTGCAACCAGGAAGTATTTTCTCTCCATGGAGTGTTTGAGCCAGATGTCGACGGGCGTTCCGCGTGGAGAGGGCCAAGGCCAGAGTGCAACAGGCTTGTTTGAAGAGCCGTGTGGACGGATTGTGCGTACAGAAGCGCGGAAAGCTCAAGTTCGGCATGCGAGCGACGATCCTCAGTCGGCGAGAGAAGCAAGCCTGCGCAGACCACGACCGAGCGAGTGGTGAAGGTGTCGGGCCGCAAGAGTACACAGTCGTCAAACTTTTTCTTCAAGGAGAGAAAATGCGAGAGGCGCCAGTTCCGCAGCACCAGCCACTTGTCCAGCTGCTCGAAGCGGTGAAGGCGTACGGCGCCAAGAAGGTCTCCCTCGTCGCCGCGACTCTCAGACCCGAAACGATGTACGGCCAGACCAACTGCTACGTTCTTCCCGAGGGAAAGTAAGTCGTGGAAAAGGGTCAAGAGCGAAGAGCCAAGGGAACTCCGCGGCCCAGTGTTCGTCATCAGATGAAGAGAAGACGAGCTCACGAAAACGATGTGTATCGAATGTTTTAATGTCGCAGCACTGACCTAGAGAATACCAGACGGTTGTGAACAGGACAACTGAGTCCAGCAGGGGTAGAGAGAGACAGAGTCATAGGAGACTCAGGCGTGACTTCGAAGTGTGTTTTGGAGATGAATGCATGTGGAAAACGAGAAAGGAATGCATGCGTGAAGGTTGCTCTAGGTCTGATATGTGTGCACGTTTTCCAAGTAAGTGCTTTCAGAAATTCAACGCGTAGAGACTTTTCGTTCCTGCTCTCTTGCCTTCTCTCCAGGCTTGCCGTGTTTATCCACCCGTTCCGCATATCTTTCTCTGTCGACGTGCATGCGCTTTCAAGCGTCTCCATTTGCTGGTGTCAATTCGTCGCAGATACGGCTTGTATTTGGCGTTCACGAATCCAAAGAAGAGCCTGGACAAGGCGGAAGAAGGCGACGGCGGGGCGCAAGCGGCCGAGTCCGAGGAAGAGTTCGAGACGCTGATGACTCGCGAAGAAGCTCTAAGTACATGCACAGAAGTCTTTATCTGCAGCGAGCGATCTGCTCTCAACATGGCCTACCAGGGCTGGCTGCCTATGCAGGCCGCCGAAGACCCTGACGCCTTGCCGGTGCCACACTGCCTCGGAACGGTTGACGGCATGAACCTCATTGGTCTCCCACTCACTGCCCCTAACGCGACGTACCCAACGATCTACGCTCTCCCCATGCTAACAATTTCCATGAACAAGGGTAAGCTGCACAACCTCGACAGCTGCGAACCTAAATGTCACGCTTTCACACACACGAGATATACATATATATATATATATATATATATATATGTAAATACAGTTGCATACTTGTGTGTTATGTGAGGGTGTATCCACATACGTGGATATGCATAGACCTAGATGCATGTTGGAGGCATATGTGCAGGAGTATACATACATACATAGATACATATACATATATATATATGTATATTTATACTTATGTATATTCAGAACACTGTCCGTACAGATATTTAGCTGGAGAATCTGTGGGACACTCTCCGACCATTTCGCTTTCACCACAGACATATCTCCATTTGTGCACGGAGAGCAAATATGTGTGTTTATCTGTAGGGACGGGTGTGGTGATGTCTGTTCCGAGCGACGCGCCGGACGACTACATGGCGTTGCAGGACATTAAGAACAAGCCGGATTTCTTCAAGGACCGCTACGGGGTGTTGCCCGAGTGGGTGGGGCCGTTCGAGCCTGTGGCAATCATCGACATTCCAGACTTGGGGGCGCTGCCGGCCGTGACGCTGTGCAAAGAGAAGAAAGTCGCGAGTCAGAAAGATACGCAGAAGCTGCAAGAGATCAAAGAGGAGGTCTACAAGAAAGGCTTCTACGACGGCGTGCTCCTTGTCGGCCCGTGCGCAGGCCAGAAGGTTGCTGACGCCAAGACCGTCATCCGAGACCAACTGATCGAACGCAAGGAAGCGCTCCGGTACTTCGAACCGGAGAAGCCTGTGGTGGCCAGGAGTGGCGACGAGTGCGTCGTCGCCTTCATGCATCAGTGGTACCTCGACTATGGCGAAGAAAAGTGGAGAGAGACCGTCGAGGCGTACATCAACTCCGAGCAATTCCAAACGTTCTCGCCCCAGGTCAGAAACAACGCATTTCTTATGCGCTTGAATGCACGCCCGACCTCGCCGAGGAATGGGTGCGGAAACTGAAAAAAGATTTGCGATGGATGCCGTCTCTTCTCGATACCCTCTTTATGGGGCATTCGTAACTACATCCACACGCAAAGACCAGTTGGCGTCTCTACAACGTCAGGCCCATTTCGCCATATAAATAAATATATACATATGCTCATTTACGTGTGTGAGTGTCATGGTGAGGATGTGCGTCAGTTTTGATGTGGATACATTTATAGGTGTTTGTTTTCAGAGGATATCAAAGTATGTATACTGAGGGGAATGAAAAGGGCGCTGTTTTTCTGGAACGTTCGCCTTCGGCGACAAACGCGTGGTTGGGTGTGCGGCGTTTGCGGTGACGACAAGGCGTAGTGGACGTCGCCTGCGGACTTGGTTGTGTCTATCTGCAACGTTGTCTACCTCTCCTCGATTTCATTCGTTTTCGTTTTCTCTGGTTTTCTTCGTTTCGCCTCTGCAGGTGCTACACCAGTTCAAACACGTCGTCGGCTGGCTGCGCGAGTGGGCCTGCAGCCGCAGTTACGGCCTTGGCACTTACCTTCCGTGGACGAAGGATTCCTCGCGCCCGGTGCTCATTGAGTCGCTTTCAGACTCGACGATTTACATGGCCTATTACGCCATTGCACACCTTCTGCAGGTACCTTTCCTACGCCGCGTCGACAGAATGCATGTGCATGTGCATGCAAGTATCTTTCCACACAAAGCCGCCACGTTGCTTGACCGAGGAGTGGCTTTTCAAAGGAGGAGCAAACAGGTGTAGGTTTCTTTTCTCGAATCGCCAGTGCAGGTCGTCTGGTCTCATCGGGGTCCTGTCTCGTATGTCGTCTGTGTCTTGCGCGTTTTTCGCGTTTTCTCAGGGAAATGACATGTATGGCCAGGCGAAAGGCCCCCTGGGCATCGCTGTGGAGCAGCTGACCGACGAAGTCTTTGACTACGTCTTCGCACAAACCGACGACCTGCCGAAGGGATCGACCATCCCGGCGGAGCACCTGAAGGTAAAACGAGCCGCAAAACTGGAAGTTGAAGCGGGAGCAGCCCAAACAACGCGGATCCACAGAGAGTGAAGTGAATCGTCTTAACTTGCTGTCAGTTTCGCGTGCAAGGTAGTTCTGTATCCGTGATGTCTCAGCAAGTATTTTGAACAAGCTGCGTACATGCAAACGAGAAAATACATGTATCTCATACCTTTGTGTCTGTTTATACATGGTTGTATCTACTCCGCTTCGATCGGTAGAGAGATACGGCCACAGAACAGCATATCCCGGATGGAAAGCTCTCCACTTCCTTCCACGGTTTTTCGCAGAAGAGCCGAGCACGCATGTGGTAGCAGAGAAGGAGTCCCCATATTCGTCGCTTTTTCTCGGGGCTACTCTTTCTGCAGCGCATGCGCAACGAATTCGAGTACTGGTACCCTCTGGACCTGCGCGTGAGTGGGAAGGACCTCATCTTCAACCACCTCACGTTTTCGCTGTACAGCCACGCGGCGATATGGCCTCACCGCCCGGATCTCTGGCCCAGGTAGAAAATCGAGACAGAAACTGGAAAAGTGACAGTGTGGAACGAAGAAACCATGTTTGAAAGGGGGATTCAGTGCGAGGGATGCGAGGAGCTTTCTAGAGGATCTGTATCGACAAGCTGTAAACTTTGTACGCAATTGCCTATATTAGGCTGACTTCTACCCGAACAAAGCGACAAATTGAAGGTGTATGCATTGCCGTCGTCTCACGAACTCTAAAAAACGCAGCTCAGCTCTAAACAAATGTGTCAAAATAAACTTTTTAGTGAACCTGAAACTTCACCTGCACTCTATAACACAGTCGGGGCCAAGTAGACGCACGGGCGGCCACACGGTAGTTAATGGCGAGTCAGGAGCTGCGCGCCTTCTCATTGGTGACGTGTGGAGTGTTCGCTGGAGTCTCCGTGACGCGGAAAAGACTGATGACGGGGGACGAGACGGTGAGGGGTGGGTGTGTGTTTGCATTCAGCAGCGGACCTAGAACGGTTGTCTCTCGCAGTCCTCTTGGTTCTGTCTTTTCGACCTAAGTTGGGTGTCGTAGGTTGTGCACACCGGAAACACACTGTCTGCCTCCAGTACCACACGTGAGCCCTTGGCACCTTGACGGACTTCGCGCGTATGGTTCAGCGTTTAAATGTTTGCTGCGTAGCTTACGGGCGGAAGTGGAATGGGCGGGTTGCCAGTCCTCGTGTGCGAACTTTCAGGGCCTTTGTGTGCAACGGCCACATCATGGTCGATGCACAAAAGATGAGCAAGAGCTTGGGGAATTTCATTTCCATTGAAGACGGCATCAAAGAATTCACTGCCGATGCCATGCGGGTCGCCCTCGCCGACGCAGGTACAAGAACAGTGTTTTTTTCGGTGATTCTCATCCTACGAAGCTGCGCATCAAGGTCCATAGTCTCTCCTTGGCACTCATGGGCATATATATATATATGTATATGTACGTTCGTGTATGCAGTACATCTGTTTAGATCGAGTGTGGGGTAGGAGTCTTTAAACATATGTATATTTATGGGCGTCGTTACACATTTGTAAGCGTCAGTGTGGAGCTTCCACTGAGGCAAGTCTTTGCGTGATGCGTGCGTTGATTATCCCTCGACTCTTGTATGCATCTGTGTTTTCTCGTGTTTCTTCTGAGCCCCAATTCAGTTCGATGCTTCGTTCCCATCGCTTGATTCTGTGTCCTCTCCCGCATACTACGCAGACACCTGTTCTACCAACTTGTCTCTCCAACGTAGGGGCTACGCCTCCGTCAGTTCCTTTCCTTCTCCTTCTGCTTTCGGCGGTTTCCCGCGTTACGAGCGCTGCACTTCTTTCTTGGCGTTGCTTTGCCTCCTGTGTGACTTCACTTGCTGCTCTTTTTCAACGGTTTGACATTTCTCCGTCACAGGTGACACCACGGACGACGCGAACTTCCAGCGCGAGACAGCGAACGGAACCATCATGCGTCTGTACCTTCTGGAGCAATTTGCCAACGAGGCTGTGAGCGGCGCTTTGCCGCTTCGCACAGGTGAGAAAGCCGGTGTCCAGACAGCTGCGTTCGACAGGTGTGAACGCATCGTGCGTTGAACATCTCATGAGGGGATGTGGATTAGCCTCGGTGTCGTAGATTTCGATCGTCAACACGAGTAGCTCTCTTAAGCAGTCCAGTGGGGTGGTGGCGCACGACCACCGTCGAGAACTCGGTTGTCGCTCTCATCGCTGGAGCCGTTTTCTGTATCCGAAATGCTTCGTTGTCTGACGCCACTGCGAGACGGTGCAAAGTCTTTCGGGAGGGCCAGCGCCGGACCAAAAGAATCAGGTGAAATCGAAAACAAACACGGAGTGGTCTCTGCTACAAAGACAAAGTCGCAAGGCAGGTCACTCGCGAGTTCGGCCAGAGCCATCGCCAGGGCAGATACGTACCCTGGTTTTTGGATTTGAAGCCTCGCACCGCGAAGAACCTGAGGGCAGAGAGACACACTGTTCTCTACAGATGGGCAATTTACGCAGTAGAGAGAGATTCGGAGTTTTACACCCTTTTCGTCCCGCATCTCCCGCTTTGTGTGTGTTTTCCTTTTTCGCTCGAGTTATCGTTCGCGTCTCCTCTTTGGTGTCTGCTGTGAGTTGCCTTCTGCCCTCTTCGGTCAGTGCCCTTGATCTGCCTTTGTGCCTCCCTGTCTTCGTCTCTGGACTCCGTGGCTCGTTCCTTGTGCATCTCTTTTCAGGTCGCTACTCCGACGCGGACCGCCTGTTTTTGAACGAGATCGTGACGTGCACGCAGGAAGCAAAAGAAGCGTACGAAGGCTTCCAGTACAGAGAGGCACTGAAGAAAGGCCTGTACGAGATGCACACACGCAGAGACCAATATCGTCTTCTCTGTGGCGAGGACCACATGCACAAGGACATGGTCGTCACTTGGCTGAGTAAGGGAGAAGGGCGCTTAAGCGCCTGCACGAGACGAGGGCTTCCTAGAGTCTCAGGCAGTTCGCTCGACCTCCAGAAGGCAACTCCGCGGGGCCTCAGAAGGCTAGATGTATGAATGTGAAGAAAGGTTTCACGCGTGTTTTCTGTTCCAGAAAACGCCGTCTTCCGCTGTGCTTCTTCGATCAACGCGGCATATCGATACCTGCAGGGTTGCTGGAACCATGCGACTGTATCTCGGTTGGTACAGAATGTCCAGCCGGTGCCGGACATCGATTGATTATGTCTATCTGTTTATCTAAGCGGATACTCGGTAGAATGCGCATTTGTTTATGTTGCATATCAAGGTGGCTTCATTTCTACTCTGCTCGACCAGGACGCGGGGAGTCAAGCACGCATTTCGAAGAACCAAATCTGGACGCGTTCGTCTCTGTGAGAGGCTTTCTCGTTCTTCTTCGACACACAGCTCCTTCGCGTTTCTCGCAGATTTTCTAGTTCACTTGGTGCATCTTTTGTGGTGGTCCTCAGAGACACAGTGCCAAACTCTCGCTCCGATTGCGCCTCACATCTGCGAGCACATTTGGAGTGAAATCCTCAAGGAACCTTCTCTCATCGTCTCTTCCGCCTGGCCGACGTTCCCTGAACATGCTCAGGATCCTGTCCTGCACAGGTGAGCACCGTCACGAACTCACGTGAACACGCAGCGTCTACTCGCTTCTAAATAGGTTGAGAGATAGAGATCGACGTATGGATAAGGTTTCGGGTATGTATATACATATATATATATATATATATATGCATGTGCATATATGGATATGAACGTGCATACATAATGGACTGTCTTCGATCAAATCTGCATGAGCCTGTGTCTGTGGCGCGTTCTTTTTGCTGCTTGCTTTGTCCACTAAGTGGGCTCTCTCAAAGCCGCTCTCGTCCTGAGTCGAGCCAGGGTTGAATCTTTCGCTCTTCTGCCAACGCCTGTATTGTGTGTACATTGTAGAATGTTTCTCTGCCTGCCTTGGCTGCGTTTGACTCTTCAGACAGTTCCTCTTGCTGCTGGCCTCCGTGGAGGACTTCCGCAGAACGAAGGACAAGGCTGTGCAGATGCTCTCTGGAGGAAAGAAGAAGGGCCAGCAGCCTCGACCTGCAGATCAAGCTGCTCCGGCCTTGACTCACGCAGTCGTCTATGTTGCCAAGTAAGAAAATATCTGCATCTCTTTTATTTGTATATATGTATTACCATGCAGAGACACATCTGCCTGTATGCATATATATATATATATATATATATAATTATGCGGACATCCTCATATATGTGTGTTGCCACATAAGGAAATACCTGCATCTCGTATATCTGTATAATCCTATTACTGCATTAGCGCATTTGCTTATGTAAACATATGTGCATGCATCATATTTGTACGTATGGAGAAGGCGCGCCTGGTGTATCTGCGTCAATATGCAGACATTTGTGTGTGTGTGTGTAGGTAGAAGCAGGTGCGATTGTTTGCGATGTTTGTGGTCTGAGCGTCTAGCGTTTCCCGGGTCTTTTGTCTCGTTTTGTACTTACGTCCGCAGGGAGTATCCTCCCCTTCAGCAGCAAGTTCTAACTCTTCTGCAGAAGGCACCAATCCACAAAGGAGAAGACGGGGCGTGGTGCGCAGGAAAGGAGTACATGGACATTGTCAAGAACGACGAGGGAATCAATGCGCTCGACAAAAATGCGAAGAAGGAAGCTATGGCTTTCGCTTCTTTCCAAATGAGGGTAAGGCATGATGTTTCGAGATTCGAGTACTTTAGAATTCTTTTCTGTGGCATGTTCTGGGAACGACGATTGGCTTGCAGTTGAGGAGGCCTACAGTATCTACGGTGTCCATCGGACGCGACTGCAGAGAAGGTCTTTTCGCTTCTGCCTGTTTTTCGAACGCAAGCGCAGTTCAGCGAGATCTGACTACATCGATGGCTTCTAAGATTGGACTTTTCTGTTGCATTTGTCAGAGTGACTGTCGAAATGCGCATTGTCTAAGGAAATAAAAGCAAAACTCCAGGTTTTTGCACGCACCAAATGAGGAGAAAGGTCGTCGGCGGAACGTAGGTGGCGTGTCTCGAGTTCCACCGTTCGTGTT
This sequence comes from Toxoplasma gondii ME49, assembly GCF_000006565.2. Classification (NCBI taxonomy): domain Eukaryota; phylum Apicomplexa; class Conoidasida; order Eucoccidiorida; family Sarcocystidae; genus Toxoplasma; species Toxoplasma gondii. The sequence continues at coordinate 4,547,404 of NC_031477.1, forward strand.
TTTTACGCGCCTGGCAGCTGCCCAAAGTGTCTGTTGTGCGTCTATGTTCGTTGTGGATCTGAGGGTTTCAGAGGCGCGACTGTTCGTTGCATGCACGGTTTTAATATGTTTTTTGGTGGAAAGCATCGCCCCATGTTACAAAAAAGCGAGGCTTTCGCACCTGGTTGTTAACTCTCTTGTGAGGTTGCACTTGTGGACGGCTGCCGGTGGCGGCCGATATCTCTTTGGGTTTCGATTTCCCATGGCATGCCTCCTTCACTAGAGCTGAACAGAGGCGAGAGCGATAGATCCACTTGTGTTGTTACGAACTTCTCAGGATGAACTGAAGGCGTACGGTCGGAGTGCCTTGGACCTTCGGCTTCCTTTCGACGAGCTGAATCTTTTGCAGTCTCACCAGCGCTACCTTCAGGCCTCTCTCGGCCTCACAGGTGAGGTTTCTGTGTGTATGCCAAGAAGGGTGAACAGGGGTGGGTTCGCTTCTTTGTTGTGTTTGTGCTTTCGCTTCAGCCGCTATTTGTGTGACTGAGATAGACCCAACTGAAAACCACGTGGTCGTGTGACAGAGATAATCAGGGTAACCTGTGACGTTTTTCTGGCACGACGTTGTCGGTTCTCCCATCAACTGTTTTCATGAGTGGGTGCCATTCTGCAGAAATCGTCTTCTTGCCGAGTGACGAGGCCCACCCGAAGGACGACAGTCCGAATCGAAAGCTGGCAAAGCCGGGAAAGCCTTCCATCTTTTTCTACGTTGGCTAGAGGGGAGAAACAACAACCTGAAGCCGCTTCGCTGCAAGCGAAGTCGAGGGCTGGGGAAAGCGACGCACAGCGATGCTGTAGAACAGACGAAGAGAGACCCTAGGCGCCGAGTCAGGCGTGACCGTATGCATATGTGTTTTGTTTCTGTGGCGAATCACAGCCAGTTCCTTGCGAAGCCAACCTTGTTTCTAAGTGGAGAGTGTGGCGAAACGGGAAACTGCGCCGGTCTCGTTCGTTTCGGGTGTCAGCGAGAGACGTGCTCGATGTTGCCCCGTGTCTCGCGACACTTTCTCCGCGACAATTCAGGAGTATTTTGGCAAATTGGCGTGACCACACGGCGTGTACAGTGTCTAGCTTTGTACGTGTGGGTGTCTCTGTGTGGACCACTTACGCGTCTGCATAGCTTTACTATGTGTAAATTGTCTGTGTATGTTTGGTCTGTGTCGTTGGAGTTTGTTTCTGTCGTGGCCCTGAACCGACCAGGTCGGCAACCCTTCCTGCGATGCCCTTCCGGTGCCGCGGAAATCTTCTTTCTCAGTGAAGACCGCTTGGGAGAGCAGGGCGTCGCTGGATTTCGCTAGTCTTGGGGGCGCCAGCGATAAATTGGTGTTTTCACAGGTGGTGTAGTTTTTTTAGTGGCCCAAAAGAAGTCTCTCTGTGGAGGTGCAAAACCGGGCTGCACGGAATCGGCCCGTTACACTGTTGGAGACGAGATCATAGCAGATCGTTTGGCGAAATGTCAAAACACAGTTCACGCATCGTTGAAACGCGTGATTTCAGAAACTCCACCTATCACATTCTGAAGCAGGGCAGTAGAGGAGATTAGGTGTACACGTAAGAGCAGGGGCCCAGCGTTTACGGAATTGCGGGTTCTTGGTTCCGAAGAAAGTGTAAGCAACTGCCAATTGCGGATGGCTCGCCAAGCTCGTCGACGGGACGCGTCGAAATCTCGAGAACGGAACTGGAAATAACACCCGTTGTGCAGCATAGTCAAATCTCCAACCGCGCTCCCTGTGTTAGTGTGACACACGCTAGGTGCCGTCACCGACGATATCCACGAAATCCACAGACTGTTGTGTTTAAAATGGCAGCCGAGCCGCAAAAGTGATACCGACCATAGAAAATGATGTGCAGATATTTGGGACAGATTAGGTAGTACATAAATGTATATGGTTGTATTTACCCATCTGTGAGAAAAAGACAGAGTGGCGCTGTATCTTCGTAATTGAACTCTCGATGGTTGCTGTACCTCACCACCCCAATGGACCGCTTCAGACGCTTTAAGTGCTAGATTTCAATACTCTGCAGCGTCTGATGTGAACTCTGCACAGTATACAAAGCTCGCCCTCTCCAAGGTATGGTATGCCAGGTCTCTGCCCGCTGCTCTGAGGGGAAGACAGAATCCTGGTACGTGTAGCCATCTTTCCGTGAAGTCTAGTGGCACTCTCGCCAGTAACGGTGGTCAAAGCATCGCGCTTCATCCTGACCCGTGAGGCTCTCGCGCTCATCTACGTCTGCTTCCTTTTGTGGTGTGAGCTGCCCAGAAAAAGATCTGAAAAACATTTGCGAGGCAAAAACACAGGAAGGGCGCTCTGTAGGCGTTGCACATTACTGCAGACTGAAGATGTTTTTGTGTCGTCGATCTCTCGGAGTTTCAACTCAATCGTATTCCTTCACGAGTTTGGCGGTCCAGGGGCGTCATTCTATTCACAACACCCTCTGTCTAGGTATTAAGTTTACTCGAAGGAGACTCTGCGACTCCAGCTACAGACCTACCCCCCGTTCTTTTTACCTTCTAGGGAACTGACACTTTTTTGCCTTACCCCCATTTTGTTCCTGTCCGTAGCTGATGTTTTTCCCATGTTCTCTAGCCACGTGCATGCACTATACGTTGATTCAGCAAAGAAGTTTTTCGACAGAGGATAAAACCGGGAACAAACAAATTTTATCCCGTTGAAACACCCTTATAGAGATACGTCTCAATCCAGAGTCGGCCACGGTTTTCGGCTGCAGTGACGAAGAATGATCGAGGATTGTTCCCATCTGTGTTTCAAAGTACAACAACTGAGTCTTAAGATCAGCTTTTTCCAGGCACTTTGTCAAGTCTGGCTCACTTCGAAGGCTTCTCATTGTAAGGCGACCGTCTTTCATTCACTCAACATCTTGCTACTTGAGTAGAAAAATAAAGCACGCCGTTTATCCTTGTGTTTCTTTCATGAAACACAGTACCCTCATTTCAGTTCCGTCAACCGAGGCACTGTCGGTTACATACATATCTATGCTCTTCCGTTCGCGAATACTCTTCTATCGGAAGCTGTATGCATATTTGTACGTTCATGTCTGTGCCTTGTGGCGCATCACTTTGCAACCACTCCAAAGCACGTACATAAGTGCGTACATCTTTATCATTTGTGAGTTTTTCTGTGTATAGATCCCATGTAGGAACAGGAGCGAGAAGTTGAATACGTCCGATGTCTACTGTGTGTCGGAAACAGGGAGCTTTGGTGGCAGAGAAATGCACATGAGCGTCATTTAAACGATGGCATCTTCGGCTTGTCGCGTTCGCCTTGTCACGTGTGGTCTAATACGAACCAGCATATCCTGCGAAGCCGGAGAGGCGCTGACAAAACGCGCCCCTCTCTTCTATTGTGTTCCACCAACAAAAGCGTCTTTTCGAACCCTGTCTCCTCCTTCGTCAACGGTTCTGTCTTCTTCATCCCTGTCACCGTCGTATCCTTTGTATCCTGTATCTTGTGCCTCTTTGTTTATTTCTGCTGGTCCTTCGCTCCTCAGCACAGTGGGGATGTGTCCGAAGGCGTGGTCGGAAGCTTTAATTTCGAGAAGCATGCAAAACGTCAGATATGCGTCTTCTTTGCCTCAGTTTCGCGGCATTTTCCCGGCTAAAAGTGTAACCGAAGTCTACTTCGCGAGGCCGGAAGAAGGTTTGCCTCTTCTTCGCTGTCTAAGCATGTCTGGTGCCCTCCTTGAGGGCCCTTCGTCTCTGCCGTTTCCTCTCGACCTAGGCGTCCGCATGCTAAGGGTGATGATTCAAAGTCAGGTTTACGATTCCACGTTCTACGACATCCAAAGACAGGGGAGAATTTCCTTTTACATGACCTCCTTCGGTGAGGAGGCTTCTCTCGTTGGGAGCGCCGCTGCGCTACACAAAGACGACCTTCTTCTTCTCCAATACCGCGAACTGTCGGCTCTCATGTGGAGAGGCTTGACACTCGATGATATTCTGGCACAGCTCTTTGCCACCAAAAATGATCCTGGGAAAGGCAGACAAATGCCCGTACACTACGGAGGTAAACCTGCTCTTGTTTTGTTTCTTGTGAAGATTTTCAGACACATAGAGGAACCGGGCGGAAGTACATATCTACCTGTGACTGTACGGATATGCACATAACTTGATATATTTATTCTGTTTTACTTATAGACGGAGTCGTTCTTCACTGTGCCCCCCTAGAATGGCATCATGTCTCTCATTAATGTCTTTACGTCTTCGGTGTCGCTGCTTTTCTCCATGTATGCTCTCTCTATGCGTTTCACTTATTTGTGCGCAGCGACGAACGTAAATATGATGCCCATCTGCTCCCCGCTGGCGGTTAAGATTCCTCAGGGTGCAGGGGTTGGCTACGCGTATACGCTTCAAAAGAAGAACGCTGTGGCGGTTGTCTATTTTGGTGAAGGTGCTGCGAGCGAAGGTAAGGTTGTTCTATTCCCCATCGTGTGTTTATATGCCTACCTTCTCGCTTCTCTCTGCTTTTGCATGTCCGTCTTCCTTTTTTTCCCGTGTTTTCTCTTAGGCTCTCTTGATGGCAGCAATGCTAGTGATGATCGGTTTTCTTACGTCTTGTGTGACAGCACTGTCCATCTAGTCCAGTTTGTTGTTGTTCGCCTTTGCTGTTCCATGTCGCTCTCTCCACCAGTTTTCGTCCCCGGCCGGTTTCCACATTTCCCCCTTTTATCCTCCTTCCTCTCGCAGGCGACGCCTCCGTCGGGTTCAACTTCGCTGCAACGTTGGGGTCTCAGACTCTCTTTCTTTGCCGAAACAACGGCTACGCAATCAGCACACCAGTGGGAGAACAGTACAAGGGAGATGGAGTTGGAGCTCGGGCGGTCGCCTACGGTATTGACACCGTTCGCGTAGACGGAACTGACCTTGGTGGGTCCGCACATCATGAATGTCGAACGCAAGCGACTCTACGAGCTGCATTTTTCTCCCACCAAAGCATGGCAAGCAGCATACTCCCGTTAGGGAGGCGTGGTAGGATCTCCAGAGCATTGATAGTACTTTCTACAATGGGCTGGTCGGTCGCAAAGTTTGTTTCCTGGCACTGAAATTCGATTGCAACGTTTTCAATCACCGTGTAATTAGGATGTCTGGACGCCGAAAATTATTCAGAGAATGCCGCCTTCTGGGTATCCCCATGAGCTTTTTCGTACATGGACTCGAGGCAAATTGAGGAATGAAGAACTCTCTGTTCCGTCCGTTCACCCACCATAAAAAAGCAGTTTCCAAGATAAAGCGAACTAGCCAACGAACTCGCTTGTCCGTCCCTCATTCAAGTCTACTGCGCGCATACGGAGGAGTCTATCAGACCGTGTCTTGATCACCTTGTCAGCACAAAAATTCGGAATCAGTAGCCGTTGTCTATGAGGTTCTCTGTCCTTCGGGTTCCAATCGTTTGGTTCTGTAGAGACGTTTTGAACGTCGCGAAGTGTCTTTTGTGTCTTCGTTGATGCACACCCTGATACCAGATTCCTAAGCTGTGCCTGCCGCCGTTTTTCTTTATTCATTCGTTTCATGGAAGCTGCATGTGGTACCTTCTCGCTTTGCTTTCACTTCTGGTAATGCACCTTCCATTCTTCCGTATTTCCTCTACAGTAGCCGTGTATGCGGCGGTAAAGGCAGCGCGAGAGCTCGTTGTGGCACAGCGCAAACCTGCTTTCGTTGAAATGATGACCTACAGGTAAATGAATTCAAATATAACCGGAGAAACTGGAACCTGGTGTCTCTCCAGAGTGCCAGGCATTTAAAACGACCCTTCAATCGAGGGAAGAAAGACATATTCTCCGCTTCGCGGTGCGTGGATAATGGTGTGTATGAATCGCATATGTTTGGGCAAACGTTTCGTGTAATCTGTACATATATGGAGGCAAGTTCAGATCTATTCATGTATCCGAATGAACGTAGATATGCATATGGTGGTGGGTGTAGCAGGATGTGTAGTTATAGAAAGGATGTACATGTTGGTTCAATCGTGACGAGTCTCTGTACTTAAGGTTGCACGCATCCACCTAATGGAACAAAGCGTGTTTATCCCCTCTTGATAACACTTGCGTGAGACTCAACTCTTCTAGTTGTTCTTAGGATAGGTCACCATTCTACAAGCGATGAAAGTGGTGCCTACCGCTCTGCGGAAGAAGTGGAGCAATGGCAAGCCTCGGCTGCTCACCCTATTCGTCGGTTCGCAACTTTTCTCACTAATCAGGCAAGGACAGAAACTAAACAGAACACGTCGGTAACGAAGGCGATTGGAAGAGGCGTTCGTCGGAGGGCCAAAACGGACTCGATACACGGAATGTACCGAAGAAGAATGCTCTGATGAAAGAAGCAAACGCGAGTGTTTTTCGTACACAGTTTCATTTTTGCCTCCATCCTCCTTCTTCACTCGCTCCGCGTCTCTTCCCATACTTTCTCTCTGGTACCCTCTCCCCCGTCTCACTACCTTTCGTACGTGTCCTGTCTTTCTCGAGTTTTCTTCCCCTCTTCCCCATCTCTTACCGTTCTTCGAGTCAATATATTATTCTCGTCTTCGCCTGCGTTTCAGGGCAGGTGGAGCGCTGAAGAGGAAAGCGCACTTGTGGTGGAGACGCGGAAGGAGGTCCTGGCGAAAATTCGGTGAGATGGTGGTCAAAGACGATGTTGATTACCTTTCGAAAACGAAGCACTCGGAGCGAGTTACGTACTTTCAATACCTACATGAATCACTGAATCTATGTGTCTGTGTCGAGTTGTCATTTGCGAAGCAAGAGAGCACTTGAACAAAGGTGTCAAGTTCCCGTTCAGAGCGGCAGGCCTGTCGTAAGACATTTTATAGTTCTTTCCAGATGTTCCACTGCATGTCTGTCTATTCGAATGTTCCATATCCGTACCGTAGTGGATTCCTCGTCGTGCTCCAATTTCTGCTCCCGCTGACAACTGGCTTTCCAGCAGAAATGGATGACACGGAAATGATGGCAATCGAGTCGCTCCTGATAGAAAATCTGTGCATTTTTCAGGGTCCACGAGAAAATGAAACATCCGCCTGTGCTCTCGGGCATTTTTTCCGACGTCTATAGCACGGTGCCTCAGTTCCTACGGGAGCAGCGGGAGATGCTAAAAGCATTTTTATCTCGGCCTGGAAGGGCAGTGCAGTACAATTTAGAGGGCTTCGAGAGAGACAGTGATGACAGCTGCAAATAGAGCGCGCGAATTGAAGGCGAAAAACCAAAACACTGTTGTCGAATTTTTTGTACACAAAGAGGGGGGAATAAAGTGGGGCCTCAAACGAGGAACAACAGCAAAGGGATGCAGGGTGCAGTATCTTGTTGTTTTTCCTTTTGTTCGGCGTGGAATAACTGAAGTCGAGTTTTTTAGGGTAGAGGGAAAACGTGCATATCAGACTAGCTTTTTCTAGTTTGTCTCTGCCCCCCAGTAGCGCCTCTTATCTCCGTATGTCTAGCGTATTTATCGAGCAACGTCACTGTAGCTATATACTTGGCTATACATACCTGTTTTTGATGATTGCGCTGCAGCTGTACATAATATATATATATATATATTCTTGCCTGTCCCATTGCGTAGATTTGGAAGGTCCATGCATTCGAGAAGGTGTCATGTGTACATTCTTGTGTCGATTTGGCCATCAACATATTCATTCATATATTATTTAAGACTACAGGCATGCTCCCACCCCACATGCATTTAATTTTGAATCAATATTTATCTGTCCGACTGCCTATCCACTTTTAATCACGTGTGGGCTTCCGCGGCTTGGCCTGCCTAAGGATTTACGTAATGGATACCACAGGGTATGTGTTCCTCAAACGAGCGAACACCAACGAGACCGTTTATCGTTTTTCTGAGTGTCCATGGTGTCTATACAAGGAACAGGACACCTACAACGGTGGTACTCTTATAAGATCAAGGAATTCAAACAGGCAGGAGCCACCCCCTGCCTCAGCAGCCAGTTGAAGTCTCAGAGCGTGTCTTTACATTTGCGAGTCGAAGGATTATGGTGACACTCCATAAATGCTGACGTGGGGATAAACGGTTTCATACAAGTGACGTTTCATCGGGCAACCTCTTCATACGCACTATCGCTCTCGAGGCCCCATCGATCTCGCGTGGCGTCGCTACTTGCGACGGGCTGTGCAAGAACAAATGCTCTCCGGCATCCATTTAACAAGATCTCTCGAGCAAACTAGATGGGAGGATTCAAGTCGCCTATAAGAGGCGAAAAATTCGAAAACGAATAGGCTGAGCAAGAGTAGCTGAATAGGAAATCGTTTTCGTTGCGCTGTTCGTTTTTCAGTATCTCACTGTTGTCGACGTCCACGTAGTGAAGTGCGCCACGTCTGATATGTGTTGCAAAGTTTTATACATATTTAACACTGCGTGTATTTTCGAGGCGTTGACGCAAGAGTTGCGGTAACCCACGTGCTGGGAGGTTCTCATTCGCTTGCGCCGGCCAGGTCCATATCCTAATTCGTCATCCAGCCGGAGTTTGACTCGGAAGTCACATGAATAAGCGAATCATCTAAATGGAAAATTTCACAGCGTGCTGGAAGACACGGCAGACTGTCGAGAGCAAAACAAATTCTCTACACAGTTCTCTAGCGCACGTGCGACGAGCAGGTACCGGATACTGCAAGACTGTTCTACCCTGTCAACAGTACACAGCTCGTGTTTTATCCAGAGTCGTTGAAGAAGTATGCAATAGCGTGAGGGTAGACACAGTAAATCTGCTACTCGATCCATGGGAAGACAAATTCTGTGTTTTTTCAAATAGATATGGCCCTTAGAGCGATTCCCGCAGCAAGACAACTGAGAATCGTTCCCGAAGGCACAGCTGTTCAACGACAAAGCATATCTTCAACAGCACAGCCAAAGCTGATCCATCGCGTCGACTTTCGTTAACCTCACAAACAAGAATCCCGGTAGCCTTTCTTAAAATCCTAAATCATTCAAGGGAACGTGTTTTCCAAATGGAAAACTGGAACTGGATTTGAAACTTCATCATGAATGTCACCCAAGACATTCGAGCATGTTTGATTGGTAGGATCTTCGAACGGGTCTGCAGCGCCCACTCACAAGTCCGGTTACCGCTGCGCGTCAGCGACGACCCACTTTTGTTACCTTTCCAAAGCTGAGTAATTAGCGATCTTAGTATATGGTGCGTGTTTTTATAAGGGCGAATGTTAGCTGAAATTTTGGAATGAAAGAGTATATGGATTATGGGAAGTTGGTAGTAGGTCATGTTTCCATCGTTTTTTGTGAATGCAATGCTCTTGTTCTTTCCCTCGCATAATCGTGCCACACGCTTGTTCGAACATAAGCTGCTAGGCCGGCCGCACCAGTTTTCCCCGCATTTTTATCCAAATCTGTCAGTCCCGAAAGCATGCTTGTCACGTTTTGAGATCTTTCAATCCGGAGCCTCCTTGTTTTCTTAGAGCGAGCTACGTATCCGGCTGATTCATAACTACTCCGTACACAGGCTTGACGGACGAATCGATCCGGGGCTAGTCTTTCTGAGGACACTTTTCTTCGAGTGATTTCTCGACCAATCTGGGAACGCGGGTCGTGTACCCAGGCCGTTTGCTCAATCCTAAAGCCAGACTCTTTGTCGCGTGGCTTTGTCAACAGAGTGGTCATGTGCTCGATACCGCCACTACGGTTGCTTGAGGTGGTCGATGACCTGACCTGTCTTGTGAACTCAAGCCAGTACAGTCGCTGGAATTTCTTCACATTCACCTTACCAGGATTCACGCTGCCTATGAGGAAGGAATTCACTTCCAGTTGCAAGGGTTCTTTTTCAAATCATCCGGTTCCTGACCATCGTAAGCGTCGGGCTGCTGGCCACTGCTCTCTCTGCCTCCCACGCCCTACAGGCTGAACAGTTTGAGAGTATACCGTGCTTTTCCCAGTGTTCTGTGACTGTTTCCACGCTCCAAAAGTCGCTTGTATAAGTCATTGGTTTGGCACCAACGCTGCCTCCGTGTGTGGTGTTCGTTACTCGTCAATGTTGAACAGAACGGAATCATCACGGCCTACTGGACTGAGAACTCTTTTTTACGCAATTACTCTGGCGTGAGTACCCTTTATAGGGTCCATGTGCCATCTGGTATCCTCCCTTAGAGATTGTGGGGTGCTCTTAAGGTTTTTCGCCATTGGATGAAACTGTACCAGAGGCAATGTTAGCAACTGAGAAGCAACAATAAAGGAAAATATACAGGTATACAAACGCGTCTCTACGCAGACCACATAAAAAACAACCTCATGGGTTAATTGTTTTTCAACTTCATTATATGACGTTAAGTGTGTTAAACGGGGTCGCCGATACATATACGCAGATGTGTGGTGACTTCTGTATGTAACTGTGGCGGAAGAGAAACGACCTTCATGAGTTGCTGTGTCAGCCTCCTAACTCTTCTATTTGTGCTGGAAGGGTAAACCGAACTGCATCAGGCTCAGGAGGACGTATGTTCATTCGCTGGGTTTTCTGGATGAATTGCCAGTGATTGTGTCTGCCGCGATCCCTCGCAATGTGGCTCGGATGCGTACAGCTTGTAAGCTCGTCGTGTTTTTTCGTCCCAAAATGGTGGTGACGGCAGGGGCGGACGCCTATCTGAAAATCTTGGAGTACGGCGTCAAGAAGACCCAGCTTCGAATAGACCGGCTCCTCCTCCAGGCCTTTATGGCAGGAATATTTGTTGCGATGGCTGGCCACTGCTGCACGGTCCTGGGTAGGTTGAGCGAGCGCAATGTCAACACCAGAAGCGGGTTACCAGAGAGTACCAGAGAACAACAGCCACTTTTTCGCTGATTACATGCAAGCGCAGACGACAGAGCGCCTCGCCTGAAACGATATGGGACGTGCACCCGCAGTGAGTTCGTGGTGAACGAGCTTGTCTCAGTGTTGCGTGCTCTTACACGTGCCATGCGTGCAGCCGGATCTTACCCGACGGATCCTGGAGATCCTTTGGCTGTTGCGAAACCGACACAGAAATTCATCTACGGAGCTCTGTTCCCTGTCGCCTTCATCTGTATCATTCTTACTGGAGCGGAGCTCTTTACCGGCAACACGATGACTATGCTGATTTGCTACTTTCAAAAACGGGTGACGATGCTTCAGCTAGGAGTGAACTGGCTTGGGAGTTTGGCAGGTAATTGGTTGGGTGCTCTCTTCGGAGCGTATTTTCTCTCATATTTGACCGGAGCGCTGGGAGATGAACACGTCCGTCAATTTCTGTTCCGGACATGCGTTAATAAGATCTCCTACGGATGGGGAGAGTGCTTCCTGAGAGGGGTTGGATGCAATACATTCGTTTGCCTTGCAGTCTGGGCAGTCATAGCATCCGAAAATGTCGCCGGCAAAGTCCTCGTAATGTGGTAAGTATGTCGTGTAAAAGTTACTTTTGAAGTCCGCTCCAATTCCAAGTGCTTCCCCGGATCGCCTTGGTGATGAGCCTCTGAAATGACTCGAATTCCCAGTAGGCAAGCTCACTTTCAGAGTGTGGAAACAAATGTATGCAACACGTTTACGGAGTCGCCGGTGTTTGCCCTGTCTTCTTCAGTCACTGCTGGGTGCCGGAGAGTCCCCAAGCAGGAATGTCGTTCTGATCTGCTGTATGCTTGCTCCCTCCTACCGTCAGGACGGGTACTGGATATAACGATGCGTTTAATCGACTAAACGCCCTGGCACATTGCCATTCCCTACTAACTGACCTTCCGTCCGCACAGTTCAATCCGTGACGCGCCCATAATCCGTGTGTGCACTGAAACAACACTCCTTGAGTTCAGGCTGGGCGCCTGCTGCTCTGATAGCAATCAAACAAGTGGTAGCTGTACATGTGAACCGTGCTCTGCGTCCAGGTTCCCAATAGTTGCTTTCTGCGTGGGCGGCTACGAGCACATCATTGCCAACATGTACACGCTACAGGCGGGGTTGATGGCTGGGGCTCCTGTTGCGATCTTGGACGTGATTGCATTCAATTTCTTGCCAACTCTCCTCGGTAATATTGTAAGTTATTTCCTTGGTGGCTTGACAAACTAGCGCAACCAAATGCATGGTAGCAACCCAATCTGACGCACTTACGTTGAACGATGAGTCAGTGGAAATCTCAGTTCATAAATGCTTCGACGTGATTGCAGTTCTCGACCTTGCAACACAGCAGCTGCGTTGACCAAAAGCAGGTGCACTAACGGATGCACCAGCGCAAAAATTGTAAGGCTGGAGTGGATAATCCTCATCCGGGGGTCTAATTGTCCTCAGCTTCGACCAACCGTGTGCAAGAACTTTCGTGTGTGCTGCGGTACTTAAATTTGCAGGTTGGCGGCTGTCTGCTGGTAGGCGCCGTGTACGCGTACAACTTCTATCCGACTTTGAGCTACACAGAAACTACCGGTGCGAAAGTCTACGTCCAAGAAGTCGGGCCAGTGCTGGACCGGCGCTCTTCTATGCAGGTGTCTATGACAGAGCGTGAACCGGACGGCCAGGTGGTTACAGAATATGAAGCAGTACCTTTCGAGTCATTTGGAGGGGAGTATATAGTTAATAAGCACGCCACGATGGCGGCCCCTATTCCGTCGCGAGCATCCTCCTTCCTTTACCCATTTCAATGGCAACGGCAACGTTCTCAGTCGGGCAACCTCAGCACCCATGCTCGTCTGGATCTTCCTAACCGTCCAGTTGAACCTCCTTCAGACGGTCTCGAAGTCACCCCGCAATCACAGGTAAGAGTGGCTCTTCCCCTGGCAACTGTCCTGTCCTTCGCCCTGAAAAGCTGATGCCTACAGCGCATCCTTTGAATCATAGACAAAGCCGACAGGCCAAAATAAGGCACCAGCAGTACCGGTGCCACATCCAGATGTCTCTCTTTTGTAACGTTAGCTAGTTAGTTGAAGCAATTGGGCTTACGACTACAGCGAACAGGGAACGGTTGCTTTTTCTTCTGTGTCTGTTTATGGTTCCTTCTCAGACTGCTGAATCGGTGGCCCAGCAAGTGTGACTTTGTCGCCAGCGCAGTCTGCTGACACTGTGACTGTCACGAGAGACCGGAAGTGCACACTCATGCCAGGAATTATTCTGTTCGAGTGCGTGTAGTTTAGAAGTGGTAGAGCACCTGCAGTATTTGTCCCCCGCATTCTTAGGAAATCGGCGGCGCCTATCCAATGGCACAGGAAGCTTCTGGTTGTTGTTTGGTACATGGCGGTGTCAGTGTCTTTGAGACGTGCTCTATTTTAGATTTTTCCCCTTGAGCACTACTCTTTGAGCCGACAGTTGACTGAGCAGTGATTCCCTCGTCGACAGTCTAAGAGCCCACTTGGAGTCAGCTCTTACAGCAGCGTGACACTGGAAAGTGTTCTGGACAGGAGGGTACAAATAAATGTGGAAATCTGTGGCATGTGTTTGCTGTTTCAGCGAGATCATACCGTCGCGTCCTTGATGTGCGTGCACCCCCAGTAGTCAGACTCATAATGCTTTTCGTACCAAAGGTTCCCCACCGCATGTTCAGCTTGGAACCTAACGTTAAACGTGCAACGTTTAATTCGATTTGGTCCCCCTGTTATTCTGCGCGTTCACTCACTTCGATGTAATTCGCCAAACCAGCAAAAGGACAAAAACACCACCAGAGTTTATTCGTCCGAGAATGATATCGGTGGTATTACATAGAGGTGTTCACTTCCGGTTTCGCTGTGTAGCGTGCCCAGTCTACGTCATTCTCCTGGCGGTTTGTACAAGTTTACAGGTGGTCGTTGGCTTCGTTGCGAACTTCATTCACTTCTCGCACATTGTATGCAGCCGCAGACATTTTCCTGTGTGTCTATGAGTCTCTACGGGAAAGATATCAAGATTACCAGTTGCAGTCTTAACAAATTACCGGGTGATTCGTCCGGTCTAAAGGTGACTGCATTTGCTCGAAGCAGTCTCTTCTCTTCGACTGGTGTGCTCCAATTGCACAAGAGGCAAACAACAATGTGTGCGCGTATGCACCCTTTTTTGCGTGCGTTGACTAGGAGGCAAACTATTGACATCGAAAGTTCCTCGTATGTTCAGACAAGTTGATGAATACTGTTTCCTTCTCCAGTCGCTGACACCCAAGTCCCATCGCTGAACCCGAAGAAATCAAGGAAGGCGCATCTACCTGTGTTTATGGGGCGGCGGGTGCGCGGGAGGAGCACGACACACACGCACGGCCGTTTCAAGATGAAGAATTACCACAGTGTTGAAGATATACAGAAAGAAAACAGAGTGATGGTATGTAAAACAACTGACTATTGCGAATTGGTATCGACTCACGCGCAGGAAAAATGAGTGTCGCGTTTTGCAGCAGTTGTTGCAGGCCTTAGTCTAAAGTAAGATACATAAGCGTTTTCAGCAAGCAAAAGCTGGAGCAGAAAATCACGCAGAGATTCCTAGTGAATGATGAACTGATTAGGTCGCTAGATAAGTCCGCATTCTCTCGTTTTCCGCGCTACGACTGGTGCGCGCGCTGTTGGTAGTTTGCCTTGCACTGGCGTCTTGCAGACACAAGACTTCCCCATTTTCACCCTTGAAGTTGTTTCTGGCAAGCTCACCGCCATTTTGCTCAAGTATTTTCGTTGAGGCGTCTCGTGCAAGGTGAAAACACTCAAGAGTTGCACGAGTTCTCTGCAGTATCAACTGCGGCCTCCCCACTCTGGCGAACTCCATCGTTGCATGCTTTCTTGCTCTGCGAGTAGAGGGAAGCTCACGAAAAGTCTGTTCCGCCTGTGCGTGTTGAACGCGTTTTCGGTAGCTGATTTTGGGGTTGACACAGTTTCTTCTTTTGCGTTAAGTGTTCCGTTTCTACGTACAACGGGAGACGTCTTTAGAGGCCGAAAGGTCGGATCCTGTCCAACTGCGCCATCTGTTCCACCGGTGCACTGCAGTGTCAACGTCCGCGGCCGTTCTCTTTTTCCACATTTCCGCGAGCAAAAAGGTGACTGGTAAACCTGTCAAGGGTTTCTCTTCCGAGGGTGCTTTTCTCTCGCTCTTCGATCCGGATCGAAAAGTGTGTCAGCAGTCCGTCCCCGAATGTTCCGATAATCTTCCTTCTACACCTTTCCCAGTCACTGAAAAAGTTCTTCTCTCTCCTTTCCAAATCCGGTGGCAGTCGCCGCAGCTACCGCCACCACGACAATTCGAGTCCCTCAACGGCGTTCGTAGTGCTTCTCGTGAGTGAGTGTGTCACCAAACGCATCAATGACTTTATTTTTGTCCGCATGTGCACGGAACGGCGCGTACGCATGCGTATCGGCGCAAGTGTTTGCTCCTCTGCGAAGAATTTCGTCGAGAGCTTTCCAAGAAACCTACGCCTCACGGATTCTAAGTTGAGTGTGCATTCGTAGAAGGCAAAGTGCACCTTATTTGCGCGCCTTGTTTTCGGTTGCTTCGGTCGAGCTGGCAGTCGATGAAACGCGTCTTCGAGGCGTGACCTTCTTCTTGTTTTACCCTGTCCACAGCCCTGCAATGGGCGCCTGCAAAAGCAAGCCAAAGACTAAGCGGCCCGCGGAGGCCGACGGCGGCAATGTCGCGGTCGCCGCGGCGCCGACGGCTGCCCCCGCGGAGGGCGAGGCAGAAATGCAGAAACCGGAGGGAGCGGTGACGCCTGCAGGGGAAGCTGCTCCGAGCCAGGCCAACGAAAAGACAGAGGCGCACCCAGAGCTTTCTGCAGCGCCCGAAGAGCAGCAAGGAGGCGCGACAGGGAGTGCAGAGGCCGGCGGAGCTGAGGCGTCGGGTGAGGCGGGGACCGCGGAGGCGAAGACTGGCGACGCAGCTGAGGGCGACAAAGACGCGAATGCGGCAGCGGGCGGCTACCACATGAGCGCGGAACCGGAAGTGGACGTGAGGACCGTCGAGGGAGAGGGAGCTGAGGGCGACCTCGTGTCGAGACCCGTAGTCACGCTGGCGAACGGCGTGACGTATACCGGCCAGTGGCTGGGCACCAAGAAGCACGGCCAGGGAGTGCAGCAGTGGCCGGACGGAGCCAAGTACGTAGGTCAATGGAAGGACGGATTCGCGGACGGTCAGGGGGTATTTACGCACGCGGACGGGGACTTCTACGAAGGCCAGTGGCGGATGGACAAGGCGAACGGGTACGGGGAGTACAGACACTCGGACGGAAGCGAGTACCGGGGCGGGTGGCGCGACGACAAAAAGCACGGCGAGGCCGTCGAGAAATGGGCAGACGGGTCTCACTTCGAGGGCCAGTACGCGAACGGAAAGAAGGAGGGCGAGGGTTCCTTCACCTGGCCCGAGGGCTCGCACTACCGCGGCCAGTTCCGCGAAAACGAAATCCACGGACAGGGTCGGTACATCTGGGCTGACGGCCGCTGCTACGAAGGCCAGTGGGCGCACAACCGCATGAATGGCGAAGGTGTCTTCACCTGGTCAGACGGGCGCAAGTACGTCGGCGGGTACGTGAACGACAAGAAGGAGGGCCAAGGCACTTTCTTGTGGACTGACGGCCGGTCCTTCCGCGGCGGCTGGCTGAACGGCAAGCAACACGGTGTCGGAGAGTTCACAGCGCGCTCCGGGGAGAAGAAACGCGGCATCTGGGACCAGGGCGTCCGCCAGCGCTGGCTCGAAGACAACGAAGACGTCGACGAACACGGCCAAGTAGTCAAAGTCAACGTTGAATCCCGCTCCGCAAACGCCGCACCCGCCAGGACAGATACAAACGCGATTCGCCAAACAGCCAGCACTGCCGGCTCGGCGCAGCCCGCGACTGGCAGCAGGGCCTCGTTGAACGGAGCGCAGCTCAGCTCTCAAGGCAGTGGGTCGGGCAGAACCTTGCACCCCGGAAACTCAGGCAACGCCGAGCATACCCAGTTCCTCGGTGTCGAGAGCGCTCCTGTCACAGCTTGACGCTTCTTGAAGATCAGCCTCGCGCGACAGCAAGCACTGACCAAATGGCGACAGTGTGGAGACTCTTGCGGTTCTGCTTCAAGTATAGACAATATATCTCCGTATGGCTCAAGCTATACGCAGAATCGCAATGAAAAGCAAGCTGAGTAGTCCGGAACGCAAGGTGGCGTCAGCATAAACGTGAGTGCACACGACACCCACGGAGACCGAAGATGGAAGATGTCTTCAGTGTATTTTCTGACTGTGTGGAAGACGGGAAGCTGCGGGAGGAAAGGCGCCTTCGGTGCATGTGTGGGTGTGTACAGAAAAAGATCAGGGAAAAGTTGAACCCCCGTCTGTTCTCTGAGTGACAGAAATGCCGTGATCGGTACCTGAGTGCTTATGGATCAAAAGTGACACACAGAACTGTGTTTGAGAGTTTTTGGCAGAAATGTAGCGGCATCAGAAACGGAGTCAGTGTGCACAAGCAGGTTCTCCTTTCTGGCGTACTTGAGTGGTGCACTTTTCTTTTGGACTTGTGCCGCGCCGAGGTCGCAGTCGTGATCTTACCGACCGGGAACAGGGTGTGGCGTGTTGCCTTCGCAAGGCGTTGTGCAGCCATCTCGAGTGCGAGAAGGGCTCAGGTGTCTGTACGCGCCAGGGCACCCTCAGACACTCTGCAGTGTGGCCTCACCGCTGAAGCTCTTTCGAAAGGCGTGTCGCTCTTCGGTTTCTGTTCTCAACTCTTATATTGTCTCGGATGTGGTGTATGTCTTCTGCACCCGCAACAGGGTGCGTGTGTATATGTGTATGTGCGTGTGTGTACGGATGCATTTATGCATGTCTGCACGACGCGTCAGCCAGGAAAGCAAGGTGGGGCCGGAATTTCGCGCAGCCAGAAACTGTTGCGAATGCTGATCGAGGAAGTGCTCAGTGGCCACTCAGTTACACGGGACCCAACTCGTGTGTGTTTCAAGTTTCAAGAGCGCAGGAGTTCGAACAGGCTCCGGTTTTCCTGTCGGCCTGAAGCCGGTGGCCGTTTGTGGGCATCCCCTGCGTAGTCTACGCGTGGAGACAGGGTCGATTGCCGCGATTCCTTGCCGCTCTTTGATTTCTCGTCCTGCTCTTAACGGCAGTCGTTTCCGCTCCGAAAGGTTGCGAGTTGGGTGTGCACAAGTGCTTCTCTTTCCAGTTGTCTTACCACGTGAAACATGGGCAGAGATCCGCACGTGAAGCTGATGCTGTTTTCTCTGTGGGGAGGACCCAACGTCCGGCGTTTAGGATTTCTCTCCTTTCACGCCTCAGACGTGGATGTCCCGATATCACACTGAAAAGCATTTTTTTCCGTGACGTGCGCCACCATTTTCCCGCATATTTCGCCTGGTGCCACCTCATTTTCGGCGCATTGCTCCCGCAATCTGCGAAAATGCACTGTGCCAGTCACTTCGTCAGACAAATGATTCTTTCCTTTCTCACGCACACATGAAATGGGGGCCAAACAAGAGGATGTGATTCAGAAACCAAAAAACGCCCTTTAATAAGGTCGAGTGTGGTCAGCGGAACGAACTGTAGGCCACTGACAACACGCCTCTCCTGAATCGCGTAGATCGGCTACGCTGCCTTTTGCGTGTCGAGCCACCAGTGTGACAAGCTGAAGACAGGCGGTCGACCTCTAGACATCGTCTCTTCGAGTTTTACATCCACTGTAGTGATCGGCTGGATCTGGGCTTGACCCACGGGCACCTGTCTGCTTAACGAGTGAAAAAGAGGCAACACAAAATGAAATTACGACGAGCATAGTGCGGCAGTCGCACTGTAAACTCTCTCGCAGGTGAAAAGGAATTAGCTGACGTACATCAGCACACTCCTATATATATATATATATATATATAGTCGTGGAATTTGAGTGATACATGCAGTCAAGTAGTCCTGAGTGCTACGCTCTGTTGTAGATTACTCAACCAGGCTGTTGCACAGTTGCCGTGCGCCGCAAGTCCGGCTCTGCGCTTTCGTGTCCGCAGTCGTGATCTTAACGGGACTATCACAGGTTGCTGCGTTTCTTCAAACAACCTTGTGGCTCTTTTCTCTCATCGTTTTCTGGGAGCTCATCGCTCCGTTCATTCTACTCTACTGTGAAAAAACAAGGGCTTTTGAGGAGACGTCAGCCAGAGATGTGTACGGATCTCTGTAAGTGGCCATTTTACGCGTTTCTTGACATCCCCTCGCGACACGTTTTAGTCCGCCTCGTTAAGCGGGACACTTTCAAAAGGACATAGAACATCAGGTGCAATCTAACCGCCGTTCCCCTCGAATGTCGTGGAGCGGAACGGGATAGCAAACTGTAGACAGGAAATGAAAAACGTACGCCGCAAGAGAAACACTCCTGTGTGATCCTCACGTGAGGCGTTTCAGGACGCGCAAACTTGTGCAGATGGAATCCAACGTATAGAGAAGAACGCCCACCTGAAAGACAACAGTGTGTCGAGTCCGAGCGATGCTTATCCGCCGAAGATCCGATGTCACTTTCGCAGTTGCGATGGGCTACGGTGGAGCTGAGCCTCATCTCGTAAAATGCGCGTGCATCCAATCTTAAACGGATATGTTTGCACGAATGGCTGCTCGGTGGCAATTCCAATGTACTGCGGAACTGCTTGTGTGTGGGTGTGTGTTTGGGTCGATGGTGACATGTCTGCCTCATCCAGTTGGGAGCCTAGAGTCGCTGAGAACTGCGAATGTGACTGGAAGCGCCACCCCGAAAAACCGGCTGCTTTCTGTCTTGAGAAATTTGCGACGTATCTGTTCTCTCAGGGGTCTTTCCTCTCTCTGCGGCATCTCCACGTGTGCCTGTCGTCTTCAGTGTCTCCTCCACGAACGCACATTTTTCTCCCGAGACAATGTTTACGTTTGCAGAGAGTGCGCAGATCTCTCAACCATCAGAAGAGTTTACTGTTCGGCAAGTCAACGCTCATCTCTCCCCGCTACACACTCTCCAGCGTTTAGGGGCCAAGACAGAGACTGAACCTCGCCTTGGCTTTTCTCTACCATCGGAGCACATGTGTTTGCATGCACGGTGACAGGTAGACACAGAACCGTGTGCAGAAGAAACGTCTTATGCGTGGCCGTACTGCTGCAGGAAGGCGACCTGGTCTTTGGGCAACGTCGTCTGAGCGAAGCTCTTCGCTTCCGCCTGCATCTTGGTTCTCTCCTTCTTCTTCTGGTAGTAGGCGCTGGAGCGCGTCTTTCTCTTCTCTTCCAAACGCGCAACCAAGTCGCCGTGCGACCAGCCCACTTGGGAGGAAAGGTCGCCCAAACGGCAGAAGTTGCGCTTCGGCTTCAGACGCACAATGCGCAGAGCGCTGGGGACAACCATGCGCTTCTTCCTCTCGACCATGGTCGGAACGCCCTCGAAGACCTGAACACACCGACATACGGCGCCTTTTGCATGTCACGAGCCATCGCCACAAAACGTCACACATCTACCAACAAGAAATGAACCACATCGACAGCGCCCAACTGATGCATATACATATATATATATATATAAACTGCACATATATGGCGACTGCGCGCATTTCGGCCATGAAACACAGAGAAACGAGGGGTCACACAACCATATACGTATATATATATATATAAATACATCTATATATACATGTATTATATGAGGGCGTTTGCCATGCAGTCTTGACAGGCGAAGCGGGTATCTGCGCCGCGGCGGAGGTGAAATCTGCGGTTTTTTCTAAACTATCGAAGCCCCTCCGTGACACCCTGCGACCTTTTGTCTCTTTCGAAACAGTCCCTGCAGCCCGCTGGTCTTGTCCTGTCTCCTGTACAGCCTGTTCGGCCTCCCCTTCTTCACACCTGGAGTCTGGCGAGAGCCTTCTGGCCACGCTCAACTTTGTGTCGCAACATGCCACGAATCGTTCTCCAGAGGATCCGCGAGGGGGCGCGGAGGTGGTACGGTCCGCGTCTGGGGTTCGAGTTCATTCGCAGACGAAGGAAGCGCTGGTACTTCAGTCTGTTGCGATGGAGAGATCCTGAAAAAGAAAGTTCCGAGAGAAAACTTCAATCGAAAACGGAAGCACAGCCACGCCCGCCGAAGCCTCAAAAAGCCCCACCCACACACACCTAGCCACAGTGCCTCTCCTCCCGATTTAGACGCGCATGTGCGGCCAAACGTCTTCATGATCCGTCTGCATCGAAGCCAACCAATGTAGAGAAGAGCACATGTACAATACACATGTATGTACGCAATATATATATATATATACAATATATATATATATATATATATATATACAGATACGCAATATATATATATATATATATATATAGATAACCATTGATGGGTGGTGGCGAGATGACTAGAACGGCCGTGGGTTTCAGAGAGCAGATTCTGTGGTTATAAGGCGCGCCTGTCTCTGTTGGGATACAGTGAAGATGTTGGGAAGGCACAGACGAAAGAGACATTCGCAGCGCTCTCACCAGAGATGTTGATATCTTCGCATCTCACGCAGATGATCTGCTGGCCCTTGAGCAGCTCCTTGGCAACGACCGAAGCCAGACGGCCCAAGAGATGGCCCTGGCAGTCGATCACAACGACCTGAGAAACGAAAGAAATCAGGAGAGCCAACGTGGACAGAAAGCCCAGGAGCCCAGCGGGGGCGACACTCGACCACACATCTACACGAGAACAGCCTTCTGCGCATTTGAAAAACGGAACTGCAGTGCCAGTCGCGCGACGCTTGATGCCTGCTGGACAGAAAAACAGCGACGCAGTCTTCGTCCTTCTCGACCGTCGCCTAAAGCTGCCCAAATCCCGAGGATACCTTTAGCTACCGGCACAGGTACACAGGCGTGGAACAACATGTAAACTGTTTCTCCACCTCTGTCGGACTATGTACGAGCAACTTTCCGCAGATGGAGCGGAAAGCCACTCAGACGCGTAAAGCGGGAAAGGCGACAAGAAGAGATTCTCGAGCTGAGTCACCAAGGCTACGCTGCCGAAGTCGACCGACACACACGGTTAGGACACGGTTGGAGACGCGCAAAACTGGAGTACGTGGGGATTTCTCTTTCCGGAGAGTAAAGGTGAGAAAGGAAAATCGTTTTCTTCGTCAGGCCCTCCAAATTAGGGTATCCCTTCCAAAAGTCCCAGAACGATCAGACGCTTCTTGCATGCTCTCGGCCGGCCGCCACGCTTCCGCGCCCTCGGCCGCTCTGCAGCGCAAGAACCCAGGCTTTCACCATTTGAAAACATTGTGGAACGACAGAGCTCTTTGCGCCTTAACAAACAAGCAAAAATGGCGAGACAGAGTTCTCCGAATCCGATATCGCGGCGTTTTTGATTCCGAGACTTCTCGCTCCTCCTCCCCACAAATCCTAACGAGGCGCTTTCCTCCAAATCCCTCAGTTCCTCCCTGTCGGGAGAAAAAAGGGGGAAAGTCGACTGTCTTCTCTGTAGACTTGCGCATTTTAAGAAACGGGAGAAGGGTATACTCCACGAAAAACGGGAAACACGATGCACAACGACACGGACTCATGGGGGAGGACGGCGGGGAGAAAACGCGGAGGGGCGCAATTCGCGGTTCTCGCAGTGGCATACCTTCTTGAACGTCATCTTGGAAACTCTCCGGGTACAGAAGTCCTTTGAAAAGGTGAACTCTCTTTCCTGAGCTGCGACGTTCCACGCATCAGAAAAAGAGGAGACACAAGAATGACGAGGTTTCTTGGCCACGACGAAAAGATCCAGAGCAAACACACCCTGGCTGCCCTCAGCTTGCACAGAATATAAGACGACGCGTACATGCACAGGCCCACATGGGTGTGCTGTCGCTTCCAAACCGGGGATGCTGATGGAAAACATCATCCACTCCTTTGCGCAATTTCACGCAGGCCAGCGAGACATCGACAGCTCCTTGCATGCAGTCTAAGAGGAAACGGGATTTTTCGAGTTTTCGCCGGAGAGTCGTGGCGCACGCAGATGGAACGACGGAAGTATGATCTGCCCAAAGTATCTGGAAGGATATCCTACGGGTTTGGGGCACACGGCATATACTTTTAGCGGCTTAAGTCTGACGTAGATTTAGAAAAACTCCATATCCAAACGATCTGTCCACTCAGGGGGAGCAAATAACGGTTTATTTGAAGCGTGGCACTGGTCCCGAACATGTCACCTACGCTCGAGGAGCACAGGAACCAGATCGGGCGTGTCAAGCACCATGTATGCTGTAAACTGCAAAGAAGAGAAGGAAATATGCTTCTCGTTCGGGATGCTTGCGAACCAATGGACGGTAAACGTTTCATCAAGGGAGCTGGATCTTCTCTCGGGGGAAACACCCAGGCTTTTACCGTCTTAACAAATGGGTGTCAGCTCGCGATTCATCCATTGAAGAGAGGCTTCATCGTTAACACTCCAGAATTTGCTGAAAATGCAGGGTCCAGTACTTTTGAGCTCCCCCCGAGGTACCACACAAACCTCATATGTATCGGTGAACGTCAATATACTGCTTCAGATCTTCGGACGACTCACCAAGACAAGTAACCGCAAGCTGGCAAAGCGGTTGGTCCCTGAAGGGGGCAAGTTCTGCTGCTGGTTTTTAGCCAGATGCTCAAAAAGGGATCCTAATGGAACACCTTAATGGACAACAGTGAGCATATCCCCACCAAGGCTGTAAAAATGCCGCAGCGGAGAATCACCCGGCGGCCAACTCATGGAGCAAAAAGGTACACAATGAGTTTTTTTCACTAGACTGATAAAAAGCTGCCCAAACGATTAGCAACAAGGCTTTCTTTCTCAGTCAGGGGCGCGGATAATGGCTTGACCAAAAGATTTTTGTGCTCCCGTCGACGGGAAATTTGTGATGAGTCGTCCGTAAAACAATATCTTCAGATGCTTTGTGCTCCACAGTTCACTTCTAGGCCTCCAAAAAGAAGTTTCACACTCGATCTCGGGGGGCCACAGTCGT
The DNA here is from genome assembly GCF_000006565.2 of Toxoplasma gondii ME49. Taxonomy (NCBI): domain Eukaryota; phylum Apicomplexa; class Conoidasida; order Eucoccidiorida; family Sarcocystidae; genus Toxoplasma; species Toxoplasma gondii. The sequence continues at coordinate 4,571,267 of NC_031477.1, forward strand.
TTTTCGATTCTTCAAGGCTCACCGCCGCAAGCGAGCTTGGTTTCCTGATGTGCGGACAAGTGCAGGAGACCGAGTGTTTGTGTAGTATCCTTGCTTCTCTGTGAAGGTGTTTAATCGTCTTATTCCATTCTGTGACCAACGCGCAGATCCTAATGGTGAACCTGCTGAAGTCCGGAGATGTGTAGGCCGACTGTCCATCGGAGAAAAGTTGCAGATTGCTTGAAAACCCACTAAGGGGCCAAGAAGGTTCGCGACAAGGCCAGTTTCGCAGCAAGGTCAGAACCTCTCTTGGCATCATTCACTGCACACTGTAGGTTGATAGGCATAGATATGCAGACGTGTACAGGTGCCCGTAGATGGCAGCTTGCCTGCGCAGGTTGCCCCCTCTTCGATCCGCGAAAGTTTTTGAACGGTCAAGAAATCGCGGAAAAGGTGACGTAGGCAGGTCTCACTCAAATTCTTTATAAACACCAGTTTTGTTTGCTTGCGAGGGGACGTATGCCGACACCAGCTTCCGAGAGGCTACCTCCCGCCTAAGCTGTGCGTGCACCCTCACAAATTCCGAACGTACAGGTACGCCATCGAAGAGCGTCCAGAATACAGATTTCAACTGTTCTACGTCGCACCCCCCCCCCCACACGACCTGAAGGGACCGCAGAAAGCTCGGGGAGCGTTTAGAATGGTCAGAAAACCAACAGAATACACGGCTTTGTTCGTATGCATGTGCATGTGGCTAATGTTTTTTGCTCAGTGGCACAGGCGACCCGGGCATGGTTCCGCTGCAAGGCAGCGGCGCTTTTGGGCGCCTACGTCACCATGAAGCTGCGGTTCACCGTCGTATGGTTGAACCCGTCGTTTCGAGCAAATCAACCGAAAAAGGTTTTAACGGCTGAAAGCCCCGCTAAAACAGCCTGCTCGATAGTTCGACGGCTTTCGCGACATCTACACGTGACGCAACTAAGGCATGCGCAAGCCATTCCGAGAAGGCAAATGCAAAAATTGGAAAGACAGTAGAATGGAAAGCAAGATCTACTAACCCAACAGAGAACTTTTTCCCTTTATCCCCGACATCCATGCCCGTGCCTCTCGTTCTGCACGAAGACAGTTTGCCCGCGAGGTCCCAGCACAGGCAAATCCTCTGCCGTGCGTAGCGTCTACCACGAACAGGAACCGCGAAAAGGGAGCAAAACTCAGAGACGAAGAGGGTTGAAGAGCCTCTTGTGCGCTGGTGCTGTCTCCTCGTCCAAGTCTGTGTGTTTCATCCCCGTTTTCCGAAAGAAATGGAACCTCTGGCTATCTAAGACTTCTCTCGGCCCCCTCCAGTCTATCTGTCACCGCCCAAGCACGAAGACCGCGACGCAGCTTTCTGCTGGCCCTCCGCGAAACCAGTCAACAGGGACGACGGATACGGCGCGACAGCAGCGTGGAAGTTCTCTGGCGCATGTTTCTGTGCGGTCCACGCACTATTATCGTACAAGTCGCAGTCGTCTCCGTACGTTTGCTTGCTGGCAGGCATGCCACTCACGGGCATCTGGCCGTTAGCGTTGGGGACGGTGTTCTCTCTGTCTGCTTCGCCGTCTCGTCGAGACAGAGACTCCGAGGGCGCCTCGAACGCAGAACACCCGGATTCGACGCCTTCCGCATGTCCTGCCCGTGGCGCGTACACCGAAAAAGAGGTATCATGTCCGACGAAGGACCCCTGCGGGCCTCCTCTCTCGATTCCTCTCGGCGATGGTGCCATGTGCCTGGTTTCTCGCGTCGGTTGTTCGCCGAAAGTGAAGTCCTGCGTCTCGAAAGGCCCGCTTTGGGAGAAGTCTCTTCCGCCAGAAGCGTGCGTCTGCGTGCTGTCACCTTTCCGCGCAAAGTCGGGAGACGCCCTTGTCTCGCCATGCTTCTGGAAGTGACTCCCCTCCGGTTGACCTCGAGAAAGCGGGGCGTCGGATCTTTGCAAAAACGAAAACGAACGAGGAGACACAGAGCCATGCGCATCCACACGCGAAACGTCCCCTTCCTGTCTCCGGCCAAAGGCCCCGCCGCCTTCGTGCACACCGCTGCTGCTGCCTTGCGGAAATTTCTTTGAAAAGCTTCCCGACGACGCGTACCGGGAACCAAACGCAGTGGCGCCTTCCGCAGAGCCAGCGCCAAACGGGGCGCTCACCCGCCGGGACATCGGAGTCCGCTGCAGAGAATTGGTCGACCGGAACGCCCCACTGTCGCCTGCCAGGCCGTTTGGTGCCGGGGTTCGGAGGCCAGTTTTGGCAGAGAAGGATGCACATGTAGCAGCCGGACTCGGATTTCTCCCGAAGGTGCGTTCGTTCCCCACGGGGACAGGTCCTGGCGTCGGAGACCCAAACGTAGGCGGAGAGAAAGCTCCGCCTGACCCGGCGTGATGGCTGTTTTTGTCGTCCTCGTATCTCTCGGTCGGAGGGACCGAGAAGGACGAGCAGGCCTCGGAGACACCGGGGCGAAGATGTGCAGAGTACGGGCTCCTTGCCCCGTCCCCAGGGGGAAGATCGTTGCGGGGCGACCGAGGCGAGTAGAAGACAGGCGCTGTCGGATTGCTCCACTCGGTCTCGGCTTCCTTCTTCTCCGAAGACGCATGCGTCGGGTGGGCGAAGTCGAACGACTGTCCCTCCAGGCCTCCAGAGCCCACGGGGCCGCGGTCCAAAGGCCCGCCAGTCCGGAATCCGGGATCCAAGGAGACACCTGGCGTCTCCGCTCGAGGCGGCACGCGACGCGCTCCGACAGGAGTCCGGTCGTGGTGGCCAGGGCGAAACGCGTGAGAGAACGGGGCCTCTGCCCGTTCGGCGTCAGCTGCGAGAGCATGGCGATGCCCGACCAGACGCGTCGTCCTTTCTTGTGGAGCGGAAAACGGAGCTGAAGAAAGCGGTCCCGCGGACAGTCTGCGCTCGAAGGTCATGCCTGCCAGAGTCGGGGCCAGGGCCTGTCTCTGCGAGCTGCGAGGAGACACGCCGCCCGCGGGCCGCGAGACGGGGTGGTGAGGGAACCGCGGAGACAGCAGCGTCGGGAGGCAAGCGCTCGACGCGTGCTCTTCTTCGTAGTCCAGGCGCTTCACACTCGGAAAGGCTGACTGGCGACGCCGAGGAAACTGGTTGCTGGCCTGGGCTCCAGGCTCCGGGTACGCGGGAGCGGCGGGGTGCGGGAGAGCAGGGTACGCAGACGGGTGGTCGGATGAGGAAGGAAACGATTTCTCGTTGCCTTGCCATGACCTAGGAGAGGGAAGAAATCTACCGCATGCGCCGGCAGCCGATACAGTCGAGGAGCCAGCGGCTCCGCGTCTCCACTCCGCCGGTGCGCGAGCCGAGGGAGCGGGATCGCTCGGAGAGGCGTAAGTGGACAGACCCGCGGCTGTGGAGCTTCTTCGGGTGATCCGTTTGGATGAAAAGGGAGACACGGACGGCGCGCCCAGCCGGTCCCGGGCCTCGTCCGACCGTCCGTTCGGCCAGTAGCCGAAACTCTGCGCTTCGCCTCCGTCGGTCCTTCCTTCATCTCGCCGGCCGCTTCTCTCCTCGAAGCCACTGTCTCTCGGATCTTTCCCCTCTGTCGCGGGGCTGGCCTCCGCCTCAGCGAATCTCCCCCGTCCCTGGAAGCAGTGTTCCGACTCCCGAGCCTCGTCCGGGTGGCCAGGCCGCGAAGTTCGCTCTGAAGAGAAGGAGCTCGCTGGCGCCGCAGAGGGCCGACCATGCACATGCAGGCCCTCTGTCTCCTCGTTGCCCCAGGGCGCGCCGGGCTCAGGGCCTCGCTCTGCCCGAGCGAGGGCAACTCCACTGGACCCTGCAGCGACAGCAGGCCGGTCGTCTGTGGGGTATTTCATTTCTCGCGACGAGGCGCGCCTGAGAGAGGAAGGTGACACCGCTCGCGACGAGGAAGAGGAAGACGCGGCAGAGGACAGCCGCGGAGGCGCCGGGTCCCAGGGCGAGACGGCAGAGTGGAACGCCGCCGGAGGTTCGCTGCACCGGCGCGAGAGGCCTGAGAGGTAAACAGTTTGGCGGGCCGAAGTGTCAGAAGCGAACGAGGCTCGGTCTTCATTTTGTGGGTTGCCAGGCCTTGGCTTTCCCGACGAAGCGCCGGAGAACCGGCTGGTGTCGACCTTGTTTTGCGACGCCGCGCCGAAATCTCTCGCCAACTCCGACCCTGGCCTCGAAAACGGCGCCTCTTCTCTTCGTCCTGTCCAGATGGCCCCGTCCCGGTCGTCTCTCTTGTGGGTGTCGGCATGGCGGAGTCCTGGAGCTTCTCTTCGGTCTTCTCGGTTCAGCGATGCCCCTGGCATCCGGCGCGTCACCCCACTCCCGCTCCCGAGGCTGCCGCAGCCGGCGTCGTCGCCCTCTCCTTCTTCTTCCTCTTCAATCGAGGCCAGGGGCGCTGAAGGATCGGGACTCATCGACCGGCCCTCGCGTTGCTGACGCTCGAAGGCCGAGACCGCCGCGGCTGCAGTGGCTGAGGCGGCCCGGCGCGTTCTGTCTCTCTGCGTTCGTTCGTTTCGCGCTTCGTTGGCGGCCCCGTTCGCGGGCGGCAGAAACTCCGACGCATGCGACTCCGGAGGACTGGCCTCAGCAAACGCGTGGGGTGGTGGCGCCTCGGCGAAGAAGCCCGGCCGTGCTTTGCTGGCGAGATCGAAACTCTCTCGCGAGGGAGTCTCCGGCGGCCTCCCGGGGCCTGGCGCCTTCTGAGAAGGCGCAGACGCGCCGCTAGGTCCTGCGGAATCCGAAGAATACGACGAGGACCGCTGGTGCTGATAGCGACTGGAAGCAGAGGCACTGGCTGGCGAGCTGGCTGCCGCATCGTGCGAAGACGGAGCGCTGAAGGAGGTCCTCGAGGATGAGCCAGGAGAAGTTGTGACAGTAGAGACAGTGGAGACGGCAGAAGACGGGGACCCGCGAGCGGGCGAGGCGTTTCTCGGAGTCCACGAAGGAGCAGACGAAGAACGGTACAGAGGAGGCGGGGTGTACGAACAGCCGCGAAAGATCGTGTACCCCAGACACTGGAGAGCCGAGGGCCGGTTGTTCGGATTTGGCTGGAGCAGAGACGCCATGAGAGCATTGAGGGAGTCGGAGAACCTGCAGAGGGAGAAGGGAGAAAACATGTCGGGTGGAATTCAATTGGGGACTGTCCCAGGCGCGCGGGAAGATGGTTTCCATCTCGGCAGTGGACACTTTGGTCTCGATGAAAAGAGCCAGTTCCCCGGATCTTTTCAAAAAGGACGATGCACAGCCATGAAGAGACGACACCACATATCGTGAACTGACTGTTGCGACTTGGTTGAAAAACGTAAACGTTTTAGCGAGAAATCGGAGCCGCCTTCCGCTCTACATTAGCTTCGTCTGTCGAACGGAGCGACCTGGCTTCTGATCTCTGCCAGCGATGCTTCTTTCTTCGAACTCGCCTTTCTCTTTGGGGACGCTTACCCCGGGACCGGCAGAACAGGCCCGCATCGCACTCTCTCCTTGAGCTGGGGCATTGTTTGCGCCTGCGCGAAGGGCGTCTTCCCAGTGCACATTTCGTAGATTACACAGCCGAGCGCCCACATGTCGCTTTTCACGTTGTAGGTCTTCTGGCCGTCTTCAAGAAGTTCTGGCGACCAGTAGTATGGCGTCCCCACGCACGAATGGGCCATCGAATGCATGTTTAGGTGTCTAGACAGCCCGAAGTCTCCGAGCTTCGCAATGCATCGAGACGAGTCGTCCGGATACTCGGGGTGGGACGCCAGAAAGATATTGCAGGGCTTCAGATCCCGGTGCAGTACACGGCGTCTCTCCTGGCCTGCAGAAACGCGAGGACAGACCGCGAACAAGGTACTTTTCTTTTTGTCGCCTCGGGGCAGAGGCCATTGTCGTTTTCGCCTAAAGCGGAGGCGATCAACTCGCGGGAGGAGAACATTCCTCACTTTGGGAGTTCATGCCATTGCACTGACAGCACTTTGTCTTCTGGGAGAGCCCTGGATTATTCTGTGTTTCCTGCTCCAATGCACAGCTGCTGCCCTGTGCTGAAAGAAAGTAGATCCCATGCACTTTGAACTTCTCTTCCACTTCTAAACAAGACTCAATAGACGTTGAAGGTAGAGCAACAACGGATGACTCACTTGAGGACGTGAACCATCT